>NC_141048.1:37010395-37435395 GCF_041138505.1 Cibotium barometz | reverse complement strand
GCACATGCTACACTAGTAGTAGCAGCACAGCTAATGTTGCACACCAAGTAAACCCTATCGTGCAAGTGCCACATGTAATTCCAATACCAGGTGTAAATCTGATACCAATTGAAATTGCCCCAGTGGAAGACTTTGGATGAGATACAAACCTCAAGAGTTTACTCAAATCTCTGCAACACCAAGTAAAGGTGCTAATGTCCCTAATGCCTTAGAAGAATGGATAATCCAGATGGAGAACTATTTTGCTCTTGTAGAATATAACCATGTCACCTAGCATATAATGGGAAGAGCTAAGCTAGAAGGACTAGCTAAGCTATGGTGGAAACTTAATTGCCAGTCCTGTAGTGTGGCAAAAGTAACCTAGCGATGGGAGAAACTAAAGTATCAGTTGAAAGAATGATACTTCCCCTTGAATTACTCATCAACAACCCAAATGAAACAGTTTCTTTTTTTGCATTCGAAGAATTTGTGAAGCTTTCTAGGTATGCTCCCCTTATGTTTGAAGAACAAAAGTTGATCGCTTCATCCTAGGGCTCGAGGGAGAGTTAGCTGATGAAGTAGATGCTCTCAGACCTCTGTCACTTTGTAGATGCCTTGATCCAAATCAAAGCTCAATAGCCTCTTCAAGAGTGGCTTTAATTGGGGATAGAAAGTGGATAACCCCTTCTTACTACCTGGATCAGACCTATTAGGCATCCAAAGTGCCAAATGTGTAGAGAATAGTTACCCAGCCTCAAACCATGCCGCAATTTGCCTGTATGAATGCTCTTCTCTAGTCACACAAAGTGGAAGACCCATTGAGTGTTTTGGATGTTGGGAATGGGGACATAAGATTGCCCCAATGGTAAGAAACCCACCCTTCCAAATCAACCCCTTGCTTCTCAAAACCGAGCTGCTACACCTCTTGTTCCTCCTCAACCGATCTAGGGTGGACATTTTAGAAACCCTAGAGCTGGTAGAAGAAATCTGCTTCAAGCTAGACCCTCTCTTGTAACTCAAAATCCTGCGTGCTATGCACCTACCAACCCTTTTAGAATAGCATAGTGAATTTTGTCTCAGTAAAAGACAAAAAAGAAGAGTAAGCAAAAATTTATGCTACTTTGGACCCGAATGGGCGAAATCGATCCTTGAAGCCCAAGGAGAATATGAGGGTAAACCACATTCTTTTCTCATTGATTTTGGTAGCTCGCATTCTTTCTATCTCCCAGCACTGTAAAAAGATTGCAATTCACACCCCACTGGCCGTAAGCTATGAGTCTCTCTAGCGAATGGATCCATTATTCAAATGGACGAACAAATGGTGGATATATCCTTTTCAGCTAGGAGACCATTCGACCGAGCAAAGATTTATAATTGTCAAGATGGGAAAGTTTGAAGGAATCATGGGGATGGATTGGCTAAGTAAGAATAAAGAAGACATCCATTGTAGCCAAGGCATTATTTCTATTCAATCCTCTAGTGGTGGGTGAGCAAGTTAAAGTCCCCCAAAATGGCTTTCAACACTAGGTTTGGGCATTAGGAATTTACAGTTATGCCTTTTGGCCTATTTTGTTCTGGTCTTCTTTGACAGCATTCTAATCTATTCAAAAATTAGAGAAGATCACAAGTGACATCTATTCAAAAATTAGAGAAGATCACAAGTGACATCTATTCAAAAATTAGAGAAGATCACAAGTGACATCTACACCATGTCCTCGAAATCCTCAGAAAAGCTCAACTATATGCCAAGCATAGTAAATGCTTATTTTTCATAGAAAAAGTTGCCTATCTAGGATTTATTATCTCCAAAGATGGTCTCTATCTAGATCCAGGTAAGATTGAAGCCATAGTCAATTGGCCAATTCCCAAGATAGTGTGAGAAGTTTGGGGATTCCTTGGTCTCACATGGTGGTGCAGAGTATTTGTCAGAGACTATGCTCTCATCGTTTGCAGGACCTCTCACCAAACTCACTAAGAAAGAAGAGACTTAAGTTCACATGGTCTAAAAGAAGAGACCTTGATTTCAACAAGCTGAAGGAAATTCTAGCTAGTGAACCAATCCTCTGCCCCAGGTTTAAGTGGGATCTTGTAGCAAGAAGGTCACCCCATAGCATATGAATCCCATCAAATCAAGATCCATAAGAAAAATTATCCAACCCATGATCTAGAGCTATTACCTGTGGTTCATGCACTCAAAAAGTGGCGACACTATTTGCTAGGCTAGATATTTGAGGTTATCATTGACCACAAAAGTCTCAAGTGGATATTCACCCAATCAGACCTCAATATGTGGAAGAGATGATGGGTTGAATTTCTAGAAGAGTTTACTTTTGAAATCAAGTAGAAAACTTGGCCCCATAGATGCTCTAAGTAGAAGAGTGGAGGCCCTCGCCATCTCTCTTATCAACTCAATCTTACCTAAAGAAGTCAGAATGATGATCAATTTGGATCTTTAATCCAAGAGATTCAAGCTCACGTAAAGAAAAAAGACTGGAAAGAGTATTTTACTATTCTTAAGAAATCGACTATGTATACCCATCTCCCCGAGGCCACAAATTCTTAAGGAAGCACATGAATCTCCCCTTGTAGCTCACCCACCAGGGTATCATATGATGTTTGCTTCTCTCAAGCAAAATTTCTTCTAGCATAGAATGAAGAAAGATGCCTTGGAGTATGTTAAGAAATGTATGAACTGTCCGAAAGTCAAAGTAGAGAGAGTCAAGATTCCAGGAAAGCTACAACCATCGCTGGACATTCCTGAAATGAAGTGGGAATGCATCAACATGGATTTTGTATTAGGATTACCCATGACAACTGGGAATTTTGATTCAATTTTTGTTGTGGTGGATAAGTTAACCAAAGTAGCTCATCTTATCCCAATCAAAACCACCACAATTGTAGTGGATATTGCCCAAATCTTCATAAAGGAGATTGTCAAATTACATGGGATCCCTACCAGGATAATCAGTGATCGTGATGCCAAGTATACCTCTAAGTTTTGGCATGGTATGTTTCAATCTCTAAACACTCAACTCAATCTTAGTTCAGCTTATGCACTCATTAAACACCTTGTGCTTCTTGCTATACAAGCTAGCATGGAGAGACTTATTTAGCAATCCTTCCAAGAAAATGGAGACAAGTTTGTCTGGTCCCAAAAGTTCTCCTATTGGGCATCTCGAGATGTACTACCGTAATCTGTTAGCAAAGTCTCCAACCTTTCTCTTGATTCTTGTTTAAAGTTAAATTTTAGCCTGTTCACACTATGTTTAATGCCATTTTTGGTAAAGGCCCCGACAAAGTCCTTTTCTAAGGCTTTGAAATCTACAAAAGCATATGGATCACAAGAGTTTGGAACCAAGATAAGGCTTTTTCTTCTAATGTGAACCCAAACCCCTCAACTAAGGTATGAAGATTAAATACCTCCTTAGTCTTGGCCACTTGCCTAAATGATACCAGGTGATTGTATGGATCACCCGACCCACTAAACTTCTTGACCCATTTCTAAAGCTGGAAAGTCTTGTCTTATGGTTGCATGTTGGTTCCCTCGAGGATCTACTAGGTCTAAACACTATAGATACCAATGGTGCATGATACAATGGGGTGTCGTTGGTTGGTGGTGGTGGTCTTGTTGGCACTCTTATTGCCAGTTGACCACTCAAGGCATGCAAGTTGATCACAATTGCAAGTTGGGATTTGTAAGTGTGGGTGGGATGATGGGATCTCATTCCCATGATGTGATCCTCTAAGAGCCACTTCTCCCATCACGTGTACTTCTTCAGGGTCATCTTACGACAAGATACATGATTCCATCTCAACCCATGAAGCAATCTCCTTGTTGATAATTCACCAATGGTGCAAGATCAAAGTTTAAGGCATGATCCTCGACCTTGACCAAAAACCTATTCATAAAATCTCTGTAGATCTTGGCACCGTAAGTGTTTTCCCTCATGTACATGATTGTGATGTTGTACTCCAAAGCAATGCTAGGGAATCTTAAGGGATTGGTGGATTTTGAATCCATGATTGTCTCAGGCAACTTATTGTAATCTACATTTGCTATGTGTTTACTTAACTGAGGTTGTGATCTAGTTGTGCTCTCTTATGTCGAGGCCCTACTCCTAGTGTCAAATCCTAGGGATTACCTGATCTAATGACTTCTTCAAACCTAAGGTTTATAAATACTTGATGTGCAAAGTTAAGATTTTGAGCTTAACTTGTCCGATTGTAGTGAAACTTTACAAAGTTGTTTCTAAGAGTACTGGTAATACATGCACATGATCAGATGTCACTTTTAGCTAGTTCTAGCCCAATTTTGCAAAATTGTGATTCCACACTTTTTGAGATTTTTAGAATTTGATTTCACTAGCTGAACAATGCAACTTTTGAATTTGCATAAACTTGCAACATAATCAAATCTAACCTATGAGGTCCTTGGTGAGTCCCACTCTTTGGCTACCCCAAGAGCTTAGAACCCCTAATTCTACCTCTCTCTAACCAAGCATAGATGAATGAAATATTGTGATCTTTTGAAAGTCACTACACGAGCTAAAGACTCTCTAATCTAGGTTGCCTTCCATGGAAGTGGTGCCAATGTTAGCAAATCGCCCCACATGAGATGGACGATGTAGCATAGCTTGCAAAAAGTAACATACGAATGTCAATGCTAGGGAAGTGACCCGATTAGTGCATGGAGGCTATGTAGGCTTGTCAAGTGCTATGGAGTCTTTGAACAATCACGAGAACACATTATTACAGCCCCAATGGCAAGGATCAACACTATTTACATGCAAAAAATATGGACATTTCAATGAGCAAATGCACTCCAAACACAACCAAACTAAGGTAGCATACTCTCCAGGCATAGGAAACATAACCATGCACCCAAGTCTCGCAATCAGGCATGCACAGAATCACGATTCTAGGCTTACCAGGGCAATAAATCCAAGATTTATGGCTTGCAAATCACTCTAGGAACATGAGATAACAATGTTTATTTACATGCAAAAAAACATTGATGTAGGCACTAAATCACACAATTAAGCTCACTAACCATGCTGAAGACAAAGCGAACACAAATCAAAAAAATTGAACATTAATCAATCAATAAGCAAGCAATGAGTACTTACACTTGATTAAAAACATAATTGTGATACAATGGAAGCTCTTTGAGCTCAAAATTCCCTGCTTCAAGTGGTTATGAAAAGCTCTTCTTATCCATGCTCTCAATAGTTAACCTCACAAAAGACCCATAAAAAATAGAGTTTTTGGCTTTTATAATTTTTCTCCCAAGTTGTGGGCTCAAAACCTTTACAAGATGGAAGCCCATGACCCCATTAAATTACAAGAGATGGGTTTTTACAAAGGGTAAGGTACAGGACAAGCCTTTGGCTTCAAAAAAATAGTTCCAGTATTGTTGGCAGGATCCTCGCTTTGTCTTCACTTTTCCACTTCCATATCATCTTCCACTTCTGTAACATCTTCTATTGTTGACAGGATCCTCGCTTTGTCTTCACTTTTCCACTTCTGTAACATCTTCTATTGTTGGCAGGATCCTCGCTTTGTCTTCACTTTTCCACTTCCATATCATCTTCCACAACACACTCCCACATACACTTTATACACACACATACACATACACACACGTACACTTCATACACACACATACTATTCACACACATACACACATATACATGCTTCATACACATGCATACGCATGTGCGTGCGCGCGCGCGCACACACACACACACTTTTCGTACAAATGCACACACACAAACACTCCATACACATGCATGCACACACATAGAGAGAGAATTGTTTAAAATAAAACAAAACAAAACAAAATGCCCTAGTGCACTCGGGCACACACATGGCCATGCCAATGCGCAAAAAAATGAAGAACCTTTGCCCAAGAGTGAGAAACACACATGTGATCATGGTAGCATACATACTTAAGCACGAACATCGTGCATACTCAAGCGCCCATGGTACACAAACTCTCTAATGTCCACGTTGCACATAGTACTAGCACACCAACACCCAAGTGCCCATGCCACCACACAAGCTTCTCCCTTAAACTCTCTAGCGCTAGTGCATAAACACCCAAGAGCCCATGCTACATGTCGTGCAAGTCCACACTCATCCTAGCATTACTCACTCACTTACTCTCTCGTACAACATAGGTCAAGCACCCTTAGGTTTGCCAAGAGGCTAGATACACTAGCCATATCTCACCATGCAGTGAAATGATCCCTTCATGCACTTGAGATCGGGCACCACCACAATCTTGTCAGGCTCTAGTGCAGCTTCTACTGTATGAACTCAATGTAGTAGTATACAACCCGCTAAGCCTTTAAGTGTCATCAGTGAAGACTACTCTTCTCAAAGAGTTAGCCTTTAAGTGTCATCAGTGAAGACTACTCTTCTCAAAGAGTTAGTCTTTAACAAAGTAGAAGTGAAGCCCTTAACCTAATGGATGCTCCGCTCACTTTGGGTATATTGACAAATAGTCCTAATGAAGATGTGAGACAAAGTGCACATCTCTTCAATATAAGACTTGTTTATGTGCAAGAAATCTCTTGGGGTGTGAGACTCTATTGTGATCCAAAAAACCAACTAGTTGGTAGTGATGCTTTTTGATGCCCGTTAGGTTTGAAGTTTGGGTCACCTACCAAGGTGACCAGTACATAAGTAGGATGGACATTTGTTATCTCTTAATGCCCTCTTTTGAGAAAGGGATTCTATGGGTTACATCCACCCCAATATGGGAGAAAGGTCATTCTCTGAGTTAACCCCAAAGTGCGAGGATGAAAGAGGGTTGCTAAGCGCAAGCCACACATGAACAATACCACCAAGTCTCACTCGAGCCTGACAAGGGGAAAGCTGAGGAGAACAAGTAAGCTCAAACCCCTTTAGCACATTTACAAGCTCTTTGGTTGAATTATCGATAAAGGGGGTATACACAAATAATGAATTTTGCATTTTTCACACAAGTACTAAGGGAAATGTGTATAAAACAATGTTCATTCCAAGAGGTATTTACCCCTTGGCACAAACCTTGTTTTATCATGGGAAGAAGGGAACGAACAACGAGGACTTAAGAGATAGGCAAGTCCACAAGTACAATAAAGTTCATGGAAGTGTATTATGGTAGATCACACACAGTCGGAATCTAGCCATTTTGGATGCTTAAGTATCCATGCCCCAACTACTCCAGCTACCTGCGAAACCCACGTACACATCTTATGGATTCCCTAAACCAAGATACGAGGAACTTATGCAAAGTGCTTTTGACCAAATGCATGTGAGTAGCATGGTAACTAGGCTAGCAGAATAAACCACTAGACTTGAGATGAGACCTCGATACTAGGCCAGACATAAGACTAGAGGCTAGACCAATTGAATTCCCTCTTATGGACTCAAGAAGACTGCACATGGGTGAGATAGGAGGCTATCCTACCAGATGAGGGCCAATATTGTCGCACATCATGAGAATGCCAATAGCTCCTCTAGAACAACGAGAAAGGCCAAAAGAGAGAGTTCATGGTAGACAAAGAGAGAGTTCATGGTAGACAAAGAGAGGACTTTGCAACAAAGAAATCCAACCTACAACTCTACAAAAATATTGTACAAAGTTTGATGGAGGAACAAGAGACCCCTATGAGCACATAGCTTGGATTTATTAGTTATGCTATGCCAAGGGAATTGTAGATATGCACATCAAGGTGATGCAAGGTTTTGAGATAACTCTCTCTAGAACTATTAGCAAATTGCCACGACAGACAATGCAGCATAGCTTGCAAGCACTAACATAAAAATATCAATGCTAGGAAAGTGACCCTTGATGACTAGTGCACAGAGGCTACGTAGGCTTGTTAGGCTCTATGAAATCTTCAGACAATCACAAGAGTGCACTCAAACTAAAACATAATCAAGTTAACTCCGACAATTAAGCAAAAATTAATTGACCACTCTAGCATCATTAATAAAAGAGGGAGAAGACAAAGACATGCATGCAAATAAACAATCTTACTCAATGCAAAGGCACAGTGTTGATGGCCGCATTCATGAGGCCGAATCCCCCCTTGAAAGGACTTTGTATTACTGGAAACTTTGGATACAAAGCCTTCTTTGTGAGGCGTTGGAAGCTTCTGTTCCTTCAGTGGTAGCTCTTTTATGCTAATGGCTGTAAGAAGTAAAATGAGAAGAAGAGAAGAGAAAGTTCCCTCCCAAGCCCTCTTCTTGCACACATAGGCAATAAGAATACTTTGGGGAGAGATGTACCTGTAGAGCAAGGAGAATTTCCTAATGCTCAGAGAGAGAGAGCGTCTAGAGAGAGAGATGAGAGATTGGAGAAGGTCTATGGCTTCTCCCTTGTGAGCTCTTACTTGCATATACTAGAGAGTATGTGTCGATTTCTACAGCATGTCAATACTTGGGCACTTGGTACCTTGAGAGATGGCTAGGATGTGCTTATATATAGGCCCTGGGGGATGCCTGGAGGCCTCAAAATTTACACGAGTTCTTTCTCCCCCCCTCATGCATGACATGCATTGGCTTTTGAGACCCTGACTACTCCTTTGAGCTCTCTTTTGCCAGATACATTGAATTTGGACACTTTGTAGAAGAGAGAGAATGTATCCTACACCATAGAGAGAAAGGGGGGCCATGCATGAAGTCTTTCTGGATCACAAATAGCAACAAATGTAGGCGCATATATTTCTAGCCTCTCTCTTTGCTGTGTGGTCCTTCATCTAGCCCATGTGTCTGCATCCTATAGGCTGGTCAATCCATGCCCCTCCTTCCGCACACCTTAGCCACCATAATTTGAGCATAAAACGAACATTAATTTGAACATTCCTAGAGCATAACTAATCCAAATGAGGATTAGAAACTTGGCCCTGCATCCTGGAATGATTCCCTAGGCTCTTGTGAGTTTCTAGCTTCCGTTTTGGCTTTGCAGTACTCTGAAGCCATGAACTAAGCCTCATTGAAGCTTCCCATCTTTTAGCTTTTGTGGCGATTATAAATGGCAAGAGTGATCAATTCTTGTCACAGTAATCCATGGTAAATCTAACTTTCATCAATTATTCTTTTAATTAAATAATTTGATGACACAAACCATCAAATGCAAGAATCTATGAAGCATAAAGAGCACATTGTCAACCTTATCTACACGAACAAATGTGGACATTTCAATAAGCAAACACTCTCCGAACACAACTAAACTTAGTAAGCCTATTCTCAAGGCACTAGGGAACAATATCACGCACTCAAATCTCAATTCTATGTAAGTTTAAAATACCGTGCACTCAAATCTCAATTCTATATAAGTTTAAAATACCGTGCACTCAAATCTCAATTCCAAGCAAGTTTAAAATCATGATTCTAAGCTTGTTAGGGCTGAAAATCAAAGTTTTATGGTTGGAAAATGCTCTAGGAACATGAGAAAACACTTTCTAAGAACATTTGCATGCAAATAAACATCAATTTAAGCACCAAATCAAGAAATTAGGCTCACTAACCACAAAGTTTTAGCAAACAAAAATTGAATGAATTAGATATCAATCAGTAGAGGCAAAGTTGCAAAGGAATGCTCTTATTAGATTGAATACATAATGGTGATACAAATAAAGCTCTTAGAGCTCAAGAAATCTCTTACATAGAAGGTTTGGTTTGCAAAGCTCTCTCTTATCCATGCTTGTTTAGAAATTATCAAAAAACCTCTAAAAATTACAAGAAATTGGCTTTTATACTTCTCTCAAAGTTGTGGGTTCAAATCTTATACAAGTTGGAAGCCTTTGGCCCCTTTTAATTATATGAATTGGCTTAATTAACAAAAATGGGTGCAAAATAAGCCTTTGGCTTAAAAAAATAATTTCCTTGAACAACAATAATCCCCGCTCTTCTTCATTTTTTTCTAGTTCTGTCCTCCCCACCTATTTGGTGGCCGTCCCTAAGCACCATCAAAATTGGCTAAGCATTGAGTGGCATAGTGCTCGGTTAGACCTGTTTATTTCCTCTTGTAATTCAAGAGACAGAACTACATCTTTCAATGGCATTTTTGCCTCTGTCATCATAAAAATGATGAGGCTATTAGTTGAGGCATGAAAAGATATTACTGTGAATTTCAAAAAAGCCTATATAAAATGCCTCTTCAGTTAACCATGGCAATGCCCCCCAAGCTCATCCGCCGTTGGGCATTCAAGTAGGCATTTCTTTTTCATTAATAGTATTTCATGCTTGAGCAATGGAAATGGCAGTGTTGGCATTTCCATTATCAACATGGTGAAACTGGCTGAGTGCAGAATTCTTCTCTCCCATTGCATACACTCCACCTCATCCACCTATACCTGAATTCTTCTTTTGAGGTATTTCTATTCATCCACCATTTGGGGATCCTAGGTCGTGTGTCCATACATTGTGTAATCGATCGTATCCAATGACCTGCCTCTCCTTCTATGCCTCCCACATCCATTGATTTCTCTTCAAAGTATGTAGTGTTAGCACAGCAATAAAAGTTTTGAGAGGTGTTGGTTGGGGTTGTCTTTGTAACAATGATTCCTTTTCTTATAAGAGGGCTTTTGTTTTCTCAAGCGCTTAGCTCTCAGCTCTTGAAGCTCTGTTTCTTTGTTTTTCTCCTTCTTCATCATAAAGTCTTCAAGCAGTGTAATCCTCTGAAGCTTCTCCATCTCCAACTATCTTTGAAGATCCTTAATAAGAGCTTCATTGCATTTGGATTTGACGGTTTTGTTCCCACAATCGGAATAGCCAAAAATTTCCTTAAAGTAGATTCGGCCTGTTCTAACTGCCACTCATTTGCAATCTTCTATGCAAGCTCCAGGTTCTACACTTGCTTATTTTTCATTGTTGCAAGCTGTAGGGTAAGTCCTTGTACTCGAGCCCTTGGCCACCTCATGTGCTTCCTTCTCGGCCCATAAGTTTGAGTTAGCTTTGTCAAGTCTTGCATTCACCTGACCTTCTAGGCTTCTTGCTTTTTGAGAGAGTAGTGTGATTTCTGCTTCCTTCTCTTTTAACGTTCGAATGAAAAATCATTCATTCTCTTCATACTATTTTATTTCTTCAGCTTGCTTTGCAATTTCTTCCCGTTGCTATTTTAATATTTCTTGAAGAGATTGAAACTCTTTTGCATGCTTTGTTGCTGCGTTCATCAATTCTTGTAATCCATCATAAATTCTTTTTGTAGAAAGGAGGACAAATCATCTTCATCTTTTTTCCCTTTGCTCACCTCCGGCTCTTTTGATGATACCTCAGCATCTTTAGCAATCTCTGTTGTGGCTTCTTCATTACTGCTTCTTGCTTTTTGAGACTTGCTTATATTAGAATCCTCTATTCTCCCTCAGGCAAGAGTTGCTCTCCTATTGTTGGCTCCTCTTCATCCTTGCCATTGTGGGCAGCATCTTTCTCTTCTTGCGACTCTTTGCTCACTTCTCCATCATTAATATTTCCTTCAGGTACATCTTCACGAATGAGGTCAAAAATGGGAGGATCAACAGTCTCTTCCTCTCTTCCTGGTTCTGGCTCCCTTGTCTTTCTTCAGTTCTTGCCTTTTTTGCTTTCTTGTCTTTGGGTAGATGAGGCTCCAATAGCTTGCCCAGTGCCTCTTGAATTCTCCTCTTGGCTTGAGAGGGCTTCCATCCTTATGTTTATTTCTCGAAGTTCCCTTTGGTGTTTTAGCCTAGCCCCTTGCCATCGCAACATCTTTGAATTGTGGCCTTGGGACTTCAGCCCCACTAAGGATCTGTGATGTTTTGTATTTTCTTCCCTTTTCGCTAAGTATTAGACCCATCTTTGTTGGTGCTCAGGATGTGCTAGATGCTCTTCAAATGGGTCTCCTTCTTCTTCTTGTTCTTCATCCTTGTCTGAGCTAGAGCTGGAAACAGAATCTCTGATGAACTTTCTCTGTCAGATTCTTCTTGTTGTTTCTCTTCAAAGTAAACCTTTTTGTGCCTTGTGGCCTTAGCCAGCAGACTTTCACCCACCGCCTTTGGAGGTTTGATGGTTTTTGTAGAGGGCTTACACATAGCGGTTCACTCTTCCATTATGTGAGGTGACCGGAAGGTCTTCTAGCATGCCCAATGCATAATATGCCAATCTTGTCAAAAAGTGACCACCATTCAAGAACGACTTGTTCTTAATCTTTGTAGAAGTTGCATGTGCCTTTAGATCATGTAGAACTAATCCAGCAAAATTGGCACTGATGTTAATCTCCTTAAAGGCACCCTTGCAGAATGTGTGTGCCACCCTTTGGTGTGGCTGCATGTAGTAGTGGGCTCTTCCTAGCTAGAAATGTTATGTAAAGAGGTGTAGTGGTAGCTCAACCTCTCCTTGGACCAAGTTTTTGAATGTATGTTCTTGCTTTCCAATTATCAAGAAGGTAGCCTTAGAAGCTGGCCACAATTTCTTCGTTGATGGACACAATGTTAATATTGCCATCTTTATCACATCAATGTGCACATGCCTACCATCTTCAATTGTTGTCATTAGTTGATATGCCCTCATCTTGAAGTTTATTCCCCAGTTTGGGACATTAAAGTAGCTTTGAAGGCCTACTCTCTTGAAGAGTTCCATGACGTCCTTATGGTGGTGCATCCTCTAAAAGCTCTCTAGAAGCACCGATACCCCACTTTTTGGCCACTTGGAGTCTTGAATTCTTCAGTGAACATAGCAATGTTCAAGGCCTTGAGATTCTATTTATCCACATAGCAAGTATCCTAGAGCCTGATGTTGTGTAAAATGAATGGCTCACTTGCGTCCTCGATCTTCCTGCTCTCTTTGGGACCTTGTCTGTCTTGAGAACTAGATGCCATTTTCTCTACGAGTAGAAGATATATGGAGGAACATGAACAAAATTAAAAAATTCAGCCTAGCCCATCAACTCCCCAATATGCCATATATGTTAGAATCGCGATTCTATAAGGGTCTCCAAACTGCATATTTGAAGTCATCCCTGCATAGTGTTATATCACTAGAGTGCTTGTATGAAGTTTCACTACAAATGGATACCTGCATGAAGAGATATAAAGAATTTTGTGTTATGGCTATGCACACCATAAACACTTTTGAAATGCATGCTTCCATGAGCTCGAACGATGATTAGACAACAATGAAATCTCAAAGTTTTCTATGGTAGCATTGTATGGAGCATATCCCCCAACCCTCTTGGCATTTGATCACCAAAATCCCTGCTAGAATCCCAAAAAGCACTTCACACTTGGAAATTTTCCTAATTTGGTCATCTTGGTGCAATTTTGTAATCCCAATTCAATTTAGGTGCTTCTAAGCTTGCCTACATGTTGTGTAAATTGCGTCATAGATGTGGTTTAGGTCATCATCCAACTACTGCTGGTGTAGAGTCATGATTCCAAGATGGTTGACATTTTTGAGAGCTGAGTGGATATGCACGTTCTTGGCTATGTCCATAACCTCCTTGGTGATCCTCATGTGATTTGAAGCATGTTTGCCCATGATTTAAGAAACTTTTACAGCATAGTTGCTATTACAAAGTGTCACTTTGGCACTTTAACATGCTAAACTTGTTCCAATTGAGCTCAAAATTCATGTAGGGTGTCTAGATATGTTGGAAAACATGTGGATGAAGCTTCCTTCTGATTTGGAGCAGCTTTCTCCTGATTCTAGCCACTAGTAGGACCTTTGCTGACTTTAATTGCATGGGCATGTTCCCTATTACTTAGGGAACATGTACCCACATTCCATTTTAGTTAGTGCTTGGCTTTAGTCATGTTAGACCTATTTGTGTGTGAGTTTTCTCACGGTTTGATTCTTGCAAAACTAGGATTCTAGGGATACTAAAGTCACAAGCACATGCATACACATATTTTATTTATATACTAGAACATACCTATCAAATAATGCTGAGTGCTATGGACCATTTTGGAATGCGTATGAGGATGTGGAAGTTTATGTAGCTCTAGGTCACAAAAAGGTCTATCATTGCAAAAAAGCTAAATTGAGAAGATTCTAGTGCTAAGTGCCTATACCCCCCGACCTGACCGACTAATGCATGTGATATTTTTATATATTCGTGCTCCCTAGATCTCATACTTATACCCTGGCTCAGATGGATCATCATTTGGACACTTGGTGCCCTAGTTAGCTCAATTTTGCTATTTCTTGAGTGCTGACGATAATAAGTGAAAGTTTGAACATTGTCGGATTGACCTCTAGCTCGACCTCTAGCTTGCCCTATTGCTTCACCTTGATGTGTAGATCAGCGTTTGCACTTGGAATTATTTTTTGAGATTCTTTACTTTCTATTATTATTTTATTAAGAAAATTAAGTAGAAAATAAGAAAAATCAAAGGAAAATATTAAAAATTGCAAAAGCTAAATCAAAAAATACCTAAATATTTATCAAAACTCAACAAAAAATTGACAGTATCAAGTTTCGACATATTTGATAAGTTTTAGAGCTTGAAACTTGTTTGATTTGTTATGAACTAACTAATTTTAGCATTATTTACATATATACAACTCACACCTAGGGGTTCACATATGACATTGCCCCCAATATATACCATTCACATGGGCATACTCACACAAGAGTTGAAAGATTCAAAATTTTGCAATAAAATGCAAAAGTTACTTTTGAAAAATACTCAAATACAATACCCATTTCACATAAGTTTTCATATGACTTGAGGCTTGAATTTCTGCATGGTAGTGCCTCTTCCCCACTTGTTTAAAGTCCTAGGGGGGGATGAAGTGAATTATCAAAAATTTATTGTGGTGCCCCCACATGCACTATCATGACACTCCTTCAAAATATGTGGTATCTACCCTTATGCAACACATTATCTATAAATGCCCTCAACACCCTTATGATATAGAGACCCATTAATAATAATGAACTTTTGAGCATGGGTAACTAATCTCTTCTTATAGCAGCTTTATTCATGTCAAGAGGAAACTCGAGTGTAGACAAATAATGAGCAATTTGATCAGGTAGCCAAGAAAAGATCCCTCCACCAAACTTCAACATTGACAACCCTTGTAAGAGTCCACTTACATATGTGTTAGCCCAGACCATTTACTCACAATTGTATGCCCGAGAAGCACGTCCAAGCCACTACAATCATGCACATCCAATCAACACATGAACAAGTAAACAAGGGAATATAAAGGGTTAGCACTTGCCACCCAACCATAGGTACATGCAGTAGTAGCCACCCTTGACTAACACAACCCTGACAAGCCTGCACCCACAAGGCATGCACGTCCCCCCCGTCCCCTCCCCCCAATCCTATCGATTGTCATTGGTACGGCTAGCATATAAAGGGTTAGCACTTGTCACCCAACCATAGGTTTTAAACCACATGCAGTAGTAGCCACCCTTGACTAACACAACCCTGACAAGCCTACACCCACAGAGCATGCATAACCACTAAAAATAGGATCTATGCACACACAAGTAAAAACATACAGTTAACTTTTAATAATAATTAACTCCTAAAAACTGCCATGGAATCATTTGCGAAAGAATAACTCTCAACTTATGAATTTTTGGGCCCCAAATATGGCAGGGGATTCTTATTTATAAAAAAGACAACAAAATGTAAAAATCAAAGAAAACAACATGACTAAAGCCCCAAAATATAAAAAAAAGAATAAATACCAGCAAAAATTCACTAAAAGAAACATGTAAAAGAATAAAATAAAGAGAGAGAGAGAGAGAGAGAGAGAGAGAGAGAGAGAAGTGGGAGTGGTAGGGGAATGTGGTGATAACCATGGGTAATACGATATAGATGAAGTTACGTCCGATTGAGGTTCAAAAGCACATCTATAAGTACTCTCCACATTGATGGCTAAGGTGATAGCGACCTCTAGATTTTGTGGTGCTAATGCCCTCACCAAAATTTGGATATTAGGATGTAATCCCCTTAGAAATGACTCCAAAATGGTGAGTGGATCAATATTAAAGACAGTAGTATAATAATCTACAAAATTCCTAAACTGAGTAGCGGATTGTTCAATGCTCTCTTGAGAATTTTGTTTGAAAGAGCGCAATTGTTCAAAGAATCTTTTCTCAATCTCTTCTAGCTTTTTTGGAACTTTTTTTCTTTCTTTCTTTCTTCCCAAGCAAGCGTGGGAATAAGCTCTTATATGAATTTCTTTTTAAAGAATAAAAATAATAATAATAAAAATAAAGTATTATTCCTCCCCCTCTCTGCCGCATAGAATAAACGAGAGAAGAAACTCTCTTTCTCTCCTCTTCTTCTGACATGAAGTGGCACTCTCTCTCTCTCTCCACGCTTTCCTCCACACAGGTGTGTGTATATGTCACAGGTGTGTGTATATGTGAAGAAGATGACGGCTGCTCCAACGCTCATGACAGCTTATGGCAATGTAGTGCTCACAGCCTATGGCCATATAGTGCGGCGGTCGGCAAAAGGCAAAAATGTCAAGCTCTCCCTCTAATCGAGCCCACAAGCGCGGCTGTTCGCTGTGCAGCGATTCGTTTCTTTTTTTTTCCCCCTTTTTTTACAACAACAAAGTTATCAACCTTTAAAAAAAATGCTCCCGTTCCCACTAAAAATGGCACTCTCGGTTGTGTAAAATGTCACGAAAATCTTATGCAGCAGACAAAGCTCTGATTCCCACTAAAAACGTTCTCCTTTGCCACGTGAAATATCAAGAAGCTCCCACTAAAATTTACAACCCCGGTTGCTGCTGCAGGAAACTACATCACCCTTGTCCTCTAGACACTCAAGTGCATGCATGGCAGATCTATTGGTGGCAGCGGTTCAAAAGCAATGGCGACTATTCTTTTTCTTTTGCTTGACAAGTACACTTCAATACCGTCAACTTCTCGTACATAGAGTGTGCGGGGAGTGACTTTGAAGTTCCCTCATACAAACTTACTGCCTGCAAATACATGCCCTTTCGGCCAACCAAGTGAGCGCATCATGGGTCTAAAATGGTATGGATATGCATAAACAACATACAAGTGCATGAAATTTTAAAATGATTAGCACATGTAACCTTAGCACTCATGCTTAGTGATTCTCTATGGTGATTCCCATATCTTATGGCTTACGACCCTTTAGCAAGCACACACATGCACACACGATTCAGCCATAGCAATACACTTAGTCTTGCTAATTACAATATCCACAATCTTTGTAAGAAAAGAAAAGCATTGACTAATTATCACACATGAATCAAACACATAGAGGATGCTAGTGGATAGCCACTTGCTCCTCTAGCACATGCATAGCAATCATAATGAATAGAAACTTGCACAAGGAGGGCTACATTTATGAGGCTAGCCCTCCCTCGAAAGGCTTTGTATTAATCAAGTTTATTTTAAGCTTAAATCAAAGAGATGACTTAAAAATGAGTTAATACTCTCTTGGGATTATGGAGGCTAAGAACTCCATAAGCCCCTTGTCATGCTGCTTCCCTTGGGTACCTGCAAGTTTTGTTTTCCTCTTCTCAAGGCCTCAATGATCTTAGAGATCAAGAGCACCTATGGAGAAAAGGATGAGATCCAGAATCCATAATCATATGAGCCCTTATGGCTTAGGTAATGTAATTTTAACCAAGTAAAAAAAATAACTACAGAGGAGAAGTCAATATATGCCAAGAGAGGAGCATGAACCAAGTGTTGAGATGGTAAAGCCCATTGTGCCAACCCTAAGTAAGTGGACAGCCAAACACCATTCTTTGTAGCCTAACTAATAAGGACTCTCTCAAACCCTAGTCACTCATTGTGACAACAAGGAGTCCACATCTTGTGTCTTCTTCCTCTCCATCTCTATGCTACTCCACATGCACACACACGCTCCACACACACTCTTCAACTAGTATTAGAGCATGTTCGAGCTCTAGGGTACCACCACCAGCACACAAGGTTACATTAATGAGTGCAACGAGGTCGACATATGCCTCGGGATAGGGCAAAGCCCTTGGTCTACCCCAAAATCGCATCTGAGGTCATTTTCGGCCACGTTTTGATAGTGTAAGTGCCGCACAGGCATTTTCGTCATTTTTTGCAACACGTCGTTTTTCTGCACAGTCTACAGATTTGGTCTTTATGTGTGAAAGATAGGTTGTAGGTGGCAAGAGCTAGGTATATTGGTTCAGATCTACAAGTTACAGGTTGCAGAAATACAAGTTGTAGGTTTTACAGGTCGTCATTGTAGGTTGTAGATTTTCGAAGTTGTTATTTCGTTGGTTGGAGTCAGATTTATGGCTCAGGTCTGAGTCACTGGCACAGTGGTTATTTGAAGACACAATGTTTGATGCATTTATGTGTTGTAACAATGCCTCCTAGTGCACTTGTTACACATATGTGGGCATCGCCAGACGTATACTTACCTGGCTTGTGGTTTTGCCCTATGTATGAAACTGTGGAGAATGTATCTTTGTTACAAGGATGGAATGCAGCCTCTTTTATTGAGCTGGGAGATTCTCAGATGTTGAGATCTCTTCGGTGATACAGGTTTTTGGAGTGATCCCTTGACAAACCCCTTAAAGTTGTACCTATATATGGACATGTGGTAGTCAATCAATTGATTGGACTACAGTATCACTTTGGTGTGTATATATGTTGCTGAGTGTATTCTCAACTGATTTATGCATAAAGCTTAGTAGTGTTCTCAACGATTATATAGTCCATACTATAGTTTGCTTTGGTTGTGATTTATGCATAAAGTTCAGTCAAAATTTGGATATGCAGAATTTTGGGCTATGCATGTGAGCTATTCCAAGGTTAAAGATGGCATCCTCTTCGAAGAATACATTGTTCAACATTGAGAAGCTAGATGGCACTAACTTCCCATTTTGGAAAGAGCATATTTATAATGTCTTGGTGCAAAAAAAGCAGATAAAGCTTATCAAGCTAAAAGGAGTCAAACTAGAAGCTATGCTATAGGAGGAATGGCAAGACTTGAATGAGTTTACTAAGGTCTACCATCATGCTAACACTTTCTAAATCTGTTTACTTCAATGTCAAAGACAAGGCCCGCAGTTATGATTTATTATGTGACCTAAATGAGAAGCAGAGTGTAGCTTCTCAGATTTATTGGTTGAAACAATTGGTTGATTTGAAGATGAAGGAAGGGACATCCATGTCCAATCATCTTAATGAGTTCAACACTATTTTCAGCCAGTTGGTGGCACAGCGCATTATGTTTAATGATTCTGTGAAAGCTATGTTCTTGTTGGTCACATTACCAAGAAGCTGGGACACTTTTCGTACAGCTCTTAGTAATTCTGCCCGTGTTGATGGTCTTACTAGTGCAAATATTGAAGGAAGTTTGTTTACAGAGAGGAAGTGAATAGAAAGAACATGGAACCAGCCAAGGGTTCCAATGCCCTCATGGTGAGGGGGAGATCCCATGTAACGGGGAAGTCTATGGAGAGAAATTAGTCTCATAGCAAATCACGTGGTCGTGGAATGAATATAGAATGCTATTATTGCCACAAGAACGGCCACATGAAGAATAACTATAACAAATGGAAGAACGACAAAGGAAAGGACAAGAAGCAAGACAAAGGCAAAAAGGAGATAGGCTCTAGCATGAAGATTGAGGAAGTGAATTTTGTATATGTTGATGAGGATGGAGAACTCCTATTCACCTCATGTATAGATGTTACACAACTTGTTACCATGGATTCATATGTGTTCAGTGATTCGATCATTGATTCAGGTGCTTCCTTTCATGTTACCCCACATCGGGAATGGTTTATCACATATGATGCATCAAGGAAAGGATGCGTATGTCTTGGTTTAATGACTATGCATGTCAGATTGCAGGAGTTGGCAATGTAAATCTAAAGTTTCATAATGGATCCTCTTTCATCTTAAAGGACATCAGACATGTGCCACACTTGACAAAAAGCATGATCAGTATAGGACAATTGGATGATGTGGGCTATCATTGCCAGTTTGGTGATCACTCTTGGAAGATCTCCAAGGGTTCTCTTGTTATAGCTCATGGGCCACAGTGTGTTACTTTGTACACACTTCATGTGTCATCTGTTAAAAATCATGTAATTTATGTGACCGAGCAGCCAAACATCTCTTTGTGGCATCGCTGGTTGGGTCATATGTCTGAAAAAGGAATGAAAGTACTGTCTCGTTTTGGTTATGTTCCTCGCTTCAATTTTTCTGACTTTTCTATGTGTGAGCATTTTTTATATGGTAATTAAACAGACACACTCACCACATAGAAGAGGGGTTCAACACAAGAGTGAGCCACTAGAACTCGTTCATAGTGATTTATGTAGGCCTATGCCTACTTTATCTTTGGGTGGTGCATCATACTTTGTCACATTCATAGATGACTTCTCACGCAAGGTGTGGGTGTATCCTTTGAAGAAAAAGGATGTTGTTCTGACAGTGTTTCAAAAGTTTGTCACCGTTGTAGAGAATCAATCTAGCAAGATACTAAAGTGTCTGAGAACTAAAAATGGTGGGGAATATATCTCTAAGGCATTTCAGCCATTTTGTGATTCAAAAGGAATCAAGAGGGAATCGACTGCCCCGTAAACTCCTCCACAAAACAGCATTGCTGAGAGGATGAACTGTACTATCCAAGAGAAGATGCATTGCATGCTATCCAATGCAGAATTGCCTAATGGATTTTGGGCAGAGGTAGTATCTACGACTGTCCACCTCATTAATAGGTCTCCTAACAAGGCCATGGATTTGGTCAGGAAAGCCACCTTCTTATAAGCATCTCAGAGTTTTTGGCTACGAGGCATATTGCCATGTTCCCAAGGAATTTCGGGACATGTTAGCTCCAAAGTCAAAGAGATGCATTTTTCTTGGCTATAGTGATTTTGGCGAGATGGGCTACCGTTTATGGGACCCAGAATCTAGGAAGGTTATTCATAGCAATGACATGTATTTCAATGAAGAAAAGATGCATAAAAGGCCTACATCTACAGTGGAGATAAGAAGGGTTATCTTTCAAGAGGATGAGCTTGTGCATGACAGGCCTCATGCTAGTGAAAATGAACAACAAGTAATCCCTAATATACTTGCTAAAGTGCAAGGTGATGGAGTGAAACAATAGGCAGTTTAGGCTCAGCCTGTGTTAAGGAGGTCTACACATGTTTCACATCCTCTTGATTGTTATGTTCCATCTCTTGACTATGTCATGTTGACAAATAGTGGAGAGAGCCCTCCTGGTATAAAGAGGCCATGCAAATGGATGATAGAAAGAAGTGGGAGAGAGCTATGCAATCAGAAATGGACTCGCTCCTTAAGAATGAGACCTGGGATTTGGTGAAGTTGCCTAAGGATAAGCAGGCATTACCATGCAAATGGGTCTACAAGATGAAGGTTACACCTAATGATGGCAAGCCAAAGTACAAGGCAAGTCTCATTGGCTAAAGGCTTTAAGCAACAACAGGGTATTGACTTTGATGAGATCTTTTCTCCAGTTGTCAAGATGACTACTCTACGGTGTGTTCTTGGGTTGGTTGCCAGAGAGGACATGGAACTTGTCCAAATGGATGTTAAGCCAGCATTCTTGCATGGTGACCTTCATGAAGATATCTATATGCAGCAACCAGAAGGATTTGTTGAGAAGAGCAAGGAAAAGTTGGTGTGCAAGTTAAAGAAGAGCTTTTATGGTTTGAAACAGGCACCAAGAGAGTGGTATCATAAGTTCCCCTCATTTATGCTTTCTGATCAAGATTACAAAAGGAGTGACACTGATCACTGTCTCTATACAAAGCAAGCTCAGGATGGTAGTTTGCTGATTTTAATCCTTTATGTGGATGATATGCTAATTGCTCGGAAGAACAGTGATGAAATTTCAGCCTTGAAGTCAAAATTACATGCACATTTTGGCAAGTTACATACTTGGTATGCGCATTCTGCGAGACAAAGCTAAGAAATTGCTTTATTTGTCGTCGCTAGCTGAGTACCAAGGTGCTCAAGCATTTCAATATGGAGAGGGGGAAGGCATTGAGTACTCCATTGCCTTTGTATGTAAACTAAGTCAGAATGATTGCCCAAAGACTGATGAGGAGAAGGCTGAAATGGCAAAGGTGCCTTATTCATCTGTTGTTGGGAGTTTGATGTATGCTATGATTGCCACACTTCCAAAGATTGCTTTTGTAGTAGGAGGGGTTAGTAGATACATGTCAAACCCTAGAAACATTGGGAGTCAGTGAAAGGGGCCATGAGATATTTGAATGGTACAAAACATATGCATTTGCTTTGGAAGTCAAGGAACATGTGTAAGTGGTTACACAAATGCAGATTATGCAGGAGATTTGGACAAAAGAAGCTCCACGTTAGGCTATGTTTTCACATTCACTGGAGGTGTAGTTTCATGGTGATCTCGATTACAAGATTGCATTACCATGTCTACTACTGAGGCTGAGTATGTTGCAGGATCAAAGGCTTGCAACAAGGAAGCTCTATGGCTTACTCATCTAGTGGGAGACTTGGGCATAAGCATTGAGATGCTAGTGCTACATTGTGATAGTCAAAGTTCTACACAACTAGCAAAGAATCCAGTGCTTCATGTGAAGACAAAGCATGTGGTTGTGAAGTATCACTTCATTCGTGAGGTGTTGGAGGATAAGCAGATGCAGCTTGCCAAGGTTCACACCAGTGAAAACCCTGCAGATCTTCTTACAAAGGGGCTTACTTCAGTGCGGTTCGCATATTGTCAGACTTTGATGGGCATTCGGTAGATAATCATTTCTGTTATTTTTGTATGTATATGTAGATATATATATAGGCACCCCATCACTTAAAGGCACATTGGCCTTTAAGTGGGAGGTTATTGGGGTGGTAAAGCCCATTGTGCCAACCCTATGTAAGATTGAGGTTGTTGGGGTGGTAAAGCCCATTGTGCCAACCCTATGTAAGTGGGCTGCCCGGCGGACACCATTCTTTGTAGTCTAACTAATAAGGACTCTCTCAAACCCTAGTCACTCATTGTGACGAGGAGTCCACATCTTGTGTCTTCTTTTTCTCCATCTTTGTGCTACTCCACATGCACACACACGCTTCACGCGCACTCTTCACCAAGCTTATATATGTGTAGAGGATGATGAGGGCTTTCTCTAGTGTCCACACATGCATGGATTGTCTCTCCACACACCAAGATAGGGCCACTTTAACCCCACCTTTTGGAAAAAGCACACTGGAGACTAAGTTTAGCTAGAAAAGGTGAGATGGTGGAAAAAATAGAGCTCTAGCCCTACTTTTTGGAGGCGCCACATGTTGGAGTGCCTTGGGGAAAAGGTTAGCCCCCTTTTCCCACCTACTTGCTCATAGTTTGGCTCTCCTGGCCCATCTGCCCATGGTTCCAGCCCTTGTTCCCACTTGCGAAGCCATAAATTGTTCGTTTTGAGGTCATATTTAACCCATTTTGACTTCCGAAAAACATATAGAAGTCTTGGTTAAATTTCCTAGGCACTTTTGTAACTTGCATTCATCCCCAAGCACTTCACATTGCCCAGATGCACTTTCCTATACCCACATGAGCTTTTCTAGTATTCCTCTCTCTAGAGTGATCAATTCTAGAGAGAGAAAGTCATTTAAAAGCTAAGAAATTCATCAAAATTAAATTTTGATGACATACATCTCTCTTTAAACCATAGTCATCCTCGATTATGCTAACCTTTGGGGAACTAAATCCTATCTATACTCGAGATCCACATTTGAGTATATCTCATTTTTCTTGGACTAGATGGCTAGTCTAGAAGGTGCTTAGGTGATGAAATCATCACTAACCCGAGACATTGAGTCTTGGGTACTCATTTTCACTCCGCATGCACATTTGAGTGATGATCACATTCCTGGACTAGATAATAAGTCTTAGGTAATAAAGTCATCGTCTCGCACTAAGCTAATCCTTTAAACCTTTGTGTACACAATTTAAACTTAAACAAGAAAAATTTGAGAAGACCAAAGCACAACTATGTTTGTAAATAGAAATGCAAAATAGATCAAAAGTTTTTTAGTAGTATCTTCAAAAGGATCTTCAATAGTAGAACAAATATATGACAAAGTCCAAAGAGTGCAAATATTGCAAGATAACAATCGATTAGAAAAAGTTGATCTCATCATGAAAAAAAGCAAGCTGAACGTAGCCATGGAAAACATGCAAAGACAAATGTCAAGATTCTAGCAACTGCACTAACACAAGCAATGCCATCTTCCTTAGTTGATCCAAATCCATCATAGAAGCTGTAGGCAAAAGTGGTGGCATCAAATCAGACTTGATGACAACACATTATCACCAAACAAGGAATACCACTGTTAAGTGATGAAGGAGTAGTTCTTTGAGCTTTCAAATAGGGTGCAAAGGCAGCATCCACATGAGGCCACTATCTTCAACCTATTGACGCAACTATGGCCAAATCAACTCCCATTAGATCTCATGGAGTACAGCTATCCTATGCTTCATGCCAAAATCCAAAGAGATTGGGAACAGTGGGAACTCTACAACACAGAGCATGTGAGGGTAGACTAACCCCATTCAACTCAAAGGCAGGGAATTCCCAAAAGGTCAACCAAAGTGGTGACTAGAATGGCTGTAAAAGCATGAGGGCACATTGAAAATATACTATGACCCTCCAAGAAGGCTCCGTCTTTATCCCACATATCACCCATGCTGACATTGATATAGCTAGGAAGACTTTGAGAAAGAGAAGAGATCAAATCCCATGCTACTCAACTTCTTGTACATCCCAACTCTAGACCACTACTTTGAGATTACAAAAACATAGATGATTGAGCATGTATCTTGTTCATGAAGATCTATGCAAAGGTATTGAACCTCGCAATACAACTTTTTTTCAAATATCTAAAGCGAATCCACATTCTGCTCACAACCTTCAAAGGCGTGAAGCTTGCCCATACAAATTTCATTGATTTCACATGGGAAATGAGCGACTTGCTTGGGAATCCAACCTCATGTCCATGCCAAAGCAAGTACATGGATTGTATGCAAGGTTGAGGTTCATATCAAGCTCGTATGTACATGTGTTTAGCACACGATTCATTAGGGTATACCAGGTCTTGTTGTGGAGTGTATGAAAAATTACACAAAAGATATCTTTAGACCCTCATATAAAAAGTAGATATCCCGTGCCAAAACCACCTCATCAAATTGCCAAGAATAGACAAATCAAAGATTCCATTTATGAGGTGAGGCTACAAAAACAACACAGCCATAAAAACCACTCATAGCTCAACAATTTCCACAAATCTCAAGAGCACCATGACCATAAGAGGACAAGGAGATCAAGGCCAATAAGGAAAGGGATATCAACACCATGATCAACAAGGCCCATCACAACCTTAGTGCACTAAATGCACTAGCCACCATTGACAACCAAGCAAGAAAGACAAGGATGACTCTAGTCTCTTTAGCAATCATGACTTGCCTCTTCTCTAAGCTTTCTCATGAAAACGTTCATAGATGGATATCCATTAAGTAGGTAGGATTGCTCGAAGAACAAGGACAACTCAACAAGGACAGGTATACGTTAGAGAACTCAAGCCATTGCTAGGCAGATGAAGGCCTAATACAAGAGGTAGCAAGCAATATTTTTGAGAATTTCCTTATTTGTTTACCCATTCCTACCAATGTGCAATGTAATATAGGAATTAAGCTAGAAAATGGGCCCAAGGAGCTCCAAATTGTAATATACTTTTTATCTATTTTCCCTATTTTTTCAAATTCATATAAGGTTGTCTGCCCGAATTTGAATAGCCTAGATTAACTAACCCTAGGTATAAAAGTGAACCTTCTTTAGAATTTTGAGAATTTTTTGTCATTTCTCAAGTGAGAGCTCTCTATCTTAGCCTTCATCTACTCTAAGCAAGATCCAAGCTCTCCATAGCTTGAGTAGCTATCATTGTAATCATCATTGGATTTTTTGGTAATGACAATGGCTTCTCTTCTCTGATATCTTTGCTCCTTTCATTGTTGTTGCAAGTATGTGTGTGTCTTTGCTTATGTGGGATTAAGTAATTGAGGCTAATCTTACTTGTGTATTGTTTAATGTGGAACATTAAACAATACACAAGTAATTGAGGCTAATCTTACTTGTGTATTGTTTAATGGGAAACATTCTCTTCTTTGATTGGATATAGTGTCGCCTGTGGTGGGTAGCTTATTTGTTTTGCGTTGTGCATAGAGCGGTATGTATGCATGTGTGGGCTTGATAAAAAGAGGCAATGCATGCCAAAGGAAGTATTTCCATGCTTCGATTGTTAGATTAAGAAGTAAGCTTGAGGGTTTGATTAACTAGTCCTTGCATTCTTGGGTAACCATAGATTGAAGAGAATATAGGTTGTTAGCTCATATGGACATGTGGACTCTTGAATGTTATCATTCAGCTACTTAACATTTGATTAGTGAGCGATGAGTAGATTACAGTAAGCGGTTAGCTTTTCATAGCTAGTCCATTCGATTAGTGTGTATGGATAAGGAGGAGAGTGACCTTAAGTTTGCCCATTAGTTAAACTAGAGATTTCTTTACATTGACAATGCAAGGTTTCCTCCATGAGCTAGTTGAGTTCATACTCCCAAAGAAAATCTTATTTGAGGCAAGGTGTAGGATTAAGGTATACTACGATACTACCTAAAAAGCTACCAACTTAATGTGAAGAGGCCCTCTGATAGAAAGCATTGCCAACATTTATGTATATAAGTTTATTAGATAAAATTTTCTTTTTCATGAACAATGGCTCCTATTTTAGAGGATATATGGATAAATGTTTGTGTGAATATAGATGCATGAGAGAGAGAGAGAGAGAGAGAGAGAGAGAGAGAGAGAGAGAGAACATTATGTGTGTGTGTGTGTGTGTGTGAGAGAGAGAGAGAGAGAGAGAGAGAGAGAATGTTGAAAATTCTTTTTAAGAACTACTTTTTGGATAACCATGTTTGAAGGTTTTCAACTTGTGAAGGGTACCTTGTACCTAAAGGAATTATAGGTCTCTACAATAGCCATTGGTATAGAGATCAAGAAGAAGAAGGAAGGGTTGAACTCCTATGTACACCGCCTAGCCATAGAGCATTGCTATGTCTTATATAGCCTAGCTCTAGCCCCCTAGTGCCTACCCACTCTAGTCCGCTAGACACATTGGTGTCAAAGCTACCCTCACCCACATACCCTTGAGTCCTAGCCCCAGTGCCTATCCACTTTAGGCCCCTAAACACATTGCTATCAGGGCTACCCTCACCCACGTACCCTAGAGTCCTATGCCCCTTTTAAGGCATAGTTCCATAAGATATTGGACATTAGCCGAGCTTCTACCCTCCACAACAACATGAATGCCCCAAATTTGAGAGAAGAAGTAGGAATTTGCAGCTCCAATTATGACGCATGAATAGGGGAAGCTCTTGGCAAAGCCAAGCACAAAACAAGACTTCTTGAAGCTCTTCAATGTGAGGAAAAGGCTCCTAGGACAAGGTCCCACGCTAGTGAGTGCTCGATCATAGAATGCCAAAAGTGGGCATGCCTACGGGCTTAGGCATCTACAAGATTTAGGGGTCAAGAGGCAGCCAAGTGTTGAGCCCAAGGCATTGGCAACCTCATACACGAGTGCCGAGACCATTGGGTCATTGGGTGATCGACGGATAGTATGAGTGTGGACGCAAGCTAGGGTTTTAGTATAAAACCCAACATGCACTTAGGGCTAGGCTATTCTTGTATGGTTAAGTGAAAAAGAGAGCTCTCACTCCTCTAAGTTTATAAGAGCATGAAGGAGAAGGACATGCATGCAAACCCAAGCTAGCACTGTCCTTTCAGTGGTATCAAAGTAGACAGATGCATCCACGTATGCTCCAACAAAGTGCATAGATATTTGATGACATGTTAAGATAAGAAAGCACATACATCTGCATCGGATAATTTTTTTGCATCAACTTTTTTTGCATCTAAGAAATCTTAGTGCAAGTCTAATGGTTCCTCAAGTGAGGACATGCGTCGGACAAGGACAAGGGTAAGGAGAAGGCAATGCACATGGTGCAGCTTCTTCCCTTGGAAGCTTGTTCTATATATTCGATTGTGCAAGTATGCCACCAAGTCGAAAAGCATGAGTGTTGCTTGACCGCCTCATTATGGTAGTCAACCTTTGGCCCCCACGACTTGTTCTACTTTTCAGCTACAATCTATGGACAACGAGTTTGTGTACTTGAAGATGACGGATTAACTCACAATTTTTTTAACTATACATTAGTTAAGAAGCTTCGTTTGCTGCTGCAAGTCCCTAGCTCTCATACATATGTCATCTCCATCATAAATGGGAGCGATAAGGATGTGTGGGATAAGGAGGTCAAGGACATGTCATTGAAGATGCAAGGACATACAATGATGCTTGACTTTGTTAAGGTAACTGCAACAAGTTGTGAAAATCTTGCAGTACACTAACTCTATAGAGGATGCCTATATCACAAGAAGTTTGACATTTACCCAAAACATTCAACACTTTGTGGATTACGATAGCATCATGACCTTCACATCCAAGACATAGCATGCCTAGCTGGGGACACACCAAGCTATGCAAAGCCTCTTTTGCAAAAGCTTATGATGTCGATACTGCAGGGAAACGTAAGGGGAATGGGGGGCCTCTTTCCTGAAAGGGAAACTGCCCAAAACTTCTTGTGCATTCACTGCCCACCCCATCAGAGATAAGACAAGAAAGACCTCAATTGCAGTACTAGCATTCAATTATTCAGAGAGAATACTAGAAAGACATACTAGTATCCCATTATCAAGACACCTACACCATACAATGGAGGAAGCTACGTTGATGGACACCCAGATAGCTAGATCAAAGCTTTTGATAAGTCTGTTCTCAAGCATAGGGCTTCGTTCGTTGGCATCAGCTGCTGATTTGGCAAATGATTAGATAATATCCATCTCCTATAGATCTACATTAGATAGCTTTAGACAGCTTTAGTAATTTTGACTGATGCATTATTTCCCTCGAACACACATGTGACATGCATTGCCTTTCTCTTCACACACACACACACGCACACACACACACACACAATATGACTCCATTGTCTTTATCTCGACACACTGTGAGACACACCATCCATCTCCCTTGTCTCGCTCTTTACACACACCATATCATTCTGCACTCATTTGTGTTCCTTATAACATGCACACACACCATGTTATGAAAAAACTCTAGCTCACTTACCTGAATGTAAATTTCCTATTGATACCATTGTAAACGAGAAATTGAGGAAAAACAACCAAAACTAGGTCAAAATTTTACATTTACAAATTTCTCATTTCACACCAAACCAGTTAGAGTTGCTAATGGACACATATATTTACCATACACTAGCTCTATGATTCCTGTAGGCTTAACATATATTACTACTATCAGGGGTAAATATTCAATCAAAATTGCGCTTCATAATATACATGAATACACATAAGACTAGCCAACATGATCTCTGTATGATCCCAATGACACCACTACTTCATAATATGCATCATCTTCGTGATCTGAATATGTGTGAAAAGCTGCTTGCCGACAGAACCTCACTTAGTTGTGCACCAATAAGGAACAAGAGAAATGCCCTGTAACTTCCACTAGTATCAGATATTATCATTCTCTGCAAAGTTATTCAAATACTTCTTTTCAAAATGAACTTTGATATCTTTCATGTCAATCTCTGCACGCATCACTACTATTCGGAGTAGTGTCATATCGTCCGTACCAAGACCCTTCATTGATGCGTACAAAGCCTGCCCACAAACATCAAACAATGCAAAGCCATGGGCATGTTACTTTCCAGCACACATGCACACACAATAGCTTTCAGACAGATCAAAGTTCAAACCCAACCCTAGCACCAAGTAGTGAAACTGAAGCAAGAATCAAATTTCAACATCACATCTATGTAAGTATGAACAGACAATTGATACAAAAACATGGTACACATTCAGAAAGTCTGACTCCTGCCCATATGACAAACAGACCTCAGGCAAGTAGGCATAACCATGTACGATCCCATACTCCCCGAAGTATAATCTACAAGTTTACCCCCACACATACAGATGTCACAACTCATAAGTATGTCACCAAATATAACAGACTCTGCTTGGCTTCTTCATGTACGCATCAAAGTGGCACGGCCAGGCTTCAGGCAGAACTTCTCCACAATGGATCATATCTTCACTTTATGAGCAGGCTAAGATGGATCGCAAAGAGAACCTAGAAAAAGTTTATAAGCTGCTAGAAACTTATGTCGTCATAATTTGAGAAGTGGGGCAATCACCAAACCTAGCGAGTTCTGCACCTGGGGCCACTGGTCCTGCCAACCACCACACCCAGCTAGGTGCTCGGGGAGTCTCCACTACGAAGCTCATAATGTCAAATACTATCAAGGAAAAGAGGGGGGAAAGAGCTCCCTTTCCCTCAAGGGAACAACCTCCTGGGGCCAGCCGCCCCCTGCCCCCCATCGCACCTAGCTAGGTATGTTACGCCTCGCCTGCAGACGGTCATGATGTTATCCTAATCCACAAAATGGGAACTATATCGGGAACATGTCTAAAACTTCTTGTGTGAAAGGCCTGTTACTCATAATAAACAGGTTTCAAGCACATACACCAGATCATTTACCTTGGCAAAATAGTTAACAGGATTCTTTGCACATTTCATTGCCACTCTCAACAGCCCCTGAAAGATTCCCCTTGTCTCTTGCTTTATAACCTGTAAGCAACAGAATGAATTGCAATCTCTTATTAAAAATGTGGTTAATTTAACAAAAAATCATTCATGATAAAAGTGCAATCGACGCATCCTTCAAGCACTCGTGTGTTTGTGTGCATGCACGTGCACACACACATGCGAGCACGTTGTGTGTTCCTTGAATCATCACATGTTACATGTAAGGATGCAAGCACATAAAATGATTGGCATCCCTCACCTTTCCAAAACTATGTCTGTAAGCCTGCCTGTAATGTTCTAATGTAGCCTTCATCTGCAATGGACTCCTAGTGCTCAAGATTTTGATGATCGCAGTTTTGTCTATAGCACTTCTATTCGAGACAGCCACAAGAAGGTCTGTGGCATCAGCTTCTGCAAGTGACATGTCAGGTTCTGAAATATCTGGCCTGCCTTCACGCACCAACAAGAGCTGCACAAAGCCAGTATGTGAGTAAACCTATGGATTTAAAGAAGAAACAACAAGCTGGAGGCCTGCCCCACAAGCGCGCGCGTGCACACACGGCACCAACCAATAGCAAAAAACCAGTTTCCTGATTGTCGACAAAAAAAAACACTAGTTCAAATCCTTACTCTTCATCTCCACTTGTTTTGAGACCAATGTCTTCTTCCACAGAGCGGTTGAAAGAAGTGTGGTACGCGCGTCTAATTTCCGCAACTTCCGAGGATGTACGGAAATAACTAATTTCAGTTACAGCTGCTAAGTCTTTAATCCACCACTCAATGCACTATTGATAATCATCGCATCCCTCTCTGTCTTTGTCCATAAACCACATCAAAATATAAAGACACAATTTTTGTCATTCAATCTTAGTCAGAGAAAATTTATCCCAAAGGCTTCCATAACTAGGAGACTTCATTATGTTGGCAAATATCTAGGAGCAAAGTGACAATGCACACAAGAAGTTATTTTCCCACTTTGCAGTTTACAACAACATCATGAGCTTCTACAGGGCAAGGCATTGCATACCTAGCTAGGTGCGGTGGGGGGCAGGGGGACTGCCAAACTGAGCTTCTGCAGGCAAGGCACAGCATACCTAGCTAGGTGCGGTGGGGGGCGGGGGGCTGCTGCCCTGCCTCCCCCTTCCGGCACCAAGCTAGGTTAGCGGAGCCTCATCTTCAAAAGCTCATGATGTTGAACACTATCAGGAAACAAAAGGGAACGGGGACCTCTTTCCCACATGAGAAAATACCCAAAACTTCTTGTGGCTCTGAGTAGTCCCCCTTCAACTTCACACATTGTCTTCGTAAGTTTTGAATCCAAGCTCACATACACGGAGGTACCTCTTGCTTGGGTTGCGCATTGTCACACATGCATCAATACCATACATTCATTTGCACACACATATATTTATCCATTCCTACTTCTTACATAGAAAAATTTAAAAATAACTTAAGGAGCAACACATTTGCTTGAAATTTGAGTGCATAAATTATGTCTCTAACTGTTTATATGTGAACAAGCACCACAAAATTCTCTTTAAGTGTGTACTTGTGTGTGTGTGTGTGTAGGGTAACAAGTTTGTGCATCCATTTGTCTTTCCTCCCCATAGTCTAGATAGTCATCTGGCACATGTGTGCATGTGCGTGCATGAGGGTGTTCTGTGGCATATTCAACACATTAGAATGCCACCTAGATTCGGAAGAAGTATATCCATTGGAATATCAGTTGTATGCCTGTGTGTATGTATTTTTTTCTCAAAAAAACATTGATGAGCACCTCAAGGTTGCCATGGAGCTTTGCTTTGAGGCGTTGAATGAGGTCCTCCTCATATTTGCCGCGGTACGCGCGCCGAATGTGAGAGCGCTGCTGCTGGTTCCGGTGACAAATAACACCCATCAATTCCTTCTTGTTGCATCCTATATCTGTGCACCCAACATGAACATCAATACATACACCCTACCCACAACAGTGTATATACATGGCCAACAACACCTATGTGCCGTGTACACACATATGGGAACACAACAAACAAACGAAACAAAAAACAAGAGGAGCTTACATACCTTCCATGGCTCTTCGCAAAGTGTTGCAATCCTCATTGGGGTCAGAAATATCATCAACGCGGCTACGTTGATCGTAGACATATGGCGGGTGTGTGTGTGTGTGTGTGTGTGTGTGTGTGTGTGTGTGTCAGAGAGAGAGAGAGAAACACACACACACACACACACACACACTGAGAACAAGTCTGGAGAGAGATCCGCACACAGAGAGGACAAATCTGGAGATGTGTGTGTGTGTGTGTGTGTGTGTGTGTGAGAGAGAGAGAGAGAGAGAGAGAGAGAGAGAGAGAGAGAGAGAGAATAAGTATGTGTGTGTGTGGGGGGGACAGAATATGCAGAATGCCTGAGAGACACCTGAACTAGATTGCGTGTGCGTGCATGCGTTTGTGTGACACAGAGAAATAGAGAGAGAATATGAAGATACAGAACGTGAGCAGGACGCACTGACTCGCTTTTAAGTTTGAAATTTCCATGTTATTTCCTTGCCCATGGAAAGCATTATGTATATGCCAATGCTCTGGTAGCTTGAGTCTAAAAGGTATTTTATTGATTCTCTCAAGAATCTGAAATGGACCATAATACCTCTTGGAGAGCTTAGGATAAATCTTTTGATGACCTGTGGGTCTTTCTTGCCAATCCTTGCTTGTCTTTTGACATAAACGGGCCTTGGGGAACTTGAGCAAAACCCATTCATCCTCTTTTAGCTCTAAAGGCCTTATCCGCAGCTCGTTTTTGCTTTTCTTGTGACACTTGAATAGCTCTGTCCTTGTTGGAATTAGGGTTGCAGGAATGCACACACAACTTCAAGAAGATGAGGAAGCTTGAGCACAACACAGTAGTGTATTATGAGTGCCAAAAATGAAAGATAACAAGCCCTAGAAGATAATGGGCGTATATACAATGCACGGGGGAAAAAACCTCCTAGTGAGGGAAAAAGTGCCCCGGCGGTCCTAAGTGTGTTCACACACATCACTACTATAATATGGTAACAAATCCCCCCTGGAGTGATGCGGTGAACAAGAGCTAGCACTCATGTATAGGGAAGTGTCTAGCTATGTGGACGAATCCACAAAAGGGAGTAAGCCCAAAGCTTTGCGAAAAGCTTCGAACTTCTCACGAGGCAGAGCCTTTGTGAAAAGGTCTGCAAGGTTATCCTGTGTTGGCACATAAGCCAAACTGATCTCTCCTGCAGAGAGTCTCTCCCTGACATAATGGTAGTGCACCTCAATGTGCTTCGTACGAGCATGGAACACTGGGTTCCGCGCAACTGCCAATGCGCTCTGACTGTCAGTGAAGATGGTGGTGGCAGATGGCTGCCCAACACCCAAATCAGCCATAAGGCGTCTGAGCCACACACACTCAACCGTAGCTGTGAAAGCTGCCCTGTACTCAGCTTCACAACTAGAAGTGGCCACAGTAGGCTGCTTCTTGCTCAACCATGATATGCATGAGCTTCCAAGCATGAAGCAAAAACCACTCGTGGACACGCGTGTGTCATAACAACCAGCCCAGTCAGAATCTGAAAAAGCATGTAAATCTGGCGGCAATGATCCCCCCTTGGGATAAAACAACCCAAGATGCCGAGTACCACTCAAATAGCGAAAGATACGCTTCACTGCCTGCCAATGCTTAATGCCTGGGCTATGCATAAATCTGCTCACCTGTGAGACTGCAAACTGAATGTCTGGCCTCGTAATGCATACATAAATGAGGCAACCAACAGCTGTCTGATAGAGTGTGACATCAAAGTGATCTCCAGCATCATGAAGACTCAACTTCAAACCTGTCTCCATTGGAGTAGCAATAGGCTTGCAGTCTTCAAGGCCAAATCTCCGCAACAATGTTTCAATATACTTTGTCTGACACAAAGCAATACCTCCATCACACTGCTTAAATTGTATCCCCAAATAATGATGCAAATGCCCCAAATCTGACATCTCAAAAGAGGCATTCAAATCAGCCTTAAAATCAGCAATATGACTCTCATTTGGTCCTGTGAGCAGCATGTCATCGACATAGAGAGCAATGATTAGATGTACACCATCCACACGTTTAACATACAAAGTGCTTTCTGTTGGACTATTCTGAAACCCATGTGCAGTCAAATATGCATGTATTTTTTCATACCAAGCTCGTGGAGCTTGCTTTAAACCATATAAAGCCTTTTTTAACCTGCACACTTTGTTTTCCTGCCCTCTTTGAACAAAACCACGAGGCTGCGATACATACACCTCCTCATGCAAATCTCCATTTAAGAACGCAGTCTTTATGTCCAGCTGATGTACATTCCAACCATTATGAGCTGCTAATGCACAGATGCTACAAACAGTGGTCATACCACATGTGGGAGCAAAAGTCTCATCAAAATCAATGCCCTTCTCTTGAGCATAACCTTTTGCAACAAGCCTAGCCTTATGGCGATCCACTGTGCCATCAGGCTTACGCTTCAATTTGTATACCCACTTAGTGCCAATGGCCTTCTTGCCAGGGGGCAAGTCACATAAAGACCATGTACTATTCTTCATAATAGCATCGTATTCTGCTTGCATAGCAGCCATCCAATTTTCTGAACTTTGTGCCTCATCAAATGAAACAGGCTCACTTTCATCGCACATACTAGAAACAGCCAATGCATAACAATCTGACGCATAAGAGGCACCATGAGAGCCAGAACGAGTGCGACTAGACAAAGGGGCATCCAACTTGCTGTCACGCAAAGTCTGCACCAGCCATCTAGGCATATTCCTAGAGCCCTCAATCTCTTGTCTCTCATCCTCAAGTGCATCATGCACATCTGCATCAGATATAGGCTGATCTGTGCCATCATTTAAAACCTGCATAGGCTGAAAAACTGCCTCATGAGGTATTGCACTTGACTGTGCACCACTGAAAAGAGGCAACAATGTATCATAGACATCACGTGAGCTGATATCTGTCTCCTTAGTACATGAAACCAAGGGCTGAACTGCATCTTCCACAAATACAACATCACGGCTAACCAAAATGCGCTTTGTCTGTGGATGATACAAACGATAGCCTTTGCTCTCAGCACTATATCCAACAAAAATACATTTGACAGCTTTGTCATCCAATTTTCTGCGATGTTGCACAGGCACTAATGCATATGCCAGGCAACCAAAAACACGTAAATGGCCAACAGATGGCTTGCGGCTATGCCAAGCCTCATATGGAGTGACAACCTGTAATGCTTTGGTGGGACACCTGTTTAGTACATAAGTGGCACACATGACAGCCTCAAGCCAAAAACCATGTGGTAGACTTTGACTCTTAACCATACATCTTGCCATTTCCATGAGAGACCTGTTTTTTCTCTCAGCCACACCATTTTGCTGTGGTGTATACGGCACTGTACATTGGTGTTTTATCCCACGCTCAGCCAGAAATGCATTAAATTCTGAAGACATATACTCCCCCCCTCGATCTGAACGGAGGGTGCCCATCTTACTTTCTGACACATTTTCAGCCATAACCAAAAACTGTTTGAAGCACAAAAACACTTCGGACTTTGCCTTCAAAGGATATACCCATGCATGCCTGGTAAAATCATCAATGAAAGTCACGAAGTAAAGGTAGTTTCCAAATGATGGAGTTTGCATGGGACCACAAACATCACTGTGAACAAGCTGCAATCTGCGTTCAGCTCTCACTGATCCATCTTTGGGAAAGGAAGCACGCTGCATTTTACCCAATATGCAGCCCTCACAAACATGCTTGACAGGTGCCTCAAGCTTAGGCAAAGAAGACACCATTTCAGATTTCTGCAGGCGCAGCAAACTTGCAAAATTCAGATGACCAAAACGTGCATGCCACAGTTTTGCATTTGAAATAGCCTGCGTATCCATAATAGCACATGCTGAATCCTCTACACATTTGCCATTCATATTGAGCTTATACAGCCCTCGACATAGTGAACCAGATGCTACAATGATGTCACCACAAGAGAGATCATGAACAATACATCTGTCATCCACAAATTTTACAACCAAACCTGTTTTGGCAAATGCGGAGACTGACAGCAGATTCTTTTTGATTCCTGGCACATACAATGCATCAAAAAGTGTAAAGGTGTTGCAATTTGCAACATTCAGCACAATCTGTCCAACTCCTTCAACGGGATAAGAGGAGTTATTGGCACAAGTGACAGTATTCCCTGTGGGAGCAGACTCAAGGAAAGTGAATAAACTGCGCTGCGAGGTGATATGCTTAGTGGCACCACTGTCAAAGTACCATACATCTGAATCTACTGCAGACATACATGTGTCATGCAAAGATGGGTCATAACTGCACTGCGCATTGAATGCCCATTCTGTATCTTGCACAACATTAGCAGATTCATTGTTAGAAGGAGAGGCATCTGCAAACAGCCATACCAGCCTCTTTCTTCTTAGCCTCTTTCGCAGCCAGCTTAGGACAAGCTTTGATGACATGATCATTTCCCTTACAGTACTTGCAAAATGTCTTCTGTTTGTCACCCTTCTTCTCATCTTTGTCTTCCTTCTTTGGTTGCGCAGCATTTGCAGATTTCTGCTTACTAGAAGAAAAGCCAGCTTTACCTTTCCCGCTTCTCTGACTAGCAACGAAAGCTTGATCTGCGACACGCATAATATTCCTGTTTTGCCTTGACTGGTCTTCTTGCAGCAAAACAGAAACTAACTCCTCAAATGATAAGGCATTGGGATTGCCTTTCATCATCAAGCGAAGAGTGGAAGCAAAACCCTGATAAGAATCTGGTAGACCATTCAAAACAGTATGCACAAGTGAACTGTCTGACAGGATTTCATCTGCAGAAATGAGCTGCTCTTTGAAATCCTTGATCTTTGTCAAAAAGCTATCCATAGAATCACCTTCGTTCATATGCTCACTCTCCAACTGTTTTCGGAGGTAAGCAACACGAGCCTCATTTCTTGCCTGATACAATGTGGCAAGTACATCCCAAGCATCCTTAGAAGTCCTGCAGGAGCGAATATGTGGGATAATGGTACGTTTGACAGACAGCGCAATCAAGGCATGAGCCTGCGCATCTCTACCATCCCAACGAATCTGCTCTGCTGAAAGTGGTGGTTCTCGAACAGCTGCTACAGCACTTGTGCCTGCACCATCATCAACAGTACCTGTTTCTGATGTGTTTGCAGCATTCCCAGCCACAATAGGACGTGCATCAATACCCTGCACAATGTTCCATAACCCCTTTGCTACCAATACATGTCGCATCATATATGCCCACAATGGATAGTTGGTGCCATCCAACTTATCCTCAGCAGCCAACATGCGGAATACATCATTGTTGTCAGCCATGGCCAATGACTGTACTACTAGATGTAAATGCTGTCTGTAAGAGGTAAACCTGTATAAAATCGACCTGTGCTATGTAGCACAGCCCAAAACAGACGAATGGGCACCTGTCCTGCAGATTTTAATCTTGACAGAAAATCTGCACAGTAGGACGATTTTGCCTGCGCAGTACTTGGAATGCAAAAACGGAGGGCGAAATGACTTCAGATCAAAATTCTGAAACGACCATGCCCTACGGGCTCTCCCACGGCATATACTAACCTGCAGACGCTCGTGAAACCTCGTCGCAATCGGAGGAGATGAAGCGGCAGGTGCCGGTGATGCTGCCCGTGTGAGGTCCCCCTGTTCCCCACCGATCAACGGATTCGGGGTACTAGCAGCGGAAGTAGCACATCATGCGTGGGTAGGGGTCTCACACTCGGGGCCTCGCCCACGGATATCCGGACAAGAGACTAATCCGTCGGTTTGTCCAAAACCGAAACTGGAAAAACTTCCTTTACTCGGAAAGCATGGGCGATTCCACCAGGATAACTCTTTACTCTAACGTAGTCAAGATCATTACGGATCAACTGATCTGACTGCACCTTTAATGGTACTTGGTCAAATCAAGGAAGAAACTTGCACTTGGATCATTGGGATCAACGCTTTTTTCCCCATCAAGAGGCACAGCCGTTGATTCCTATCCATAGAACAATTTCTATCCGGGATTTACTTTATCTATCGTAAAAACAAAAGTTGAGTCTCGATTTATGGATCCATCAGTCCAGCCTAACCCCATCCGATCCCATGGGTTAGCCAACCGCCCAACCACTGTAGTGATGGGATCCAATTTGGAATTTGGTTAGGTTTTGTCCCGGGTACCAAGGAAAAGAGTTCCAAGGCCCCCTAGCCGGAAATTCATACAAACATAAAACTAGCCACACCACTTACACACCCAATATGAAATTACCTTTTCTTAGCATCAGCTAACTTTAAAACAATCCTTTAATGAAAGCATGGTACCACTGATCACAATCTTCCAATTTATCCGGTTGATTCATAATTTCCCATCATTCCTTCATCAGAGTATCTATGGCATCATTGGCAACTAGAACGCTCACCACCTGTCCACACAGAGGCCGTTTCCATAGTTCCTAGCCCATAATACTCGGCAATATAATCACTTATCAAGATGGACTCTCGTTGAAGATCAGCAAGATCAACCAACAGATCCATATAAAAGAGCCATGGACTCATCCGTTGAGGACCAGCAAGGTCAGTCAACCAGATCCATGCCCGGTTTCACAAAACAACTCTTACTCCTTGTTCCAATATCTTCCTCGACGCACGCGTGGGTATCCTAGGCGACCCAGAGCCCGAGCACCGTATGGTCAGCACCCTCTAGGATCCTTCGCAGGTGACCTAGCGCTTCACTCATAGGCCGCTTCCTTGGTCCCTCATCCACTGTACCGGAAGCTCACCATTTTAATCGAACCGAGGCTGGTCAAGACCTCGGTCGACCTTGCTACGCGAGACGTCCTCCATTGACTCTCCGTCAGCAGATGCAACTTTATCAGTTAGGTCTCCACGACCTTAATCACAAGACGGTCAAAATGCTTCCCCAGCATTCTTGACATAAAACAGTCATTTACAAACAGCATTTACAAACAGTTTACAAATACAGTTTCTATATTAACTCTCATTTTTCCACATTATCCCTCATTAATCCACATTACTTATTCCACATTCCATGTATATGTGTACTCATCCAATCACCTCCTTTTCCATCTCTTCACTTCAGATTCCTTCACATCACATATCATATATTCACATCCATATCCACATCCATACATCCACATCCACATCCACATTCACATCCATACATCCACATCTACATGCTTATCTCCATTTTCACATCTTCATTTATACATCCACATCCCATATCCACATTCATACATACACATCCATACATCCACATCTACATCCACATACATACATACATCCACATCCACATTCCACACTCACATCTATACATCCACATCTACATTCACATTCACATACATCCACATCCACATTCCCATACATCCACATCTATACATCCACATTCCACATTCACATCTACATTCACATTCACATACATCCACATCTACATTCACATTCACATCTATGCATATACATCTTCATGCATATATCCATTTTCATGTTCATATATCCACACTCCCATCTCCATATCCACACATCCACATACATACATCCATTTTCACATTCCCATTTATATAACCCCATATACCTTCACATCTAATCTTTTACATCACATCTATTCTCGCCCTATCACAACCCATATACATCTTATCCTATCACATACACTTCTTACCTCATTCCCCCATACACATCTTAATTCATCTTATCACATCCTAACTTATTTCATAAGCATCTTATCACCTCTTATCACACCTCTTATCACATCCTATCACTTTCCATACGCATCTTATCAATTCTTATCACATCTCATACACCTCTTATCACATCTTATCACATTTCATATCATTTTTTTTAAAAGAGAATTCTTTTATTTGATATAAGATTTCTCTACACATTTATTTATACATAAATTCCATTTAAGGAGACTAACACTTTCGAAATTAAAATCAATCTTTTATGCATCTTCTTATGCATGATTTCAATTTGGTAGGGAATTATACTTTTAGAATAAAAGAAATTCTCTTATGCATCTAAGTTAAGCATAAAATCCAATTATGAGGAAAATCATACTTTTAGTATAAAAAGAATATCTTTTATGCATACCTATATGCATGAAATCCAATATGATAAAAGTAACACTTTTGATATAAAATTTTTTCCTTTATGCATACTTCTATGCATGAAAATTAAAAATGATAAAAGTAACACTTTTGATATAAAAATTTTCCTTTATGCATACTTCTATGCATAAAAATTAAAAATGATAAAAGTAACACTTTTGATATAAAAATTTTCCTTTATGCATACTTTTATGCATGAAAATAAAAATGGTAAAAATAACACTTTTGATATAAAATTTTATCCTTTATGCATAATATTAAAATTCAATTTCTCCATGATTATAATGAAATTCTTTCAATTAATCTAGGATGATGATTCCTAGAATATGGTAGGAAGTCCTCTTTTTATGCTTTGAATGAAAATTTTTTATGCATAATTTTTATAAAAATTTTGCCATAGCTCCGCTGCTATGACTGATAAATCTCAATTTTTCTAAGGGATAAAGCTTATCATTAAGGAAATAATTAAAATGATTCTCTAATTGGATCCTCAATCCATAATGGATTGAATCATCAATATACATAAACTAAAAGCATAAGAAAAAGCCATTAATTTGGTCTCAAGCATAGCTTAATCTTGGGTTAAGGAAAAGCTTTATGAAAAGCTTGATTTGGATTGAGAATGGGTCATGAGTATGACCATTTCTTGAGTGAGAGAGAGAATTTACATAAGAATCATTAGCATTTAAACATAAATGAAAATTGACTTCAATAGCATTTATTAAATTATGTAACTCTTCACTACTATTCAAACTTCAATAGCATTTAAAAAAAAACCATACCAATTAAACTTCTCAAGCTTGAGAGGGGTTGAGAAGAGAGAAACATTGAGAAATTATAGAAAGATGAATATTCACTAATTACCTTACAACTTGCTTGATTCTTTGTTCACGGTAGAGGCCCCCAACCAATCAATTGGTTAAGTATGTTGATGGAGCCACTAATGGGGATTGAAGAAAGAGGGAAGCTCCAAAAACTAGTGAATTATTAAATGAATTCACAGTTCTTGGCTTAGGTGGAGTAGAGTAACGATGCATAAACACTATATATTTTTCAACAAGGGTGAGGCTTCTATTTATAGGAAAAATTGAGCTCCTAACCAAACAAACTGATTCTAGAATTTTCTAAATCAGTTTGGTCAATATTTGACCATTTTTAGGTCAGTTAAGCTAACTTTTTGGAACTAGACTTGAATGAGGAGAGAGGAGAGATGAAATATCTCAATTTTTATGAGTTTAAAACTCATTCAAGCATGTGAAATATGCACCTCCTTTAAAGAACTCCCTTTCCTTACATATGTCATATTTTTAATATTGCTCATAGTTTTTTACTAATAAACCTTGTACATTTTCAACTCTTCATCTTATGTGAAATATGCACCTCCTTTAAAGAACTCCTCTTCCTTACATATGTCATACTTTTAATATTGCTCATAATTTTTTTACTAATAAACCTTGTACATTTTCAACTCTTCATCTTATGTGAAATATGCACCTCCTTTAAAGAACTCCTCTTCCTTACATATGTCATACTTTTAATATTGCTCATAATTTTTTACTAATAAACCTTGTACATTTTCAACTCTTCATCTTATGTGAAATATGCACCTCCTTTAAAGAATTCCCCTTCCTTACATATGTCATATTTTTAATATTGCTCATAGTTTTTTACTAATAAACCTTGTACATTTTCAACTCTTCACCTCATGTGAGCATTTACTCATTTTTGGGTATTTTCTTTTTACAAGTTGGATTTATCTCCTCCCTACACATGGATTGATGCTATTGGTCCATAGGAACCTTAATTGGACCATAGTCTAAAGATTTCTGAAAATCTAGACCCTTAGGCTAAGGTTCTTTATAGCTATTTTCAATTAATTCCAATTGCACATTGAAAAATTCTTTTTGAATTTCTGTTTCAGGGGAACTCATCTGAATTAGAAGAGATATTTTTCTATCCAAAAATATTCAAAATCTGAATATTCTCTCTCTAGAATATTTTTCTCTCTCTAGGCTAAAACAGATAGAAACAAGGTCTTTATATTTCTGAAGAGGGATTGATTACAGGGAAAGATACTAGACATCAAAAAGGGGGTGGGGGAGGAATCTTACATTCTACCCCACTTAAAAAACGCGAGATGTCCTCATCTCGCAAACTGGGATAATTTCGCAAGATGCACGAATTATGAGACTTAGAGAAAAATTTAAATCAGGATTAACCACCAAGAAAAAGTCTCAAAGAGAGCAAGATTCAAGATAAGAACAAGATTTAAACTTTATTCATTCTCGGAACTTATACAGTAAAGATAGAAGAACTCTTTACACTTCCATAAGCCCGTCCATCATATGATCACAAAAGCAGTCCTCACAAGCTGCACAAGTATAAGGTAACTCATCTATGGGAATGATTCTGTGGGTTATTGCTGCGCCTATCTCAGTGGTATGAGGTGTTCTAACAAAAGGACCTCTGAGAGGCAAGCCAAAAATGGGGTAAAGGCATATCTTCTCATGAGGAAGAAAACACGCCAATAAGAAGACCCGCTCAGAAAACCCAGGATGCCTTGATCTCATGACGCAGTAGTATCGGGGACCCAAACCCAAGGCTTCAATAACCATGGCCAAGCGGACATTGTTGCGAAAGTGCTGCTGACCCCAGGGTGTTACCCTAGTTATGTCTTGATAGGTCCGCCATTTGGTCTGCGCTACAGAAGTTCCCAAGTGAGGGAAAAGTGAGCGCTCATACTGTTCTATAAAATCCTTCTTCACAGACTCACTTGCGTCTTGAAGGTGAGGAATCATTATGGATAAAACTAATTCTTGTTGCCAAGCCATGAAGGAGATTAGGAAGAAAGGAGATCGATGGGAGTAAGATTACTGTGAGCGACAAGTAAAAGTTACGACTTATATAAAGGAAGGAGCTAGCGTAACTTAGAAGCCAACGGTAACTTGCCACTGAAGTTTTACCGTCTTTCCATGATTTGGGTTTGGCACATTTTTCTATAGAAGGCATTCAAAACTTTGAGATGAGGAGATAAAAGAAGTTCGTAAGCTAAATCCCCTACTTTCTTTGGTCCACAATATCTGGGAGATAACTTCTTATACTTCCCAAGAGATAAAGAACTTCTTTTGGGCCGTACTCGAGACCAAAACCTTGATATCCAAAACATCGATTCTCACTTCTGAACTTGTTGTTCTGAATCCTTAAAACAGGTGGGACTCTTGAGAAGTATTCAGGAAAAAGGTTCTTCCTTTTTTAAACAGAATCTTTCTTTTATTTTAGAGAGAGAATAATTATAAGATCAGAAAGGGAGATTCTTACTCCTGTATACCTCTAAGGTTGGGGGAGGAATCTTACATTCTACCCCACTTAAAAGGTGCAAGATGTCCTCATCTCGCAAGTAGAGGACAACTTTTTTGCTTAAGATCCAATTTATTCTGGGGTTCCTTATTTTCCGGTCAACCCAACAGAATATGGGGATAAATATCCCTTATATAGAATTCATCATTAAATAACAATTCATTCAAATCATATCATTCATATCTTTAACACGATAATGGTCCATTAGACCGAAAATTTCCTTCAGAACATTCCTCCACGGAATTTAAATTAAGCAAGTTCTCAATTTGTCATCCCTTAACTTGATCTACCGTCTCAAGTATTAACAGTAGCAATTTGACAACATAATCCACTAATCTCATAGTGATTTGCTGAATCATTTGCATCATTTATCATTACAGGGACTCGTCCCAATCATCCACATTGTGGTTTCGCTCAGCTTATTACATTTCAACCCATTTTCAAGGATCATCATTTTTCAATCAGAATCCAAATCAATTCATCAATTCCCAAACAGAATTAAAAATCATATCAACCACATTCAAAATCATCATCTGGATAGCATTAACGCTTATAATTTCAAGTCTTAGATTTACTCGTATATACTGTCAGTAAAGAGCTGCAGTTATACTCTCGGTATATACGGTAGTCACGGCCCTTGGAATTATAAGGTAAATACCATCATGTCTAGGCCTCAAGCAAGTCAGGGATTCTATATAATTGCGGTACTTCCATCTGAAGACCCAATTACCAATTTACGAATTTCAGTTTGAATATCAAATTGTATGAATTATATCACACAATTACAACCTTTTTTGTGCTTCTTGATAAATTTTTGACATATTTGGTTTCTCAGTTGATCTTTATTAGCCAAATGCTCTGATACCAACTGTGAGGTCCCCCTGTTCCCCACCGATCAACGGATTCGGGGTACTAGCAGCGGAAGTAGCACATCATGCGTGGGTAGGGGTCTCACACTCGGGGCCTCGCCCACGGATATCCGGACAAGAGACTAATCCGTCGGTTTGTCCAAAACCGAAACTGGAAAAACTTCCTTTACTCGGAAAGCATGGGCGATTCCACCAGGATAACTCTTTACTCTAACGTAGTCAAGATCATTACGGATCAACTGATCTGACTGCACCTTTAATGGTACTTGGTCAAATCAAGGAAGAAACTTGCACTTGGATCATTGGGATCAACGCTTTTTTCCCCATCAAGAGGCACAGCCGTTGATTCCTATCCATAGAACAATTTCTATCCGGGATTTACTTTATCTATCGTAAAAACAAAAGTTGAGTCTCGATTTATGGATCCATCAGTCCAGCCTAACCCCATCCGATCCCATGGGTTAGCCAACCGCCCAACCACTGTAGTGATGGGATCCAATTTGGAATTTGGTTAGGTTTTGTCCCGGGTACCAAGGAAAAGAGTTCCAAGGCCCCCTAGCCGGAAATTCATACAAACATAAAACTAGCCACACCACTTACACACCCAATATGAAATTACCTTTTCTTAGCATCAGCTAACTTTAAAACAATCCTTTAATGAAAGCATGGTACCACTGATCACAATCTTCCAATTTATCCGGTTGATTCATAATTTCCCATCATTCCTTCATCAGAGTATCTATGGCATCATTGGCAACTAGAACGCTCACCACCTGTCCACACAGAGGCCGTTTCCATAGTTCCTAGCCCATAATACTCGGCAATATAATCACTTATCAAGATGGACTCTCGTTGAAGATCAGCAAGATCAACCAACAGATCCATATAAAAGAGCCATGGACTCATCCGTTGAGGACCAGCAAGGTCAGTCAACCAGATCCATGCCCGGTTTCACAAAACAACTCTTACTCCTTGTTCCAATATCTTCCTCGACGCACGCGTGGGTATCCTAGGCGACCCAGAGCCCGAGCACCGTATGGTCAGCACCCTCTAGGATCCTTCGCAGGTGACCTAGCGCTTCACTCATAGGCCGCTTCCTTGGTCCCTCATCCACTGTACCGGAAGCTCACCATTTTAATCGAACCGAGGCTGGTCAAGACCTCGGTCGACCTTGCTACGCGAGACGTCCTCCATTGACTCTCCGTCAGCAGATGCAACTTTATCAGTTAGGTCTCCACGACCTTAATCACAAGACGGTCAAAATGCTTCCCCAGCATTCTTGACATAAAACAGTCATTTACAAACAGCATTTACAAACAGTTTACAAATACAGTTTCTATATTAACTCTCATTTTTCCACATTATCCCTCATTAATCCACATTACTTATTCCACATTCCATGTATATGTGTACTCATCCAATCACCTCCTTTTCCATCTCTTCACTTCAGATTCCTTCACATCACATATCATATATTCACATCCATATCCACATCCATACATCCACATCCACATCCACATTCACATCCATACATCCACATCTACATGCTTATCTCCATTTTCACATCTTCATTTATACATCCACATCCCATATCCACATTCATACATACACATCCATACATCCACATCTACATCCACATACATACATACATCCACATCCACATTCCACACTCACATCTATACATCCACATCTACATTCACATTCACATACATCCACATCCACATTCCCATACATCCACATCTATACATCCACATTCCACATTCACATCTACATTCACATTCACATACATCCACATCTACATTCACATTCACATCTATGCATATACATCTTCATGCATATATCCATTTTCATGTTCATACATCCACACTCCCATCTCCATATCCACACATCCACATACATACATCCATTTTCACATTCCCATTTATATAACCCCATATACCTTCACATCTAATCTTTTACATCACATCTATTCTCGCCCTATCACAACCCATATACATCTTATCCTATCACATACACTTCTTACCTCATTCCCCCATACACATCTTAATTCATCTTATCACATCCTAACTTATTTCATAAGCATCTTATCACCTCTTATCACACCTCTTATCACATCCTATCACTTTCCATACGCATCTTATCAATTCTTATCACATCTCATACACCTCTTATCACATCTTATCACATTTCATATCATTTTTTTAAAAAGAGAATTCTTTTATTTGATATAAGATTTCTCTACACATTTATTTATACATAAATTCCATTTAAGGAGACTAACACTTTCGAAATTAAAATCAATCTTTTATGCATCTTCTTATGCATGATTTCAATTTGGTAGGGAATTATACTTTTAGAATAAAAGAAATTCTCTTATGCATCTAAGTTAAGCATAAAATCCAATTATGAGGAAAATCATACTTTTAGTATAAAAAGAATATCTTTTATGCATACCTATATGCATGAAATCCAATATGATAAAAGTAACACTTTTGATATAAAAATTTTTCCTTTATGCATACTTCTATGCATGAAAATTAAAAATGATAAAAGTAACACTTTTGATATAAAAATTTTCCTTTATGCATACTTCTATGCATAAAAATTAAAAATGATAAAAGTAACACTTTTGATATAAAAATTTTCCTTTATGCATACTTTTATGCATGAAAATAAAAATGGTAAAAATAACACTTTTGATATAAAATTTTATCCTTTATGCATAATATTAAAATTCAATTTCTCCATGATTATAATGAAATTCTTTCAATTAATCTAGGATGATGATTCCTAGAATATGGTAGGAAGTCCTCTTTTTATGCTTTGAATGAAAATTTTTTATGCATAATTTTTATAAAAATTTTGCCATAGCTCCGCTGCTATGACTGATAAATCTCAATTTTTCTAAGGGATAAAGCTTATCATTAAGGAAATAATTAAAATGATTCTCTAATTGGATCCTCAATCCATAATGGATTGAATCATCAATATACATAAACTAAAAGCATAAGAAAAAGCCATTAATTTGGTCTCAAGCATAGCTTAATCTTGGGTTAAGGAAAAGCTTTATGAAAAGCTTGATTTGGATTGAGAATGGGTCATGAGTATGACCATTTCTTGAGTGAGAGAGAGAATTTACATAAGAATCATTAGCATTTAAACATAAATGAAAATTGACTTCAATAGCATTTATTAAATTATGTAACTCTTCACTACTATTCAAACTTCAATAGCATTTAAAAAAAAACCATACCAATTAAACTTCTCAAGCTTGAGAGGGGTTGAGAAGAGAGAAACATTGAGAAATTATAGAAAGATGAATATTCACTAGTTACCTTACAACTTGCTTGATTCTTTGTTCACGGTAGAGGCCCCCAACCAATCAATTGGTTAAGTATGTTGATGGAGCCACTAATGGGGATTGAAGAAAGAGGGAAGCTCCAAAAACTAGTGAATTATTAAATGAATTCACAGTTCTTGGCTTAGGTGGAGTAGAGTAACGATGCATAAACACTATATATTTTTCAACAAGGGTGAGGCTTCTATTTATAGGAAAAATTGAGCTCCTAACCAAACAAACTGATTCTAGAATTTTCTAAATCAGTTTGGTCAATATTTGACCATTTTTAGGTCAGTTAAGCTAACTTTTTGGAACTAGACTTGAATGAGGAGAGAGGAGAGATGAAATATCTCAATTTTTATGAGTTTAAAACTCATTCAAGCATGTGAAATATGCACCTCCTTTAAAGAACTCCCTTTCCTTACATATGTCATATTTTTAATATTGCTCATAGTTTTTTACTAATAAACCTTGTACATTTTCAACTCTTCATCTTATGTGAAATATGCACCTCCTTTAAAGAACTCCTCTTCCTTACATATGTCATACTTTTAATATTGCTCATAATTTTTTTACTAATAAACCTTGTACATTTTCAACTCTTCATCTTATGTGAAATATGCACCTCCTTTAAAGAACTCCTCTTCCTTACATATGTCATACTTTTAATATTGCTCATAATTTTTTACTAATAAACCTTGTACATTTTCAACTCTTCATCTTATGTGAAATATGCACCTCCTTTAAAGAATTCCCCTTCCTTACATATGTCATATTTTTAATATTGCTCATAGTTTTTTACTAATAAACCTTGTACATTTTCAACTCTTCACCTCATGTGAGCATTTACTCATTTTTGGGTATTTTCTTTTTACAAGTTGGATTTATCTCCTCCCTACACATGGATTGATGCTATTGGTCCATAGGAACCTTAATTGGACCATAGTCTAAAGATTTCTGAAAATCTAGACCCTTAGGCTAAGGTTCTTTATAGCTATTTTCAATTAATTCCAATTGCACATTGGAAAATTCTTTTTGAATTTCTGTTTCAGGGGAACTCATCTGAATTAGAAGAGATATTTTTCTATCCAAAAATATTCAAAATCTGAATATTCTCTCTCTAGAATATTTTTCTCTCTCTAGGCTAAAACAGATAGAAACAAGGTCTTTATATTTCTGAAGAGGGATTGATTACAGGGAAAGATACTAGACATCAAAAAGGGGGTGGGGGAGGAATCTTACATTCTACCCCACTTAAAAAACGCGAGATGTCCTCATCTCGCAAACTGGGATAATTTCGCAAGATGCACGAATTATGAGACTTAGAGAAAAATTTAAATCAGGATTAACCACCAAGAAAAAGTCTCAAAGAGAGCAAGATTCAAGATAAGAACAAGATTTAAACTTTATTCATTCTCGGAACTTATACAGTAAAGATAGAAGAACTCTTTACACTTCCATAAGCCCGTCCATCATATGATCACAAAAGCAGTCCTCACAAGCTGCACAAGTATAAGGTAACTCATCTATGGGAATGATTCTGTGGGTTATTGCTGCGCCTATCTCAGTGGTATGAGGTGTTCTAACAAAAGGACCTCTGAGAGGCAAGCCAAAAATGGGGTAAAGGCATATCTTCTCATGAGGAAGAAAACACGCCAATAAGAAGACCCGCTCAGAAAACCCAGGATGCCTTGATCTCATGACGCAGTAGTATCGGGGACCCAAACCCAAGGCTTCAATAACCATGGCCAAGCGGACATTGTTGCGAAAGTGCTGCTGACCCCAGGGTGTTACCCTAGTTATGTCTTGATAGGTCCGCCATTTGGTCTGCGCTACAGAAGTTCCCAAGTGAGGGAAAAGTGAGCGCTCATACTGTTCTATAAAATCCTTCTTCACAGACTCACTTGCGTCTTGAAGGTGAGGAATCATTATGGATAAAACTAATTCTTGTTGCCAAGCCATGAAGGAGATTAGGAAGAAAGGAGATCGATGGGAGTAAGATTACTGTGAGCGACAAGTAAAAGTTACGACTTATATAAAGGAAGGAGCTAGCGTAACTTAGAAGCCAACGGTAACTTGCCACTGAAGTTTTACCGTCTTTCCATGATTTGGGTTTGGCACATTTTTCTATAGAAGGCATTCAAAACTTTGAGATGAGGAGATAAAAGAAGTTCGTAAGCTAAATCCCCTACTTTCTTTGGTCCACAATATCTGGGAGATAACTTCTTATACTTCCCAAGAGATAAAGAACTTCTTTTGGGCCGTACTCGAGACCAAAACCTTGATATCCAAAACATCGATTCTCACTTCTGAACTTGTTGTTCTGAATCCTTAAAACAGGTGGGACTCTTGAGAAGTATTCAGGAAAAAGGTTCTTCCTTTTTTAAACAGAATCTTTCTTTTATTTTAGAGAGAGAATAATTATAAGATCAAAAAGGGAGATTCTTACTCCTGTATACCTCTAAGGTTGGGGGAGGAATCTTACATTCTACCCCACTTAAAAGGTGCAAGATGTCCTCATCTCGCAAGTAGAGGACAACTTTTTTGCTTAAGATCCAATTTATTCTGGGGTTCCTTATTTTCCGGTCAACCCAACAGAATATGGGGATAAATATCCCTTATATAGAATTCATCATTAAATAACAATTCATTCAAATCATATCATTCATATCTTTAACACGATAATGGTCCATTAGACCGAAAATTTCCTTCAGAACATTCCTCCACGGAATTTAAATTAAGCAAGTTCTCAATTTGTCATCCCTTAACTTGATCTACCGTCTCAAGTATTAACAGTAGCAATTTGACAACATAATCCACTAATCTCATAGTGATTTGCTGAATCATTTGCATCATTTATCATTACAGGGACTCGTCCCAATCATCCACATTGTGGTTTCGCTCAGCTTATTACATTTCAACCCATTTTCAAGGATCATCATTTTTCAATCAGAATCCAAATCAATTCATCAATTCCCAAACAGAATTAAAAATCATATCAACCACATTCAAAATCATCATCTGGATAGCATTAACGCTTATAATTTCAAGTCTTAGATTTACTCGTATATACTGTCAGTAAAGAGCTGCAGTTATACTCTCGGTATATACGGTAGTCACGGCCCTTGGAATTATAAGGTAAATACCATCATGTCTAGGCCTCAAGCAAGTCAGGGATTCTATATAATTGCGGTACTTCCATCTGAAGACCCAATTACCAATTTACGAATTTCAGTTTGAATATCAAATTGTATGAATTATATCACACAATTACAACCTTTTTTGTGCTTCTTGATAAATTTTTGACATATTTGGTTTCTCAGTTGATCTTTATTAGCCAAATGCTCTGATACCAACTGTGAGGTCCCCCTGTTCCCCACCGATCAACGGATTCGGGGTACTAGCAGCGGAAGTAGCACATCATGCGTGGGTAGGGGTCTCACACTCGGGGCCTCGCCCACGGATATCCGGACAAGAGACTAATCCGTCGGTTTGTCCAAAACCGAAACTGGAAAAACTTCCTTTACTCGGAAAGCATGGGCGATTCCACCAGGATAACTCTTTACTCTAACGTAGTCAAGATCATTACGGATCAACTGATCTGACTGCACCTTTAATGGTACTTGGTCAAATCAAGGAAGAAACTTGCACTTGGATCATTGGGATCAACGCTTTTTTCCCCATCAAGAGGCACAGCCGTTGATTCCTATCCATAGAACAATTTCTATCCGGGATTTACTTTATCTATCGTAAAAACAAAAGTTGAGTCTCGATTTATGGATCCATCAGTCCAGCCTAACCCCATCCGATCCCATGGGTTAGCCAACCGCCCAACCACTGTAGTGATGGGATCCAATTTGGAATTTGGTTAGGTTTTGTCCCGGGTACCAAGGAAAAGAGTTCCAAGGCCCCCTAGCCGGAAATTCATACAAACATAAAACTAGCCACACCACTTACACACCCAATATGAAATTACCTTTTCTTAGCATCAGCTAACTTTAAAACAATCCTTTAATGAAAGCATGGTACCACTGATCACAATCTTCCAATTTATCCGGTTGATTCATAATTTCCCATCATTCCTTCATCAGAGTATCTATGGCATCATTGGCAACTAGAACGCTCACCACCTGTCCACACAGAGGCCGTTTCCATAGTTCCTAGCCCATAATACTCGGCAATATAATCACTTATCAAGATGGACTCTCGTTGAAGATCAGCAAGATCAACCAACAGATTCATATAAAAGAGCCATGGACTCATCCGTTGAGGACCAGCAAGGTCAGTCAACCAGATCCATGCCCGGTTTCACAAAACAACTCTTACTCCTTGTTCCAATATCTTCCTCGACGCACGCGTGGGTATCCTAGGCGACCCAGAGCCCGAGCACCGTATGGTCAGCACCCTCTAGGATCCTTCGCAGGTGACCTAGCGCTTCACTCATAGGCCGCTTCCTTGGTCCCTCATCCACTGTACCGGAAGCTCACCATTTTAATCGAACCGAGGCTGGTCAAGACCTCGGTCGACCTTGCTACGCGAGACGTCCTCCATTGACTCTCCGTCAGCAGATGCAACTTTATCAGTTAGGTCTCCACGACCTTAATCACAAGACGGTCAAAATGCTTCCCCAGCATTCTTGACATAAAACAGTCATTTACAAACAGCATTTACAAACAGTTTACAAATACAGTTTCTATATTAACTCTCATTTTTCCACATTATCCCTCATTAATCCACATTACTTATTCCACATTCCATGTATATGTGTACTCATCCAATCACCTCCTTTTCCATCTCTTCACTTCAGATTCCTTCACATCACATATCATATATTCACATCCATATCCACATCCATACATCCACATCCACATCCACATTCACATCCATACATCCACATCTACATGCTTATCTCCATTTTCACATCTTCATTTATACATCCACATCCCATATCCACATTCATACATACACATCCATACATCCACATCTACATCCACATACATACATACATCCACATCCACATTCCACACTCACATCTATACATCCACATCTACATTCACATTCACATACATCCACATCCACATTCCCATACATCCACATCTATACATCCACATTCCACATTCACATCTACATTCACATTCACATACATCCACATCTACATTCACATTCACATCTATGCATATACATCTTCATGCATATATCCATTTTCATGTTCATATATCCACACTCCCATCTCCATATCCACACATCCACATACATACATCCATTTTCACATTCCCATTTATATAACCCCATATACCTTCACATCTAATCTTTTACATCACATCTATTCTCGCCCTATCACAACCCATATACATCTTATCCTATCACATACACTTCTTACCTCATTCCCCCATACACATCTTAATTCATCTTATCACATCCTAACTTATTTCATAAGCATCTTATCACCTCTTATCACACCTCTTATCACATCCTATCACTTTCCATACGCATCTTATCAATTCTTATCACATCTCATACACCTCTTATCACATCTTATCACATTTCATATCATTTTTTTAAAAGAGAATTCTTTTATTTGATATAAGATTTCTCTACACATTTATTTATACATAAATTCCATTTAAGGAGACTAACACTTTCGAAATTAAAATCAATCTTTTATGCATCTTCTTATGCATGATTTCAATTTGGTAGGGAATTATACTTTTAGAATAAAAGAAATTCTCTTATGCATCTAAGTTAAGCATAAAATCCAATTATGAGGAAAATCATACTTTTAGTATAAAAAGAATATCTTTTATGCATACCTATATGCATGAAATCCAATATGATAAAAGTAACACTTTTGATATAAAAATTTTTCCTTTATGCATACTTCTATGCATGAAAATTAAAAATGATAAAAGTAACACTTTTGATATAAAAATTTTCCTTTATGCATACTTCTATGCATAAAAATTAAAAATGATAAAAGTAACACTTTTGATATAAAAATTTTCCTTTATGCATACTTTTATGCATGAAAATAAAAATGGTAAAAATAACACTTTTGATATAAAATTTTATCCTTTATGCATAATATTAAAATTCAATTTCTCCATGATTATAATGAAATTCTTTCAATTAATCTAGGATGATGATTCCTAGAATATGGTAGGAAGTCCTCTTTTTATGCTTTGAATGAAAATTTTTTATGCATAATTTTTATAAAAATTTTGCCATAGCTCCGCTGCTATGACTGATAAATCTCAATTTTTCTAAGGGATAAAGCTTATCATTAAGGAAATAATTAAAATGATTCTCTAATTGGATCCTCAATCCATAATGGATTGAATCATCAATATACATAAACTAAAAGCATAAGAAAAAGCCATTAATTTGGTCTCAAGCATAGCTTAATCTTGGGTTAAGGAAAAGCTTTATGAAAAGCTTGATTTGGATTGAGAATGGGTCATGAGTATGACCATTTCTTGAGTGAGAGAGAGAATTTACATAAGAATCATTAGCATTTAAACATAAATGAAAATTGACTTCAATAGCATTTATTAAATTATGTAACTCTTCACTACTATTCAAACTTCAATAGCATTTAAAAAAAAACCATACCAATTAAACTTCTCAAGCTTGAGAGGGGTTGAGAAGAGAGAAACATTGAGAAATTATAGAAAGATGAATATTCACTAATTACCTTACAACTTGCTTGATTCTTTGTTCACGGTAGAGGCCCCCAACCAATCAATTGGTTAAGTATGTTGATGGAGCCACTAATGGGGATTGAAGAAAGAGGGAAGCTCCAAAAACTAGTGAATTATTAAATGAATTCACAGTTCTTGGCTTAGGTGGAGTAGAGTAACGATGCATAAACACTATATATTTTTCAACAAGGGTGAGGCTTCTATTTATAGGAAAAATTGAGCTCCTAACCAAACAAACTGATTCTAGAATTTTCTAAATCAGTTTGGTCAATATTTGACCATTTTTAGGTCAGTTAAGCTAACTTTTTGGAACTAGACTTGAATGAGGAGAGAGGAGAGATGAAATATCTCAATTTTTATGAGTTTAAAACTCATTCAAGCATGTGAAATATGCACCTCCTTTAAAGAACTCCCTTTCCTTACATATGTCATATTTTTAATATTGCTCATAGTTTTTTACTAATAAACCTTGTACATTTTCAACTCTTCATCTTATGTGAAATATGCACCTCCTTTAAAGAACTCCTCTTCCTTACATATGTCATACTTTTAATATTGCTCATAATTTTTTTACTAATAAACCTTGTACATTTTCAACTCTTCATCTTATGTGAAATATGCACCTCCTTTAAAGAACTCCTCTTCCTTACATATGTCATACTTTTAATATTGCTCATAATTTTTTACTAATAAACCTTGTACATTTTCAACTCTTCATCTTATGTGAAATATGCACCTCCTTTAAAGAATTCCCCTTCCTTACATATGTCATATTTTTAATATTGCTCATAGTTTTTTACTAATAAACCTTGTACATTTTCAACTCTTCACCTCATGTGAGCATTTACTCATTTTTGGGTATTTTCTTTTTACAAGTTGGATTTATCTCCTCCCTACACATGGATTGATGCTATTGGTCCATAGGAACCTTAATTGGACCATAGTCTAAAGATTTCTGAAAATCTAGACCCTTAGGCTAAGGTTCTTTATAGCTATTTTCAATTAATTCCAATTGCACATTGGAAAATTCTTTTTGAATTTCTGTTTCAGGGGAACTCATCTGAATTAGAAGAGATATTTTTCTATCCAAAAATATTCAAAATCTGAATATTCTCTCTCTAGAATATTTTTCTCTCTCTAGGCTAAAACAGATAGAAACAAGGTCTTTATATTTCTGAAGAGGGATTGATTACAGGGAAAGATACTAGACATCAAAAAGGGGGTGGGGGAGGAATCTTACATTCTACCCCACTTAAAAAACGCGAGATGTCCTCATCTCGCAAACTGGGATAATTTCGCAAGATGCACGAATTATGAGACTTAGAGAAAAATTTAAATCAGGATTAACCACCAAGAAAAAGTCTCAAAGAGAGCAAGATTCAAGATAAGAACAAGATTTAAACTTTATTCATTCTCGGAACTTATACAGTAAAGATAGAAGAACTCTTTACACTTCCATAAGCCCGTCCATCATATGATCACAAAAGCAGTCCTCACAAGCTGCACAAGTATAAGGTAACTCATCTATGGGAATGATTCTGTGGGTTATTGCTGCGCCTATCTCAGTGGTATGAGGTGTTCTAACAAAAGGACCTCTGAGAGGCAAGCCAAAAATGGGGTAAAGGCATATCTTCTCATGAGGAAGAAAACACGCCAATAAGAAGACCCGCTCAGAAAACCCAGGATGCCTTGATCTCATGACGCAGTAGTATCGGGGACCCAAACCCAAGGCTTCAATAACCATGGCCAAGCGGACATTGTTGCGAAAGTGCTGCTGACCCCAGGGTGTTACCCTAGTTATGTCTTGATAGGTCCGCCATTTGGTCTGCGCTACAGAAGTTCCCAAGTGAGGGAAAAGTGAGCGCTCATACTGTTCTATAAAATCCTTCTTCACAGACTCACTTGCGTCTTGAAGGTGAGGAATCATTATGGATAAAACTAATTCTTGTTGCCAAGCCATGAAGGAGATTAGGAAGAAAGGAGATCGATGGGAGTAAGATTACTGTGAGCGACAAGTAAAAGTTACGACTTATATAAAGGAAGGAGCTAGCGTAACTTAGAAGCCAACGGTAACTTGCCACTGAAGTTTTACCGTCTTTCCATGATTTGGGTTTGGCACATTTTTCTATAGAAGGCATTCAAAACTTTGAGATGAGGAGATAAAAGAAGTTCGTAAGCTAAATCCCCTACTTTCTTTGGTCCACAATATCTGGGAGATAACTTCTTATACTTCCCAAGAGATAAAGAACTTCTTTTGGGCCGTACTCGAGACCAAAACCTTGATATCCAAAACATCGATTCTCACTTCTGAACTTGTTGTTCTGAATCCTTAAAACAGGTGGGACTCTTGAGAAGTATTCAGGAAAAAGGTTCTTCCTTTTTTAAACAGAATCTTTCTTTTATTTTAGAGAGAGAATAATTATAAGATCAGAAAGGGAGATTCTTACTCCTGTATACCTCTAAGGTTGGGGGAGGAATCTTACATTCTACCCCACTTAAAAGGTGCAAGATGTCCTCATCTCGCAAGTAGAGGACAACTTTTTTGCTTAAGATCCAATTTATTCTGGGGTTCCTTATTTTCCGGTCAACCCAACAGAATATGGGGATAAATATCCCTTATATAGAATTCATCATTAAATAACAATTCATTCAAATCATATCATTCATATCTTTAACACGATAATGGTCCATTAGACCGAAAATTTCCTTCAGAACATTCCTCCACGGAATTTAAATTAAGCAAGTTCTCAATTTGTCATCCCTTAACTTGATCTACCGTCTCAAGTATTAACAGTAGCAATTTGACAACATAATCCACTAATCTCATAGTGATTTGCTGAATCATTTGCATCATTTATCATTACAGGGACTCGTCCCAATCATCCACATTGTGGTTTCGCTCAGCTTATTACATTTCAACCCATTTTCAAGGATCATCATTTTTCAATCAGAATCCAAATCAATTCATCAATTCCCAAACAGAATTAAAAATCATATCAACCACATTCAAAATCATCATCTGGATAGCATTAACGCTTATAATTTCAAGTCTTAGATTTACTCGTATATACTGTCAGTAAAGAGCTGCAGTTATACTCTCGGTATATACGGTAGTCACGGCCCTTGGAATTATAAGGTAAATACCATCATGTCTAGGCCTCAAGCAAGTCAGGGATTCTATATAATTGCGGTACTTCCATCTGAAGACCCAATTACCAATTTACGAATTTCAGTTTGAATATCAAATTGTATGAATTATATCACACAATTACAACCTTTTTTGTGCTTCTTGATAAATTTTTGACATATTTGGTTTCTCAGTTGATCTTTATTAGCCAAATGCTCTGATACCAACTGTGAGGTCCCCCTGTTCCCCACCGATCAACGGATTCGGGGTACTAGCAGCGGAAGTAGCACATCATGCGTGGGTAGGGGTCTCACACTCGGGGCCTCGCCCACGGATATCCGGACAAGAGACTAATCCGTCGGTTTGTCCAAAACCGAAACTGGAAAAACTTCCTTTACTCGGAAAGCATGGGCGATTCCACCAGGATAACTCTTTACTCTAACGTAGTCAAGATCATTACGGATCAACTGATCTGACTGCACCTTTAATGGTACTTGGTCAAATCAAGGAAGAAACTTGCACTTGGATCATTGGGATCAACGCTTTTTTCCCCATCAAGAGGCACAGCCGTTGATTCCTATCCATAGAACAATTTCTATCCGGGATTTACTTTATCTATCGTAAAAACAAAAGTTGAGTCTCGATTTATGGATCCATCAGTCCAGCCTAACCCCATCCGATCCCATGGGTTAGCCAACCGCCCAACCACTGTAGTGATGGGATCCAATTTGGAATTTGGTTAGGTTTTGTCTCGGGTACCAAGGAAAAGAGTTCCAAGGCCCCCTAGCCGGAAATTCATACAAACATAAAACTAGCCACACCACTTACACACCCAATATGAAATTACCTTTTCTTAGCATCAGCTAACTTTAAAACAATCCTTTAATGAAAGCATGGTACCACTGATCACAATCTTCCAATTTATCCGGTTGATTCATAATTTCCCATCATTCCTTCATCAGAGTATCTATGGCATCATTGGCAACTAGAACGCTCACCACCTGTCCACACAGAGGCCGTTTCCATAGTTCCTAGCCCATAATACTCGGCAATATAATCACTTATCAAGATGGACTCTCGTTGAAGATCAGCAAGATCAACCAACAGATCCATATAAAAGAGCCATGGACTCATCCGTTGAGGACCAGCAAGGTCAGTCAACCAGATCCATGCCCGGTTTCACAAAACAACTCTTACTCCTTGTTCCAATATCTTCCTCGACGCACGCGTGGGTATCCTAGGCGACCCAGAGCCCGAGCACCGTATGGTCAGCACCCTCTAGGATCCTTCGCAGGTGACCTAGCGCTTCACTCATAGGCCGCTTCCTTGGTCCCTCATCCACTGTACCGGAAGCTCACCATTTTAATCGAACCGAGGCTGGTCAAGACCTCGGTCGACCTTGCTACGCGAGACGTCCTCCATTGACTCTCCGTCAGCAGATGCAACTTTATCAGTTAGGTCTCCACGACCTTAATCACAAGACGGTCAAAATGCTTCCCCAGCATTCTTGACATAAAACAGTCATTTACAAACAGCATTTACAAACAGTTTACAAATACAGTTTCTATATTAACTCTCATTTTTCCACATTATCCCTCATTAATCCACATTACTTATTCCACATTCCATGTATATGTGTACTCATCCAATCACCTCCTTTTCCATCTCTTCACTTCAGATTCCTTCACATCACATATCATATATTCACATCCATATCCACATCCATACATCCACATCCACATCCACATTCACATCCATACATCCACATCTACATGCTTATCTCCATTTTCACATCTTCATTTATACATCCACATCCCATATCCACATTCATACATACACATCCATACATCCACATCTACATCCACATACATACATACATCCACATCCACATTCCACACTCACATCTATACATCCACATCTACATTCACATTCACATACATCCACATCCACATTCCCATACATCCACATCTATACATCCACATTCCACATTCACATCTACATTCACATTCACATACATCCACATCTACATTCACATTCACATCTATGCATATACATCTTCATGCATATATCCATTTTCATGTTCATACATCCACACTCCCATCTCCATATCCACACATCCACATACATACATCCATTTTCACATTCCCATTTATATAACCCCATATACCTTCACATCTAATCTTTTACATCACATCTATTCTCGCCCTATCACAACCCATATACATCTTATCCTATCACATACACTTCTTACCTCATTCCCCCATACACATCTTAATTCATCTTATCACATCCTAACTTATTTCATAAGCATCTTATCACCTCTTATCACACCTCTTATCACATCCTATCACTTTCCATACGCATCTTATCAATTCTTATCACATCTCATACACCTCTTATCACATCTTATCACATTTCATATCTTTTTTTTAAAAAGAGAATTCTTTTATTTGATATAAGATTTCTCTACACATTTATTTATACATAAATTCCATTTAAGGAGACTAACACTTTCGAAATTAAAATCAATCTTTTATGCATCTTCTTATGCATGATTTCAATTTGGTAGGGAATTATACTTTTAGAATAAAAGAAATTCTCTTATGCATCTAAGTTAAGCATAAAATCCAATTATGAGGAAAATCATACTTTTAGTATAAAAAGAATATCTTTTATGCATACCTATATGCATGAAATCCAATATGATAAAAGTAACACTTTTGATATAAAAATTTTTCCTTTATGCATACTTCTATGCATGAAAATTAAAAATGATAAAAGTAACACTTTTGATATAAAAATTTTCCTTTATGCATACTTCTATGCATAAAAATTAAAAATGATAAAAGTAACACTTTTGATATAAAAATTTTCCTTTATGCATACTTTTATGCATGAAAATAAAAATGGTAAAAATAACACTTTTGATATAAAATTTTATCCTTTATGCATAATATTAAAATTCAATTTCTCCATGATTATAATGAAATTCTTTCAATTAATCTAGGATGATGATTCCTAGAATATGGTAGGAAGTCCTCTTTTTATGCTTTGAATGAAAATTTTTTATGCATAATTTTTATAAAAATTTTGCCATAGCTCCGCTGCTATGACTGATAAATCTCAATTTTTCTAAGGGATAAAGCTTATCATTAAGGAAATAATTAAAATGATTCTCTAATTGGATCCTCAATCCATAATGGATTGAATCATCAATATACATAAACTAAAAGCATAAGAAAAAGCCATTAATTTGGTCTCAAGCATAGCTTAATCTTGGGTTAAGGAAAAGCTTTATGAAAAGCTTGATTTGGATTGAGAATGGGTCATGAGTATGACCATTTCTTGAGTGAGAGAGAGAATTTACATAAGAATCATTAGCATTTAAACATAAATGAAAATTGACTTCAATAGCATTTATTAAATTATGTAACTCTTCACTACTATTCAAACTTCAATAGCATTTAAAAAAAAACCATACCAATTAAACTTCTCAAGCTTGAGAGGGGTTGAGAAGAGAGAAACATTGAGAAATTATAGAAAGATGAATATTCACTAATTACCTTACAACTTGCTTGATTCTTTGTTCACGGTAGAGGCCCCCAACCAATCAATTGGTTAAGTATGTTGATGGAGCCACTAATGGGGATTGAAGAAAGAGGGAAGCTCCAAAAACTAGTGAATTATTAAATGAATTCACAGTTCTTGGCTTAGGTGGAGTAGAGTAACGATGCATAAACACTATATATTTTTCAACAAGGGTGAGGCTTCTATTTATAGGAAAAATTGAGCTCCTAACCAAACAAACTGATTCTAGAATTTTCTAAATCAGTTTGGTCAATATTTGACCATTTTTAGGTCAGTTAAGCTAACTTTTTGGAACTAGACTTGAATGAGGAGAGAGGAGAGATGAAATATCTCAATTTTTATGAGTTTAAAACTCATTCAAGCATGTGAAATATGCACCTCCTTTAAAGAACTCCCTTTCCTTACATATGTCATATTTTTAATATTGCTCATAGTTTTTTACTAATAAACCTTGTACATTTTCAACTCTTCATCTTATGTGAAATATGCACCTCCTTTAAAGAACTCCTCTTCCTTACATATGTCATACTTTTAATATTGCTCATAATTTTTTTACTAATAAACCTTGTACATTTTCAACTCTTCATCTTATGTGAAATATGCACCTCCTTTAAAGAACTCCTCTTCCTTACATATGTCATACTTTTAATATTGCTCATAATTTTTTACTAATAAACCTTGTACATTTTCAACTCTTCATCTTATGTGAAATATGCACCTCCTTTAAAGAATTCCCCTTCCTTACATATGTCATATTTTTAATATTGCTCATAGTTTTTTACTAATAAACCTTGTACATTTTCAACTCTTCACCTCATGTGAGCATTTACTCATTTTTGGGTATTTTCTTTTTACAAGTTGGATTTATCTCCTCCCTACACATGGATTGATGCTATTGGTCCATAGGAACCTTAATTGGACCATAGTCTAAAGATTTCTGAAAATCTAGACCCTTAGGCTAAGGTTCTTTATAGCTATTTTCAATTAATTCCAATTGCACATTGGAAAATTCTTTTTGAATTTCTGTTTCAGGGGAACTCATCTGAATTAGAAGAGATATTTTTTTATCCAAAAATATTCAAAATCTGAATATTCTCTCTCTAGAATATTTTTCTCTCTCTAGGCTAAAACAGATAGAAACAAGGTCTTTATATTTCTGAAGAGGGATTGATTACAGGGAAAGATACTAGACATCAAAAAGGGGGTGGGGGAGGAATCTTACAGCCCGGGAGGAGGAAGCCTGCTCTGATACCAATTGTTGGAATTAGGGTTGCAGGAATGCACACACAACTTCAAGAAGATGAGGAAGCTTGAGCACAACACAGTAGTGTATTATGAGTGCCAAAAATGAAAGATAACAAGCCCTAGAAGATAATGGGCGTATATACAATGCACGGGGGAAAAAACCTCCTAGTGAGGGAAAAAGTGCCCCGGCGGTCCTAAGTGTGTTCACACACATCACTACTATAATATGGTAACAGTCCTTCTTGAGAAAGAATAGCCCCAAATGCTATCACCACAAGCATCACAATGAACTTCGAAAGGCTTATCAAAATTGGGGAGTATCAAGAGTGGTTTTGTCATAAGCCTTTCCTGGAGCTCTTTGAAGGCATTGTCTTCTTTTATGGTCCACTGAAATTTGACCTTTTTCTTTGTCAAATCATGGAGTGGACCCACTATTATAGAGAACTTTGAAATAAAGCGTCTATAAAAGGAACACATGCCAATGAAGCTTCTTACCTCATGGAGGTTCTTTGGTTGTGGCCACTCATTTATTACCTTAAGCTTCTCGGGATCCATTTGGATACCCTCCTTAGAGATAATCTGGCCAAGATACTTAATCTCTTTAAGGAAGAACTCACTTTTCTTCCCATTAGCATAAAGCTTATTAGCACGCGATTCTTTAAAAATTGCCTTTAAGTGCTCTTTGTGTTCTTCCATTGTCCTAGAATAGATAATTATATCGCGAAGAACACTCCAGTGTATGCCCTATGTTTCCTAAATAGTCTTTCCATTAACCTATTAAAGGTTGCTGGAGCATTTGTAAGACCAAAGGGCATCACTATATACTCATACAAGCCAAACTGCATACGAAAAGTAGTCTTGTGGATGTCATGAGGTACTATCCTTATTTGATGATAGCCACTTTTAAGGTCTATCCTACTAAAGTAAGATGAACCTTGTAGCTTATCAAAAATGTCCTCTATGCGAGGGACTAGGAATCGATTTTTAATTGTGTTCTTGTTTAGCGCATGGTAGTCCACACACATGCGAAAGGACCCATCCTTCTTTTGCAATAATAACACAAGTGAACAAAAAGGAGACGAAATAGGTCGTTCCATCCCCTTCTTAAGAAGCTCGTTTACTTGAGAGAGTATCTCTTCTTGTTGAGCATGAGAAACACGATATGGAGGCTTATTCTACCTGGCACTAGTTCAATCCTATGGTCATCCTCTCCTCTTGAAGGAGGTAACTCACTAGGGATAGAGTCTGAAAAACAATCACTATATGCTTGAAGTAAAGACATATAGTGCATTTCCTCATTAGAGCTCATATTAGTATTAGCTTCTTGAGAGTGTGTGTCATGAGAGTCTTCAACAAAAATCATGTACACAAAAAGAGAAGACTCTATTGACTTTTGTATAGCATCACTAGATTCAAGAGGTATAGTGCTTCCCTTCTTCTCAGATCTAATACTAATAGCTTTACCCTTATGATGAAAAATGATATCCCTATTAGGATAAGTGAGTTGGATGGCCATGCGATGGAGCTATGGTGCCCCCAAAATGACATCCTCATGCAATAAAGGGGATATATAAAACTCCTCTTGTGCGCTTTTGCCGCACAGGTCGTAGCTGGGGACTTGCCGGACACCGTATGCGAGCCACGAATGGCTGCAAGCATACAACCAGGGAAGGAAGCTCAAAACAGAATGCAAAAGGTGTGTCACTCACTGCTTAACTGCCGCCTTGAAGGATTCCCGCGTCGCAGCCGTGAAGGAGGAGCCGCCGTCGCTGCTCTACCGCCTCGCCACCGCCGCCGTGCCGCTACACAGTGCGCTCGATCGCTCTCTCACTCTCTCTCTCTCACACACACAGGAGAAGGAAACCAAGGAGATAAGGCAAGAGCACTCTTGTATTCACAACACATGAGAATGAGGATTTTAGGGTTACATTTGACTCTTATAGGTGACTTGGCCGTTCACACTTGGGCGCCCATACATGGCCGGCCGACCCTAACCCTTATCCTACTGATATTCAAGGTGCGCCTCTCATCGGCGATCACCCAAACCCTTCATCCTTAACATATGGTGCCAACAAGCCCGGCCCATGACTCAGAATATTTAAATTAATGACGTAAAACATAGTACGTCTCAATGTCCGTCATAGGTTAACATGCCCCCCTTCCTGATGTAGATTCCGTCCTCGAAAGCTATGGTATGGTAAGCTTGAGAGGGTTGTTGTGGTAGACCGTCTGCAAAACAGGGAAGTAGAGTGAAGGTATGCTGGAATTCAAAAGATATAAAGTGTATAAATTCAAGCATGTTAGACCACAATGGATGTTGCTATGAGAACTTAGTTTAAGGGTCACATGAATGAGCTAGTGTAGCAAATTAACAGGAGTTTAAAATTATTGAAAGTAAATCAAGAGTAAGCAAGGTGTCAAAGGTTAATCAAGGTTTATAACTGGCCTAAGTCAAGGAAAATAACCAAGCTTAATAAATAAACACATGACTACACTGTGTCTACTCTAAGAACAAGTTAATACCACAAGCCTAGGGAAACAAGAAACATCAGAGTTACAGGAGCTGTTTGCCCTTTTTTTTTGCACGTGACAATTTTTACACACAATGGCGACCTTCCTAAGGCAAAACTAACATCGATCCTGGTACCATGTTTAACACAAGGCATTATCCAGGAATCTATTAGCTCACTTTAGGCAAGGCTACCCCCTACAAACCAAGGCATCGGTCTGGAGTAGAATACTCCTCGCCTACCAAGTATCAATAAGGCGATAGGCCAACATTAAAGCACATCATAGACTTGTATTGCCATTTATTGTAGGCTTTTTTTTTTAAATCTATTTCTTTTGATCTTCGCTCTTGAACTATAATTTGTCTTGCATCCTTTCGACAAAGGGATAATAGCTATGTCCTAGAGGTCAACACACACATGGCCAGGTGTCAAACATTAAGATGGTTTGACCCTAGACCTAAGACAATCGTATTCCAAGGTTAACTAAAGACGTCATGCTGCCTAGGAATATTTCCAATAAAGTTAAGCTCATTAATGATTTACACTAGCATGCAAGAAACTTCAAAAACTAAGTAGTACATTGACAATTTCCATGTGGTCATGCATTATAGTTTATGCAATTAATTGAACAGTAAAAACGAAAGAGAGTGGGTATGGAAGAATTACACCTGTAATTGGAGATCTCCTTGATTTGACGAGACAGCTTGCAATTTGATGTAGATATATTTTGATGAACATTGCGGTAGTCTCAGAACTTGAAAGCAAACCCACCTCAAACTTTTCAACCTGTACAATCAACTAACAAGCACTATACCTCGAGAGGCACATTAGTGTGAAAATTTCTAGACTTGTTTAAGGAATCTAAACTAGAAAAAACTTGAAAACACTAACCTACCTACCAGTCACCACACTACTACTGAGGATACGGTAAGAGGATGTTGTAGAGTCCTGGCTCTAGCCCTAAGGCTAAGCCTCTATCCGCATCATCCAAACAAATAAAGTCAACCTCAGTAGTGCCATGAGTTTCATCCGTCCATTCATCATTGTCAGATATTTCCTTTTCATTTTCCCATCCACATAAACTCATCAAAAATGTAACCATGCGAGGATAGTCATCTTGTGGAAAAGGAAAGCATTGGGCTATCGGGGATATGTCCTCTACGGAGTAGGGGTCAGTCATGGTCAATAGGCGAATTAGCCATTCTAATTCCTCAACATTTTCTTCTCTGGCTAGTACATCTATATGATCCCATTCAGTTTCAATTACAGGATAGCACATGTGGAATATCTGAGAAAGGTACAGATGATACCTCTCACCAAAGGTAGGAGTGGATGAAGTGTATGATGATCGGGCATCTGCCATATCTGCAAACACAGATATAGCATCAGTAGGTTTATGACAGGTCAATCTAGTTCTTGATTGTATACGGATATTTCTCTTGTTTTTGTGCTCTTGCTCTTTTTACTATTTTTTGTTTTTCTTTTCTTTGTTTTTTTTAAAAAAAAATGTATGAAGCTATATATGTACATCCCCTTGAATTTGGCAATTACATGGTCAGGGGAGAAGGTTAAGGAGGAAGCATTAGAATGTCGAGCGTGAGTACATGCTCCCCCTTTCCTTGGGTAGATCATATTATTTGCAATGATGTTGCAGCTTCTTGGAACCAATTTGTCCAGCGGGTCATAGGTTGTGATGTGGGCAGATAGCTTTTTATGACCCTTGTGGCCACATCCAATTGCAGAGATGGTAGTGTATGCTCCCATTATTATTTGCAATGATGTTGCAGCTTCTTGGAACCAATTTGTCCAGCGGGTCATAGGTTGTGATGTGGGCAGATAGCTTTTTATGACCCTTGTGGCCACATCCAATTGCAGAGATGGTAGTGTATGCTCCCATTGACGAATGGAGGAAATGGTTTCCGACGATACTATTACAAGGGGAGACGTAGACTCATCGGTTTTTTGTTGGGTGTTGACAAGAGTAGGTGTAGAGCATGTAGAAACTTCTATATGAGTGTGTGCTTGGCATGAGGAGCTAGAAGCTTCATGTGGCTCCCCCTTACCTTTCCCTTACCACGGTCTTGAATTGTCATTGGGGTGGCAACAATTGGTTTGCAAGGTTTTACAAGTGATGTAGAGGGATTCAACTTATGTTTAGGGACCCAAATCTGGTCATTCCCCTCGTAGTACCCTTGGGCCACTAATAATTTTTTAGGGATCCATCGCGATGTTACATTGCCCTTTCTCGGGTGGGTAGCTGCTTTCCTTTTACGAGGCTTCTTGGTGGCTGAACGAGATTGAGCAGGGGAAGTAGCTGTTAACGAAGCTTTGGGGACCCATTTGTATGTACTCTTTGGCATAGTAAGCGAAGCTTTAGGGACCACCTTGCCTGTTTCCACTCTTAGCGTTGAAGCGTTAGAGGGGTGGCCAACAATCGAAGATGGTTTTGCCACTGGACTTTGTGATTTTTCGTTATCTAATATTTGAGTGGATGACTTAGGTGCGGGATTTTGAGCGGTCAGACCTAGTGTTGGTTCTTGCGTTGTGACTTGTCTGGTTGCCCAATCGATATTGCACTTGGTGGCCATCATCCATTTGTGCCCTAAGATTACAGTCCCTTCCATGGTACCAGCAGGCATAACCAAAAAGCTTTGAATTATGGTTCCCTTGTCATAAGCAACCGGAGTGTGCAGAATTCCTGAGACAGGGGTTTTCTTCTTGTTGATTCCTTGAACTTGGATAGAACTCTTGAATAAAGGTGGTTTTCCCAATTGACACCACACGCCATATGATAGCAAATTGTGTTGAGCTCCTGTATCCAATAATGCATTATACAGCACCTCCCCGTAAGGACTCTGTAACTCAATTGGGTATCTTAGAGGTGGGTCAGATTCCAGTGAATCCTCCTCTACCTCCTCGAAAAATACTTGCGTAATTCCCAAGTTGGCTTCTCGTTGGCGCCTAGCACGCTGTTGACGTTCTTTGGCTTCGACTCTCGCTTGTATCTTTTTAAGCTCAGCTTGTTCTTTAGCTGCCTTCTTTTGATGGATTGCATGTAACTCCTCTTGGCTCAGGGGGTCATAGTATCTTTTGAATTTACTCCCATTAAGGAATCCAATGGTTTCAACTCCGTCGAGAGTCTCCACTCTAATGGTACCTTGCGGGGTAATTTCACATACTCTATATGGTCCCTTACCAGCATATTTGAGCTTCTTCTTTTCATTACGCACTCCATACATCAGGACTTTATCCCCAACCTTGATGTCCTTGTCCTTTAGGTGGCGATCAAACCATTTTTTCCTTCTATCCTTCTCCACAAGGGCATTGTACACAGCCAATTGTCTTTCTTCGTTTAGCCGCTCAAGGATATACAGACGCTCTGCTAAGGGATTACCATCCCAACCCTCTTGAGTAGCAACACGAAGACTTGGAATGACAAATTCCCACGGCATGACTGCTTCTTGGCCATATACCATTTTGAATGGTGTGCAATTAATAGCCACTTTGTACGCAGTACGATAGGCCCATAAAGCTGTCGTAAGCTTTAGATCCCAATCCATGCGATGAGCTTCAACTGTCTTTGTCAAAACAGAGATTAATGTCTTGTTTGTACTCTCGGTTTGGCCATTCGCTTGCGGATAATAAGGAGTAGATTTATGATGGGATATCATGAAATTTGTTGTGAGCTCCTTAATCACGTCATTTATAAAATGCGTCCCATTGTCGCTCACAAGTTCAAAAGGACAACCGAATCGTGTGATTATATTTTCAAAGAGGAACTTGGCTGTTGTCCTTGCATCTGCCTTACGTGTCGCTTTCGCTTCAGCCCATTTGGTCATATAGTCAGTGGCCACAATAATATAGCAAGATTGTGTGTTTCGGGCCGCTGGGCTAATTGGACCTACAAAGTCTAAACCCCACTTTTCAAATGGTTGGTTTACTTTGATTGGATGTAGGGGCATCTGATCTTTCCTCTGGGGTTTCTTATATCTTTGGCATTCATCGCAACCCTTCACAAAGAGTGATGCATCTTGGAACATAGTGGGCCACCAATACCCTGATTGTAAGATCTTTCGTGCAGTTAAGTCTCCTAAGAAGTGACCACCGGCTACGCCCATATGTGCCTCTTGCAAAATGTATAGATACTCATCCTCTCGGGCACAACGCCTAAGAACGTCATCCTTTCCTCTTTTATAAAGAGTCCCGGCTATCAGGCAATAGGGTTCGCATTCTTTGATTAGCTTTCGAGCTAGATCCTTACGAAGCTCCTTGGGTGGAAAGCCATTAACTAAAAAGTTAACAATCTTCTCACTCCATTCAGGCATTGTCTCCACCATGAACAGGGAAGTGTCCGGTAAGGAGCCTCACCATTAGGTATGCGAGACAAATGATCAGCCATGACATGTTTTTTGCCAGGTCTCACAACAACAGTGAAATCAAACTCAAGAAGAATCAATAGCCATCGTGTGATTCTTCCTGTGGAGCATGGTTTGTTTACCAGATACAACAATGCTTGATGATCCACATAGAAAACAAACTTGGTGGCAAGGAGGTAATAACGAAATTTCCTTACTGCATATATCATTGCCAACCCTTCTCGCTCCGTAGTGGTGTAGTTCATCTCAGCATCGTTCAACTGGCGACTGGCAAAGCTAATGGGGTAGTCTAGCTTGTGTTCTCCAGGTTGAGTTAACACACACCCAATAGCAAAGTTTGATGCATCAATATGCACATGGAAGAGTAAATCCCAGTTAGGCATTCTCAAGATTGGAGCACTCGCCAAGGCCTTCTTTAATAGCTCATAAGCACGGTCACATTCTTCGGTCCAAATAAACTCGATGAGAAGCTTATACAATGGTCGAGCTATCTCGGCGAAGAAGAGAATAAACCTTCGATAATAACCAACGTGGCCCATAAAGCGTTGGACTCCCTTTGGGTGGTGGCAGTTCCAGAATGACCTTGATTTTACTCTTGTCCGTGGAAATCCCATTTTTGGACACTATATGCCCTAAGATAACTCCGTGTTTAACCCAGAATTGGCATTTGAAAGGATTCAATGAGATGCGATATAATCTACACCTTTCAAATATTTTTCGTAAACACATCAAGTGCTCGTCCCAAGAGGAATGAACACAAAGATCATCTAAGAAAGCTTCACAGAAGTCCCTTAGATATTCCTTAAAGGCCGTGTTTATCAATCGTTGGAATGTTGCAGGTGCATTGGTCAAGCCAAAAGCCATGACGCGAAAGGCAAACACTCCAAACTCCGTGTGATAAATGCTGTTTTAGCTTGGTCCTCGACTGCAATTGTGATCTGATTGTAACCCGAGTACCCATCTAAAAAGCTATATGCCTCCTTGCCTGCCACTCTTTCAAGCACATGTTCAGAATATGGCAAGGGGTAATGATCCCTTCTGGTGGCTGCATTAACCTTTTTGAGATCAACGCACACTCTGAGTTTCCCATTCTTCTTTGGCACGATGACTATCGGAGAAACCCATTTTGAGTGCTCAATTGGGTATATGAATCCACATTTTACCAACTTTTCAATTTCCTCTTGTACAATATTTGCGTACTTAGGATTCATTGGGTAGGGACGTTGCTGGACTGGTTTAGCAGTGCTAATCATTGGAATCGTGTGTTGCACCACCGAGGGTGGAACACCCTTCATATCATGATATGTCCAAGCAAATATGTCCTTGAATTCTGTAAGAAGCTTCGTAAGTGCAGCTTCTTCCGCTTTGGTGAGATCTTGAGCAATAAAAACTGGTTTAGACTCCTCACTCGGATCTGCTAAGTCTATCTCCTTAACTACCGCAGGACCATCGTAGACACCGCTACTCCCATTGGTAGGTGTTCGTTGGGCTTTTGTGTAGACCACTTTACGTTCCCCTGTAGTGAATGATTTGAAATGCTCTCGGGGGCGGGGTGTAAGTCTACTGGTTCTTGTTGTGCCAGGCTTTTTTCTTTCAATTTTGCTTCCTTTTGCTGCTGAGCCAACTCTTGGTTTTGTCGCCTTCTTGCAGTACGACTTAGTTTTGGCTTCTCTTCGATTTCTAATTGGGCGACGTCATGAGGTTGCGGAATACACCACATGACACTTTGGAGGTATTGTCCCCAATTATCGGCTATCTTCCGATGAGCGTCAATGGCTCCTACATAACTAAGCCATTCTGCAGTGGATCTTTCATTGTTTATTGCAGTGCGTACATTAGCTCGATAGCGTTGGCGCTTATGTCTCGTTTTCTTCTTACCAAGTTTTTGATTTTTGTTTCTATCAGATTCGGACTCACTTGGTCGATCCTAACTTGTGTCCCCCTCACTTTCGGATGAACTGCAAGAGGTCACTGTCCTAGGCCTTGAGCACCTTGCTTCCACATTTGGGTGAATATTTGATTCATCCCCCCCATCAGGCTTAGAGTAAGTTTCTTCTTGAGATTCATACTTAGAGTTGCATTGGTCAGAGTCTTCGCTACTTTCAGTGTCAGTGGAGTTTGCCACTTTCTCGCCATCAGAGGGGTCAAAAAGTGCATAACACCTATCATGTTTATTGGCACTAACGGTGGCATATCTTGCCCCTCAGGTGTTACCCAACTTGTGCCTCTATTTCCCCATGTGTCTATGGTTGCCGCTAGGTGTACCCAATCCACGTTATCCGACTCAGTCATACCCGGTAGGACATCCATATAAGGAGAATCCTTCCCATCATCAGTCTCTTTTTTGCATGTATAGCAATACCTTAATGGGGCAGAATGAACAGTGGTATCCAATCGATTATCGATGATAACCTTGCTTCCTAAAGGATGTGCACGACCATTCTCAAGATCAACTCGAATGACAGAGTCCTGGAATTGTAGGTAGACATGGTTTTTCGACCAGTCATGCACCATTTGTGCTTCCCTCATGAAAGGACGTCCTAAGATCATTTGATATGACATAGGATGCTTGGAGAAATCCATTACAATGAAGGTATGTTTTACCTTGTATCCCAGGACCTTGATCTTAAGGTCCCTTAACATTCCAATAGGTTCAGCTATGGTTCCGTTTGCCATCTTAACCACTATGTTTGTGACTTCAAGGTGAGGTCTTCCCATAGATTCCCAACAGTTTTTAGTCACAATGCTCACGCCAGCATCACCATCAAGGATTCCCTTTAGAGTTAATCCCTTGGTAGTAATGGGGAGGGTTGCATTAGATTCGTTACCTTCAAAGTACTGTCCCAACTTGTTAACAGGTATTTCAACGACCGTGTCTTCATTTAGGTTGGGTTGTAGATCCCAATGTTCCCCTTCATCTTGAAGCGTGTCGGGTCTATCCATATTTGCAAATTGTGGTAGCCCCGCCTTTAGTTCTCCATTGAGAAATGCCCGAAGAGCTAAGAATAGCTCAGGATCTTCGTATAATTTGGATATGATCGTGGTTCTGATTTCAGAGGACATGAAATCCATTAGCTTGGACACATTCAACGGTACTTTTCGAGACATTGCCCCTTGACTAAGATGGAATCACTTCCTCTTCGATGGGGTCAAGCATTCCCTCACTAAACATTCTTTCAAGCAAAAAGGGTGTTTGCCCACTTCCTGATGTCCTATCCTCACTTTCTTCCCGAATGATACTAGGTATAGCTAACGGTTTATGGTTCCGGTGAGGCTGAACTTGCGTAGGAAACACTGTGTCTGGAATTTTGATTTTTCTCGGGTTTGGCTCCAGTTCTCTTTGTGTTTCTTCCACCAAACCCCTTAAGTGTTGCACTTGTTCAATCTCCTCAACTAGGTTTGGGTAAGTTCCAATCTTTTTCTTAAGGGTTTTTGGCCCACGTGGCTTGTCTTGGGGAGTCTCAGTTAGTTTGGGTGGTCGAGAGGGCATTAACTGACTTGGTTGTGGGGCCGAGGAAGTTTCCTTTTGTTTCTCCTTATTTCTGTACTCGCTTGATTCTCCTTCGTTGAGCTCCCGAGTGGGTTCCTCCCTTAAGGTAGTGGCTTTGGTCTCCATGGTTTCTATTGAATCGGAATCATCTTCAGGATCATTCATATACACGGGGTCGTCTCCTGTCCCTATGTTAGTCTTTGAACTGGGCTTGGAGCTCGTGGCATTAAGCGATCTCTTTCGTCGTGTTTTCTTTTTCTTTGCCTGAGCGATTGATGCAATATCCCTCTCTTCAAGAATGTAGTTTTGATTTTGAAGCATTGACCGTGTAACTACATTCGCGGGTACAACGGGTGTGGTTCCTCGTGCTTGGTTGGTGACCTCAACCAAATTCAATGGCGTAATCTTGGGTGCATTAGGATTAAGTGGACATTGAGCAATCAAATGATCTATGCCACAACGATTACATGTAAGTACCGGCATTCCCGATGTGCTCCCTTGATTTGGTTACGTATGAGTAGCGATCTTCTGTAGCCTATTAGGGCACTCTGCTACACGATGCAGTCCGCCACACTCGTAGCATTGAAGAGGTGGTCTCCTCGCCAAGGTATTAAGGTTTTGCCCTCTTGTGGCGAGAGCAGCCACTTGATATACAGGCTTAACTTGCCCGAAATGATCCTCCATGTAGTACTGGGGAATCAAACTGGACTACATTCGGATTCCTTGGAACTATGTGCTGTGACAGTTGCTCAACAGGTTGTGCAGGCATTAGCGCGGGTACCTGAGGTGTGTTTGACCAGGCTAGTGGTGCCTGATTTGCCAACATTCTCTTAAGTACTAGGCAATCCTTAAATTGATGGCCGTACTTACCACATGCATTGCAATTCCCATTGAATTTGACTCTGAATGTGGGACATTCACTCGTGCTATGTGGTCCTAAGCACACCGAACACCATTGTTGCTCTCTTCTTGGGTACATATGGCTATTCTGAGGAGCTCGATTACCCCTAAAGTATTCTTGGAGAGCCTTAGTAAGGTCGGTTCACAGACATTTCGGATATCTTGGGCTCCTTAGCAATAGGTTTTACCGTCATTGGCTCGTGCCCAGATACTTGCGAACTAACGGATTTTGTTTCTGAAGACACCTTTTTACCTGCAATCATCAAGTTGTCTTCTAACTGGATTGCATTGGCAATGAGACTGCTTCCCACGTTGTAAGACCTCTAATGACTAGGCCATTGTAAATGTCCTCATGGCGCAATCCTCGGATGAATCTATTGAGGAGTTGGTTGTTATTGAAGCGTTCATCGGGAGTGCAGCGAGAATTTAGATGCTTCAATCGACTTATAAAGTCTCTCACTGACTCCCCTTCCTCGCGTTCAGCTTTTTGAAGTTGAGATGCTACCCCCCACCAAAGCACACCCTCGCGTATGTATTCTTTCAAGAACAATCTCTTGAGAGTGGGGTAGTGAGTGCGCTCTTCAACCCTTAAGGTTCGATACCAATCTCCGGCCTTCCCACTCAAGGTTAAGCCTAAGGCTTTAGACTTATGCAACTCATTGTGCTCTTCCAAGGAATCACACACGTGTTCAAAGACTTCAATGTGCTTCCTAACATCCTCGTTACCACTGAAGTTTTGAGTGAGCTTAGCCACTTGTACTGCCTTGCTTCTAGGTTCTCTCTCAGGCATGCCCCGCATGTTTTCCGCAATGGATCGTCCGATCATCTGAGCAAATGCTGCGAGATCACCTAAGTGAGCAGGCATAGCTGGTGGAGGCACTTCTGGGATAGCCTGGCTGATAGGAGTTGGCGTTGGTCTGAGTATGTTAGCAAACGACGTAGGATATGATATGTGACTAGGCCTAGCTTCCCTTGGATAATGGTTATGATAAGGCGGTCGTGGAGCATACGCCATTGGCATACTAAGAGGCGTAGGAGCTACATGAGCATGAGTAGCATACGCCATTGGCATACTAAGAGGCGTAGGAGCTACATGAGCATGAGTAGCGATAGGTACATATGGTTGATAGGCACCGGCACGCACTGTTGTATGTACTGTTCCACTAGGTAGCGGTGTCGTACTAACTACAGTGGTAACAAGTGTGCTTTCTGTCATGCTCATCATTGGGGTAGGCATTGTGGATTCCTTAATGGAAAGTTGAGCCAAGGTTGGAAAGCTAAAGTTACTACTCGTGGGCTCAACCTGCATTGAGACTCCAGGCGAAACAACATACGAAGGGTCTATGGGACTCACCGAGGGAGTCTCCAATTGTGATAGGGTTGGTTGTTTGGCCTTGCCCGTATCCAAAAATCTCATAGGGCCCAGTGGAAACTAGGTTCACTCCCCTATTTTGCCTCTCAAATTGGATAATTCTATAAATAACCTCACATATCATTTGTTGTTGCTCCTCTAGATTAGTGGCGCTAGATGTAGATCGTAGGACTTCTAACCAACCTACATGGAATGTGTAACCCGTGTATAGGTCAGTTAGAGTCTCTGTGTGTAGATCATATTCCCAATTTTCATTGAGAAATCGGTTCTCTTGAAGTGGACGCAATGTCACTTCTTATGGATTGGCTTCTAGGGACCTCTACTTTAGGAAGAGCATCGGAATGTGGTAGCTCAGTAGGGCCCTCATTAAACGAAGTGGGTAGAATATCCACATGGACACTCTTTGGGAGGGTAGGGTCTACATGAGATGTGAATGGCGAATCCACTACCCCACCTTCTTCATTTACTTCGCTTGTCGCATGTTTAAAGCGTGTAGCTCTACTAAAGGTCTCTATTAGATGACTAAACATGCTAGATCCGGGTTGTGGGGCCCAACCTGGCCTGTTTTGGCTTGTCTCCTCAGGGTTCTTGGTAGGGTGTCCTTCCATGGCTTCTGAGTCAGAGGACGAGTCACTATCCACTATTCGTGGATCTTGGGTTGCACTCCCTTGGGTTCCAGCCGAAGGCCAAGATGCTAACGTGGAGGGATGGTGTGAGCCTGCGTAAATTGAAACACTTTCTAGTGGTTCAGGCTCTAGCACCCGACCAAAACGTAGATGCATGTGACGTGGGTACCCTACGTGTGTTGGTAACTACCCTTGAAACTCATACAAGTGGTTTCTTAGGTGTTTCGCACCCCGTTTTTACTTGTTTTTAGATTGTTTTTAGACTGTTTTTAACTCGTTTTTGACCCCCTTACTTACGGTCAAACTTGGACTAGGGCGTGTGATAGCTCGAAACGAGCGTATCGTTCAAAGGGTCCTAGTGTGCTTTACAGCACCGTGTTCGCCTATCTAGAGCTCCTGTAGTCCTCAAAACAGTCCGTTTCCTTTGGGGGGAAGGGGCAAAAGCCTATTTGCTTGTGGAGGAAAGGGTGAGGGCTTTATCCCACATGCTCACTTTACTCCTTGGGGAGTGGGCTACATATAGGACATGACTTCCCATAAGCTCTCACTTGAAAGAAAGCTATGGAGGCTCACTCTCCTATATATATATATCAAAAGACCGAGGCCGGGGCCGTGGGTCATGGGTCAATTGGGGTTCTTTCTTTTCAAAATTTTTTTCTCCAATTAGAAAGTCTTTCCTCTCCACACGTTTGGTTCTTTCTTTAAAAATAAAATTTAATTTTTTATTTTTTTTATATTTTTATTTTCTGTTTTTTTTAAAGATAAGTTTTCTAGGGTTTCTTTAGGGTTCAGCCTTGGCCGCGGCGCAGTTCGCACACAGCACAGATCTGGGGATTCAGAAATCCCCCCTCACACGCAGAAACCAGATAATAGAACGCACGCCCACACGCGGAGCGGAAAAATAACAAAAGAAACAGAAATGCAGAAGACAAACTACAGAAACAGATTGCAAAACACAGAAACACCTCAACAACAAACACACAGTCGCTTTCCTACAGTGCAGATTAAACTTCATGCAGCAGCCGAGCTGCAAACTGGGGCTTGGTGCAGGGCAACTCCCCGGCAGCGGCGCCAAAAATGTGCGCTTGAAGACAAACTATAGAAACAGATTGCAAAACACAGAAACACCTCAACAACAAACACACAGTCGCTTTCCTACAGTGCAGATTAAACTTCATGCAGCAGCCGAGCTGCAAACTGGAGCTTGGTGCAGGGCAACTCCCCGGCAGCGGTGCCAAAAATGTGCGCTTTTGTCGCACAGGTCGTAGTTGGGGACTTGCCGGACACCGTATGCGAGCCACGAATGGCTGCAAGCATACAACCAGGGAAGGAAGCTCAAAACAGAATGCAAAACGTGTGTCACTCACCGCTTAACTGCCGCCTTGAAGGATTCCCGCGTCGCAGCCGTGAAGGAGGAGCCGCCGTCGCCGCTCTACCGCCTCGCCACCGCCGCCGTGCCGCTACACAGTGCGCTCGATCGCTCTCTCACTCTCTCTCTCACACACACACAGGAGAAGGAAACCAAGGAGATAAGGCAAGAGCACTCTTGTATTCACAACACATGAGAATGAGGATTTTAGGGTTACATTTGACTCTTATAGGTGACTTGGCCGTTCACACTTGGGCGCCCATACATGGCCGGCCGACCCTAACCCTTATCCTACTGATATTCAAGGTGCGCCTCTCATCGGCGATCACCCAATCCCTTCATCCTTAACATATGGTGCCGACAAGCCCGGCCCATGACTCAGAATATTTAAATTAATGACATAAAACATAGTACGTCTCAATGTCTGTCATAGGTTAACACCTCTTGATCAACATATTCTTGAATGTGTATCTTTAGCTTCCCAATCAATGGTGTGACAGGGACTTGTGGCCCTTTGAAGGCTCCATCAGCATTGAGTGCACGTCCCATTTCTTCAGTCTTGATGCCCAGCTTTTGGGCTAACTCAACCGAAATCAAATTATGGGATGAGCCAGGATTAAATAATATAAAAGCATCTTGATCCTTGACTTTTCCCCACACATAGCATAATTGATTAGCATCTTTTTGCGTATTTGATGGGAAACTTACTTGTGTGGCTTGAGGAGGACCCTTCTTGATGACTTTTATGGGACAAGCGGGATAGGAGTGCCCTTGTTCTCCACACTTGAAGCATCGGTTCTCCTTCTTATACCTTTCAAGCTCCTCGGGTGAGAGCTTGTTCTACCCCTTGTACACCCCTTTCTCATTCTTCTTCATTTGACTTTTAAAGTCTTGAGGATGCCGCTCATTGTGGATAGTCTTTTCACCTCTCTCATACAACTTAATAGTCATCTTGTTGAAAGGGAAAATCTTGCTACCCACCAATGAGTGATGGATGACTTTGGAGATAGTTGCTGGTTTTTGTGCATGAACATATCCACGCACATCTTCATGGAGCCTAGCCAAAAACTGCTGCTTTTGCTCCGAGAAATTTATCTTCTTAAAGACAATAGCTTTGAGATGTAAATCCCAAAACTTGTTTATGTAGTGCTGCATAGTCTCCCCTTTTTCAAGCTTAAGAGCATGCCATGATGTTAGCACATCATCTTGAGCTTGGTCGCTAAGAATTGCTTCATGATGGCAATTCTCATAGCTTTCCAAGTCTTGGGGGCTTCTCCATTTGAGCGTAAACTTGCCCACCATTGACGTGCCGATTTTTGGAAATGCATGGAGACATGACGTAGCTTAGAGGACTCGGTGAAGCCCTCATCTCCAAAGGCAGCGTCGAATTGTTGTATGAAGGCCAAGATTTTATCAGTGGCCCCAAAAGCACCATCATAACTCAAGAAGGTAATATTCTTACCTCCTTCCTTGAATTTCTTGAGCTTGTTGGAGCACTTCCAAGCAGCATGGCTCCTTCAATGTCCTCTCCTTTGTAGCTCACCAATGGAGCTAGAGGAATGGCCCCGCTGCTTTCATCAAAAGATGATGAAGATGAAGAGGAAGGAGAAGATGGTGACCTCTTCTTTCTCCTCTTTTGTCTCCTAGCCTTTTCTTCTCGGGGTTGATCTCGGTGAGAAGAAGGAGACCTTCTTTTTGGAGGAGTAGGAAACTTCTTTGGTCGGCGTCGTCTAGGAGCTACTTCTTTTTGGAGGAGTAGGAAACTTCTTTGGTCGGCGTCGTCTAGGAGCTACTTCTTCATCATCGCTGCTGGGAGAAGAAGCATCACTCCTATCCTCACACTGGAACTTCGTTTAGTTGCACATTCTCTTGCCTCTCTTGGGAGACTTCATTGCCTCTTTGCTCATGAGGTAGAGAATGGGCTGATTCTCTCTCTGCCATAGGGATTTCTCTTTTGGAGGTCTCACCAGGAGCAGAAATTCCCGATTTTTGGAAAAGAGAAATCATGTTGTTGGCTGCAATTTGAGCTTGTAAGGAGAGTTGGATTGCTCACATCATCTCTTTAAACCTTGCATGAAAAAAGACATTGGACATAAATGAGTATGTGTCAAAATGCATTGTATGCCAAAAGATAAAGTATGATAGAGGGAAACAAGCAGGCTTACTACACCCTTTGCCTATTCCAAATTCACCATGGGAGAGTATATCCATGGATTTTATCTTTCGATTACCTAAGTCTATCCATGGTAACACATGAATTTGGACAATAGAAGATAGGTTTAGTAAACAAGCTCATTTTATACCTGTCAAAAAGACAGGTTTAGTAAACAAGCTCATTTTATACCTGTCAAAAAGACTATTAAGGCACATCATATGGCAACCCTCTTCATATCAAAAGTGTTTAAGTATCATGGCTTACCTACTTCAATAGTGTCAGATAGAGACCCTAGAATGACCAGTAATTTTTGGAAGGGTCTATTTGAGAATCTTGGCACTAGACTCAATTTCTCTTCGGCATATCATCCTCAAACAGATGGCCAAAGTGAAATTGCTAATTCAACGATACTTGATCTACTAAAAGCCTATGTTACGGATGTAGATCAAAAAGATCACAATGGGAAAGGTACGTACCTTTAGTAGAATATGCTTATAATAACACTATACATACCTCTACAGGTAAGACACCTTTCGAGGTGATAGAAGGTAGACCAAAATGCCCATTGATATTAAAGACACATGATAAGATCCTTTCTTGTGCAATGAATATAGCTTGCTTGATCTTTTGGAAGGAGTCCTTCAAATCACGACTATATTCATCTGCTGCAAATAAGCACAGAAGAGCTTTGACCTTCAAAGAAAATGATTGGGCTCCAAGAGAGGAAGACTCATATGCCTATATAGCCTTTGGGGATTTGTAGGTAGAGAAAAAGTGAGGAAGCATGCAAGATGGCATCATCCATCTACTATTTTGGGTGGAATCTCATCTATTTCATGCTACTCCACCCCTTTTACCTCTTTTTAGCCTCCTCCACTACTTTTCACCCACTTTTTAGGTTAACTTCTTCTTTTGGATGGATGTGTGGCCTGGTCAACAAGATTGAATCTATAGCTATTCTAGATAGCGGAGCAGGGGTGAGTATAGCAACAAAAACTGTATGGGAAATGTGGGGAAAACCTGCAATTAGAAGTACAAGGATGAGTTTGCAATTGGCAGACGAAAATCTAGAGATTGCTTGAGAACGTTATAGTCAAGTCATGTGGCATTGAGTACGGACATACCTTTGCTATCGTAGACTTTGGTAAGAACACAAATTACGAAGTGATCCTAGGAAGGCCATTCATGCGCCAATTCAAAATGATTGAAGACTGGGGTTATAAACTTGTACCTCAGACATGAGAATGTAACCACGAGGGTGAATCTGAAAACCCACGCTTATCGAGATGTGACGCACTCTCCTGTGGATGAGTTTGATTCTGCTTCTTTAGAAGCATCGGGGGCAACTATGTCTGAAGAAGGAAGAGCTGATCTATGGATCTGTGGAGCGTCTTGTCGAGACTTGCAATCTGGAAATGTTACCACAGACAGAAGTGTGACGGATGAGGCGTATATCCCTATACCTTTTCCTGAGAACTGGATAGATCCCTTAGAATGGAACCATGTTTTAGCTACCATAGACACTTGTGCATTGCCAAGGCAAACATAGTTCTGTGATCTGGATGGGTATGACATTATTCCCGTAAGAATGCTAAGACTGATCTATGCAGAGGAACCTCAAGAAGCCCCTAGGTATGAAGCAAACAAATCATTATTGCTAGGAGATATGGTATCTGTAGAGGAAGTATCCCCTCTTGAGTACAGCTCAGCTGACGAAGGAGATGAGGATAGATGCTTAGAATCCTCTGATGGGAAGGATTCTGATGACGATGCCATAGTCCTTGAATCAGAGTTAGAAAAGATAAGATTGTTGTTAAAGGGCAGAGAGGTCTTGCTGAGTATTCCTAGTGACAAACCGAAACGTAAGTTTTGCAAGAGTCACCAGAAGTTTCGCAAACAGAAAGTCAAGGAAAAGAGACAACAACAACAAAAAGAAAGAGATGTGGATAAAGAGGACTTTATTCCACCTCCAACCTTTGTAGGTAAGAACGAGTACTTGTACTACTTGGGAGCTGATGATTACATCAAAGACGAGATGAAATGGAGATACGGCTTTCAATTAGTGCAAAAGCTAAACGAGAAGGAGAGTGACAACCCAAAGAAGAAGAGGAAATAGAAACCGAAGCTAAAATCTAAGGCTTCAGTGCATTCAGTCAAGACTGAACAAAGCACCATGACGAGAGTGGAGCGTAAAGCTCTAGTGCAAGAACGGAAGAGAATGCTAAAAGCAGCATGGTCTTCCATGAGTGATGACTCAAAGGAAGAAGAGGATACCACAAATGTCCCCTCAAACTTCAAGAAATTCACCATACAAGATCGAAAAATAGTCTTGCAACAATCTATTCGTCGACAGAAACCTGAGGAACCAGGAGTTTCCTATGATGGCCCTGAGGATGCCAAGAAAATAGACCTGGCAGAACCAAGCGAAGAGCCACGTAACGTGTGGATTGCCACAGACTTAACCCAAGCGGAGGAACAATTGCTAATCTCTACTCTAAGAGAGTATCGAGATATATTTGCTTGGAGTTACCAAGACCTTAAGGGGGTAGATCCAAAGATCTGCCAACATACAATTCCCATGCGAGAGGATGCCAAGCCGTCCAAGCAGTGTCCTTACACGTATAACGATAATTTTACCAAAAAGATCAAAGAAGAGATTGACAAGCTGTTAGCTGCTGAATTTATTTATGAGATTGAACATACAGAATGGGTTTCACCGATTGTGGTAGTACCGAAGAAGAATGGAAAACTACGAGTATGTGTCAATCTAAAGAAAGTAAATGCTGCTACTATCCGAGACCACTATCCGCTTCCACTCACTGATCATGTATTGGAGAGGGTAGCTGGTAAGAGGGCATACAGTTTTCTTGATGGATTTTCGGGCTACAACCAGGTATCTATTGATCCCAAGGATCAACACAAAACTGCATTTGCTACAGAATGGGGAGTGTTTGCATATAGAGTCATGCCTTTTGGTCTGACTAACGCTCCAGCCACCTTTTAGAGGTTGATGAGCCATGTGTTCAAAGAATACCTGCAATTATTTCTTGAAATATTCATGGATGACTTGTGTGTGCATTCCATAAACAGAGAAGAACACATAGAGCATCTCAAAAAAATCTTTGAGAAATGCAGAGTGTATCGCATATGCCTTAACCCTGATAAATGCAAGTTTATGGTTAGGCAAGGGAAGATTCTAGGCCACATTGTGTCTAGGAATGGTATATCCACGGATGCGGAAAAGATAGCTGTTATTGTTGAGCTACCTAGGCCTTACAATGCAAAAGGGGTACAAGTTTTCATGGGTCATTGCGGCTACTATCGTAGATTTAGCTACATGTATGCTGAAATAGCACGGCCATTGTATGCACTCCTTATTGTATTTGAATGGACAAAGGATTGTGAAGAAGCCTTTGAGAAGCTGAAGAAAGCATTAGTGATGACGGCACCTATTCTCGGGTCACCGGATTGGGATAATTTATTCCACGTACATATAGATGCTTCGGCTTTTGCAATTGGCTGTATTTTAGCTCAACCAGGCGAGAACAAAATGGACTTTCCAGTCTCATATGCTAGCCGCCAGTTGAATAGTGCTGAAAAGAATTACACCACCACGGAAAGAGAAGGATTAGCTATGATCTATGCTGTGAAGAAGTTTCGGCATTACCTTTTGGCCAACAAATTTACATTCTTCATAGATCATCAAGCTTTGCTTTACCTTGTGAACAAGCCATGTGCAACCGGAAGGATTGTACGCTGGTCTGTTATTCTACTTGAATTTGAATTTGAAGTAGCGGTAAAGAAAGGAAAAATGCATCAGTGGGCTGATCATCTTTCCAGGATAACTTCAGGCGAAGCACCCATTGGTATAGATGATGATATTCCTAACGCTACTTTATTCTTGGTTGAGACAGCACCAAGATGGGCAGAACCCATCATTCAAGTTTTAACGACGGGATTTGTTAACTCCATTAGTCCCACCAATGAAAAGATAATGACCTTAGAGCATTGTGCTCCTTATAAGCTTCTTTCTGGACGATTGTATAAATTAGGAAAAGATGGAATACTTCGTCTATGCCCTGACCCTGATTAATATGATGAGATTATCTCATATGTCCACGTGAGCTTAGGAGGCAGACATGTCTCTGGAAAGGATACGGTTAAAAGAGTTTTGTGGAAAGGATATTGGTGGCCAACACTTCATGCTGACACAGAAGAGTACATACGGAATTGTAAAATTTTTTAACAAAGGAAACCCATTCCTCATGTGACTCTATTTTATATTTCAACAACACCCAATTGGAGTTCGTACATTGTGAAGTATTTGACGCAGGGTCATACGGACGATAAGATGCCTAGGCATAGAAAGAGAGCCATAGAGGTAGAAGCAGCGAGTTTTCAGATTATTGAAGGCCAGCTGTACAAAAGGGGCAAAGATGGAAACCTACGGACTTGTGTTTGTGAGAGTGACTACCTTAGTGTATTGACTCATGCACATTCAGGAGTTGGGGGTGGACATTTTTGTGGAGAAACAACTGCCAAACTTATACTATGGTTAAGACTATGGTGGCCTACACTTTTTCATGATGCAACAGAGTATGTCAAACGATGTGATCAATGTCAAAGAGCCAAACCTCCTACCAAGTATGAGGACATGCCATTGAGACCAATTATGGGAGTTAGAGCTTTTGCCAAATGGGAAATTGATTTTTGTGGGACCGATTAAACCACCAGCACGCCATACACATGCTGAGTATATCATTGTAGCCACAGATTATCTTACGAAGTGGGTAGAAGCAAAAGCCACAATAAAAAACGATGCTAGGACCACTGCAAAGTTTTTATACGAACATGTGTTTACACGCTACGGTTTACCTATTGAGATTGTGAGTGACCAAGGTGTGCATTTTATCAATGAAGTCATTACCTTTCTTTTGGAAGATTTTATGGTCATCCATAAGAGGTCAGCGCCTTATCATCCGCAAGCAAATGGCCAAGCTGAGAGGACAAACAAGACTCTTTGCACTGCGCTTACAAAGATTGTTGAGGGACATAGAACAAATTGGGAACAGAAACTTCACTCAGTTCTATGGGCTTACCGAATTGCTTACAAAACGTCCATAGGCACGACACCTTTCAATCTAGTTTTTGGATTGGACGTTATTTATTGTACCTACACTTTGAGTTGCAAAACAACTTGAGTGGACGGATCATGAATTCTCTACATGGATTGATGAATTGGAGAGGCTAGATGAAGACAGGCTATTGGCAGTCATTGGCATGTATGCTGAAAAACGACGCCAAAAGCGTTGGCATGATATGCATGTGAAGAAAGGTCGCTTCAGGAGAGGTGATCTAGTGTTGCTTTACACATTGAAGAAACAAAAACACAAGCTGAAAATGCAAGGACTTGGTCCATTTGTGATCAACGAGCTTAGTGCGAGTGGTGCAGTAAGGTTGGAAACCTTAGATGAAGAGCCAATGACTAACTTCATCAATGGAAGCCGCTTGAAGCGCTATGAAGAACCTCTAACAAATGATATGCTGATACGCATACATGCTAGTCAGACACATAAAAAAGCTCAAGCTTTGTTACAAAGTCAAGCAAAAGAAGAAGCTAAGGTTAAAGTAGCACTAGCACGAGAGCACTGCAAGGCAGCTATCATGGCCATCCACTTGAATGATGATGAAGACTTTGTAGATCCCTTTCATATTGATGTAAGGATCCCTACTCAAAGAGCAATCTTTGCAGCGTCTGCACTTATAGATACGGGAGCCGACTGCAATGTTTTGTCTTATGAAGCGTGGACATCATTAGGCCAACCATTGCTCACCAATGCATCATTGAACTTCCAGAGTTTCTCTGGTGATGAAACCCCAGCCCTAGACAAGTGCTGTATTAATATGTCCATTCAGGATCAATCTATGCACGTGACTTTTTATGTTGCTAACAAGAGCCAAGCAGTGGTGGATGTTGTTCTAGTAGGCAGATCATGGATTAGAACCACCTGCGGTATAGACTGGAACTCACGACAATACACCTTGTCGGTAAATTCTACTCACCTTACAAGATCAAGTGCTTCGACACTCCCATCTTTTTAAAAGGTGGAAACCATCCCCACTGTGATAGAGACAACCTCAAAAGAACCAATGATTTGGGTGAATAATGACAATGACAATACTCAAGGATGGCATGTGCCAACATCTCTCTTATATGGACAAGGCTACGGAAGGGGGGAAGCACTTAGAATTCAAATCTGGTTACCAAAAGCAGCTCGCAAGGCAAGACCCAATGCTGCCAAGGAACATCCAAGGAATACAAAGCTAAAGAGGAGGTTCACCAAAACCAACAGTTCCACCTCCAACAAGACCACTCAACAACAGTGGATCCCAAAGAAGGTTCTACAAGCACAAGGCTACTACGAGGGTGCTACTACCTTGTGGCTACCAAAAAAGAACGCAGGGACTACTGCAGCAAAACATAATTATGTTCTTGAATCTACTCAAGAACAAAAGCAATCAATACCACCTCACTTACAGAAACCAAATCAATACTGGAAACCACGCCTTACCAAGCCTGAAAGAGTCCAGGTGGAAACACAAGCTGAGGCGTTAATCGGACATCATCAGAAGGTCTCAAACAGGAAAGGATACTCCAAACTGACATGGGAAGAAAAAGGCAAGTGGGTACCTTTATTCACTTCTATCTCAGAGGCAACACATCAAAAGGAGGATATTGCAACCGAATCAAGTTCACGAATCAAGTTCAGAGTCTAATCCTCAAAACAGAAGCAATGTCAAAGTTTGTCTTACAAAGCTGACAACTTTCAATCAGGCTCCTACACAAGTAGACTCCCTGACTATCAAGGAAAGAGCGTTCTTCCTACAACTCCAACTATTTGGAATGTCGTCGGTATTCTACTCTTGTCCTAATCAAATTACATTACCAGCCATAAGTCTACGGGCATAGGTGTTAGAGTTGGGCACTCTGAAGACACAAGAAAATTTGGAAAGCCCAATGGGATGGCAAGAACACAGCTGCCATATGGTTGCCAAAGCTCAGAAGTGTTCAAACATCTCCATTCACACCTCTTCCTATTTGTCCCAATGCATTTCCTATGCCTATCGCTAAAATCTCACCTCCGACTAAACTTCAATCTCTTGCGTGTACTCTGAAAGGGCTACCAAAAAGAGTCCAATAAAAAGGAACCTCATACGTCAACACCCCACAAACAATTTGCATAATGTTACATCCAAAAACAAACTCATTCTTGAAAGAGCTATCATGCTACAAAAGCTACTCATTCTATTAGCTCTATTTCCGTCATGCCTGTACATACTAGCATTCTTCGTTCAACTTGCATTAAATAAAAAAAATGTGAACACTTCCTTACGTGTTGTGTAGAATAACCAAATGGAGACTTGGCTGGACACATGTAGTCCACCTTTGGACCTAGATAGCACTCACCCTGACCATCAAGGGGGCTATAGCATTGCACCTTTTCATACGCACTCCCGATATTTTTATGCCCCAGTGGGTGAGGATTGCTGTGGAAGACAATTTGTGGAGTTATACTACCAGCAACATCATTAGTTTCCACACTGCCGCGACTGTGCTCGTATGGTATTCGCGGGAATGCTTCCCATATATGTTGGCAGTGTCGCACATACTTCCGTCGCTATGGCACTGGTATGATGCAGCAGATCATGGGGGTCACACCTCAATGACATAATCTCTGGGCAATAATGATGCCGCAACGTGGACCCAACCAACAAAGACTCCCGGAAGAGGAAAGAGCTCAAACATGGCGCGAAGACACCCTTCGTTTGCTAACCCCTCCCATTTTGCAGGTTCTTCTTCCCCATGAATCTACATGTCAGTTTTGGCTCAATGTGAGTGAGTCTTTAGAATGGTTTCAAAACCATAGGTGCCTCTTTAGCCTTCCTACTGTGCCCATACCATATGTTAGTGAGGATGCACTTCTTCCCTTGCCATCTTCTCCATGGGTAGGATTACGCTGGGTTATCTTTACATCCTGAAGCTATTGATGTCCACCCACCTGAGAATGCAAACATACATCCACCCCCAGTGCACTAGCACTTGTACTCTCTTAATAAGAACTAGAAGCCAGGGCACTTTTTCCCATTAGGTTTTTTCCCTCGGCCAAATCCGATGTTTAGCACCAATGTTTTTTATTTTTTGTCCTTTTAATTTTCTTTCTGTTTAGTTTGTTTTGTCGGAATAAAACAGATACAAGCACCAAACTACATCTTCCGCTTCAGTACCGCAACTGGCAGTCATACAATCAACAAGTGCAAACAATTCTTCACCAACCAGCGCTTTAATAGAAACAGGTGAACTCATGTCAATCTCTAGTGTTTTCTGTATTTTTCTTGTTGCTTGATTGTTTATAAATTTCACTTTACTAAGCATGGCAATATGCATCTCCTTTGGTCTAGAGTAAGGATAGCATTCTAGTGGCTTTAGACTTGATAGTGTAAGTTTGACCGTAATTGTTTTTACCCATTTAGCAATACAAAATAATTAGTGTTTTGTGCCAAAGGTAAAGTTTCAGACCTAGGACAAAGAGACTAAATTAATCATAGGACCATCAGTGGATATCTTGCCCTTACTAGGACATTGCTTAGGGACAATCTAATAAACCTTCCATAACAAAAATTGGCATGACAAAAATAAAAGAAAAGTGTATATGTTTGTGGCCTATTGCCTTGTTATTCATGGTAGGCGAGAGAGGTCTATATCTTTCCTAGACCAATGCCTTGTGTAGCAAGGAATAGCCATACCGCGGGTGCGCAAACATACTCTTGAAGAGAGCCCTATCCAAAAAAAAAAAGGATAGAAAGGCACCAAGAGAAATGCTTGTCTAATCCAGGATGGTCGCCGTTGTGCTTAAAATATTAAACCTTAACACTAAGCAATATCAAGAGTTTGCCACTACATAATTATGTTAGATTTATTAGTGTTGAACCGACATCTTTGACTCAACATAGGCTAGGTATACTACTTGATAGTCCCTCGATTAACTGTTGTCTTTTGCCTTCTAGGAAAAGAACAATACATTTGGCATAAAACATTCTTTACTTTAGTTAGCTGCAGGTAGTAATTATTAAGGCTTGAACTAACCTATTCAATCTCTACACTACTTCAATGTTTCCTTCCTCTAGCTAATTGGACGTTTATTGCCATGTCTTATTCAAAAAAATTGCTTGTTTTGTTATTGTCTGTCAGTACTTTTGCTTTCACAAAAAAAAAACACAAACCACCTATCATTTTGCTTGCAGGTACACACTGGAGATTCTACTCTTCCTTGGCATCTACGCGCTCGAGGACGTGCACAAAATAGGAAGGGAGGAATGTTACATGACGAGTGGTGATCAATGCAAGGATGCAACACAAAGATGGAAGCAGGAAAACAAGAGACTTGACATTCTTATTTAGGGCTCTTGTAGAGAGTTCCAAGTTGTAGGTGAGTGTGGGAGTGGGCTTGAGAATAATCGCACATGGGAAATTTTGGGAGTTTTAGGAGTTTTAGTATAAATAGTGGCTCATTTGAGAGCTCATGGTGGACACATTGGGATGAACTCATGCTTGAGTTCTCTTGAGACTAGCTCTCCCTCTTGTTCATAGAGGTGCAAGCTCTTCTCTCTCCCCATCTACACTATTGTATGAGCAATGCTCTTCTAATTCAATGCAATGAGATGATGTTTTTCTCTCTTCTCATTTCTATTCTCTACTGTGCATGCTTCTTTGTTGATGCTTGTGGATTCTCTATTAGGTTTTGTGTGGTAGTGGATTCAAGCTTAAGCTTCTCCATAGCTTGTAGCTTATCCATGGGCAAGGCATTGCTTGAGTAGTGAATGAGAATGCATGTTTATTTCAAGTTCCATTAAGCTTCAAGGCTTGTGTGCATGCTAGGGAAGTAAGTGCTTGAGATGAAGTATGCTTTAGCTTAGCTTTCTTCTTGTATTGGATGCACGAATGAGTGGGATGATGAGTGAATGAGCTACCAGCACACATAGGGTCACATCCTCAAAACGAGACGCCCTTCGACGAGCGCAACGAGGTTGACATACACTTTGAGATTAGGCAAAGCCCTTGGTCTGCTCCAAAATCGCATCTGAGTTCATTTCAGGCCCCGTTTTGACACTATAAGTGCTACACAAGTATTTTCATCATTTTCTGTATAACAGGTCATTTTTGTGCACAATCTACAGATTCGGTCTTTCTGTGTAAAAGACAGGTTGTAGGTTGTAAGAACCAAGCATATTGGTTCATATCTACAAGTTGCAGGTTGTAGGTTTTACAGGTCGTCATTGCAGGTTGCAGATTTTTGAAGTTGTTGTTTTGTTGTTGACCAGAATCAGATTTGTGGCTCAAATTTGAGTCATTGGCATAGCAAATCTTGGAAGACACTGTGTTTATGTGTTTATGTATTATTACAGTGCCTGTTAGTGCGCTTGTTACGCATATTTTGACATTGCCAGAAGTATGCTTACCTGGCTTGTGGTTTACCCTACGTATAAAATTGTGGAATATATCTTTGTTACAAGGATGGTATGTAGCCGTTTGTGAGAATCGAGGTGAGGTTTTGTTGAGCTGGGAGATTCTTAGATGTTGAGATCTCTTCGGTGATATACGTTTCTAGAGCGATCCCTCGACAAACCCCTTAAAGTTGAACCTATGTATGGACATGTGGTAGTAAGTCAGTGTTGGACTGCAAGAACACTTTGATGTGTATATACGTTTGCTGAGTAGAATTCTCAGTCAATTTATGTGTTAGCTGAGTAGTGTTCTCAGCAATTATATAGTCCATACTACAGTTTGCTTTGGTTGTGATATCCAAATATAGGAGAAACTCTGCCGGAATTCAGTCAGAATCTGATTGCGCAAAATTTTGGGCTACGCGAAATTTGCACGTGAGCTATTCCAGGGTTAAGGATGGCATCCTCTTCGGAGAATACATTGTTCAACATTGAGAAGTTAGATGGTACTAACTTCCCATTCTGGTGGAAAGAGCAAATTTATAATGTCTTAGTGCAGAAAAAGTAGATAAAGCCTATCAAGTTGAAAGGAGTCAAACCAGAAGCTATGCCACAGGAGGAATGATAAGACTTGGATGAGCTCACCAAGTCTACCATCATGCTAACACTTTCTAAATCTGTTTACTTCAATGTCAAAGACAAGAGCAGCAGTTATGATTGATGGCAAAAATTATGTGACCTATATGAGAAGCACAGTGTAGCTTCCTCAGAATGAGGCACTTCAAAAGGCAAAATTGGGCTACTTTTCATGAACTACCCAATGTTGACTTCCTTGTCATAAGAGGACAAAGAAGAACTCGTAGGAAGAAGCCTCCAACGAGTCCGAGCTTGCAAATGGCCTTTTAGTCTTCAACTTGGACCCTCTTCTCATTTCTTTAAAGGAAATAATATTTCAAGATGTCATCAAAGGGAAAAAAAATCATTACCCCTTGACAATCAAGGATTTGCAAATATCTTTTTTAAGAAAAGACCCTTGTCTCTTCTCTCTTCAAAAATCCAAGAATATCTTGAATGGAGCCCTCCCTAAGTGAGAAGTCAAATGTGCCAACCCCACTTGTATCTTAGTAAGAACTTTAGGATGACTTTTGCTCAAGGTGAGACTAAAGTCACCTAAATAAGTTGATAATAGGGAAAAACTTATTCTTATAGTATAAGGTATATGTACAAGTGAAAATATATATATGAGATATAAATATGAAAGTAAGCATAGCATAGTCTCTTTTGTGCTAATACTATTTTAGTTAATATAAAAAATATTTTTTAAATATAAAATGGATGAGTAGAGAATATGTAAGTATGAAGAGTGAGAGGGAGGAAGAGAGAGAGAGAAATGGAGAAAAAAGTGATTGATATATTTACAATAACTATGTAAAAGACTCAGGGGATTCTCATAAGGTGCAGCCATTTTTAGGTTACAAATTTGCATGGCTCATACTTAGTCCTCCCCCTAGTCTAGAGACATTGATGTCACTATGATGGTTGTGAGTGAGATTTTTTTATTTTTTTAGAGTGAGATTGGTGTTGAAGTTGAAGGGTCCACTGTTGAAGGTCCACTGATAATAGAGGAGGTCAACAAGAAGAAGATGGAGGGCTCAAAGTCCATTAATGCTCTTGTTTTGTTAGAGGTTGAAGGAGAAGAATGCTGAAAGGTTACAGTCTAGGAGTAAGTCACATACTCCTAAGAAAGAACTCAAGTGCTGCTATTGCCATAAAAAGGGGATATAAAGAAGGATTGTCACAAGTGGAGGCATGACAAAGGCAAAGAAAAGAAGCAGGAAGGAGGAAAAAGTGATTCCCAAGGAAAAATAGATGAGGCCAACACTATGTGTATGGAAGAAACAGACGGTGATGTTCTTTTCATATCTAGTATGCATCATGCTAATCGAGCTGCCGTAGATGACTATGCCTTGCATGACTAGATTTTAGATTCAGGGGCATCATTTTATGTTACTCCAAATAGGGAGTGATTCAGCACACCTATGATGCATCTTGTAGGGGTAATTCTTGGCTTGGCAATGACTATATGTGTGAGATTGTTCCATTGGTGATGTGCAGCTGAAATTTTAGAATGGCTTATCTTTCACACTTCGAAATGTGAGGCATGTCCCCAAACTCACCAATAGTTTGATCAGCACAAGGCAATTGGATGACATAGGCTATCATTCTTCATTCGGTGATCATGCATGGAAAATCATCAAAGGTTCCCTTATAGCTCATGGGTCCAAGTGTGGCACACTTTATCTACTACATGTTTCCAATGTTAAAAACCATGTAATCTGTATAACCGACCAGCCAAGTGTTTCTTTGTGGCATCACTAGTTAGGACATATGTCTAAAAAGGGAATGAAAATATTGTCTCATTTTGGTTTTTTTCCTGGCTTCAACTTTTTTTATTTTGATGTGTGTGAACATTATCTTTACGATAAATAGACTCAATCACCACACAAAAAGGGTAATAATCATAAAAGTGAGCCTCTTTCACTATTACATAGTGATGTGTGTGGGCCTATGCCTACATTTTCTTTGGGTGGTGCTAGCTATTTTGTAGATGACTGCTCATGGAAAGTGTGGGTGTATGCTCTCAAGATAAAGGAAGATGTTCTTTCTATGTTTCAAAAATTCGTGACACTAGTGAAGAATCAATCTGACAAGAAGTTCAAGAGCTTGTGTTCAGAGACAACTCCAACCTGAAGAAATCCTTGATGTTTGAGAAAAGATTCTCAGGAACAGAATTCTGAGAGAATTATTGGTCAAATGGAAGTTCTATCCTTTTGAAGATGCCACTTGGGAGAAAGAAGCCGATCTGTTGGCGAGATTACTCCCAGTTTGCAAGATGAGGACATCTCGCATTTTTCAAGTGGGAGAGAATGTAAGATTCCTCCCCAACCTCTCAAGATGTCCAGTATCTTCCCCTGTAATCAAATCCCTCTTCAGAAATATAAAAGATCTTGTTTCTACTACCAGTTTTGACCTAGAGAGAGAAAATACTCTGGAGAGAGAATATTCAGATTTTAAATATTTTTGGATGGAAAAAATTCTCATCTTATTAAAATAATTTTCCTTGAAATAGAAGTTTAAAAAGATTTCTAGAAGGTGCATTAGAAATTAAGTATAATCTGTTCAAGAGGCATTATCCTGGGGGTGAAGATTTTTTTGAAATTTTAAATTAAGGTTCCTATGGACCAATAAGATTCATCCAAATGTAGGGAGGAGAAAAATGAAGAAATAAAAGAAAAATCTCCCAAAAATGAGTAAATACTCACATAAGATGAAGAGTTGACTAAGGACAAGGTTAATAGTTAAAAAGGGGAGATATTTAGAAGTAATGATGCATTTTTGACACCTCTGCATGGGGGAATTCCCCTCATGAAGGAGGTGCCTATTTCACATGCTTGAATGAGTTTTAAACTCCCAAATAATGAGATATTTTTATCTCTCCTCTCTCCTGTTTCAACTAGATCCAAAAAGCGAGCAAAACTGACCTAAAAATGGTCAAAAATTGACCAAATTGATTTGGACAATTCTAGAATCAGTTTGTTTGGTTAGGAGCTCAATTTTTCCTATAAATAGAAGCCTCCTCCCTTGTTGAAAAATAATAGTGTTTATGCAGTGTTACTCTACTCCTCCCAAGCTAAGAACTGTGAATTTATTAAACAACAATTCACTAGTTTTTGACATTTCCCTCTTCCAAAGATTGCTGGCCACTCTTGTTACAAACAAGAGTAGAACCCTCAAACCATCAAGCCAAAGGAAAGCTCCAAGAAATTATGTAAGTAGAGATCTTGTAATTTTCTTATTGATTTTTATGCTTTCCTAATTTTTATGATTGTTTGAAGTGATAAATGGAGACTATGCCTTGATCGAAAGACTTTTCCCCTCTCTCTTCTTAGAATCAACCCTTCTTTATCCTAGTTAAGTGATAATTGTTGGAATTAAAATTTTTATAATGTTTTCTCTTTTATAAGTGAATTTTGATTAGTCTAGATTACTTTAAATCAATTGGAGTTAATTTTTAAGACAAATTAAGTAGGAAATTTTTAAAAATGGTCAGCCATACAAAGGAGGTTATGGCAAAATTTTTTGGAAATAAGTATTATCTTTTATTATGCTAAAAGAGTATTCCCTATCAATTCTATACTCTAAAAGTGTAATTTTCATGCATAGATGCATATTGAATATTATTATTATTTTTATGCATAAAAGAATAATCTTTTTATTATGAAAGTGTTACTTTCATCTAAATAGATTTTTATGCATAAAGGAATAATTTTCTTTTATTATAGTGTTACTTTCATCTAAATAGATTTTTATGCATAAAGGAATAATTTTCTATTATTATAGTGTTACTTTCATCTAAATAGATTTTTATGCATAAAGAAATAATTTTCTTTTATTATGAAAGTGTTACTTTCATCAAAATGGATTTTTGTGCATAAAAGAATTTTTTTTAATTATAAAAGTGTTACTTTTATCATTATTGAATTCTATGCATAAAAGTATGCATAAAAGATTATTTTTTTTATAAAAGTGTTAATTTTATCATAATTGATTATCATGCATAAAAGTATATATAAAAGATTATTATTTTTATTATAAAAGTGTTACTTTAATCATTTTTTTATGCATAAAAGTATACATGAAAGAATTTTTTTTAATGAAAGTGTTACTTTCATCAAAATGGATTTTTATGCATAAAAGAATATTTTTATTATTATAAAAGTGTTACTTTTATCATTATTGATTTTTATGCATAAAAGTATACATGAAAGAATTTTTTTTAATTATGAAAGTGTTACTTTCATCAAAATGGATTTTTATGCATAAAAGAGTATTTTTATTATTATAAAAGTGTTACTTTTATCATTATTGATTTTTATGCATAAAAGTATACATGAAAGAATATTTTTTTTTATTATGAAAGTGTTACTTTCATCAAAATGGACTTTTATGCATAAAAGAATATTTTTATTATTATAAAAGTGTTACTTTTATCATTATTGAATTCTATGCATAAAAGATTATATTTTTTATTATAAAAGTGTTACTTTTATCATTATTGAATTCTATGCATAAAAGTATGCATAAAAGAATTTTTTATAAAAGTGTTAATTTTATCATAATTGATTATCATGCATAAAAGTATATATAAAAGATTATTTTTTTATTATAAAAGTGTTACTTTTATCATTATTGATTTCTATGCATAAAAGTATGCATAAAAGAATAATTTTTTAATATTAAAAGTGTGATTTTCATGGTAAATGATTTTTATGCATAAACATATGCATAAAAGATATTTTTTTATATCAAAAGTGTGATTTTCATCATAAATGATTTTTATGCATAAAAGATATTTTTTTAATATCAAAAGTGTGATTTTCATTATAAATGATTTTTATGCATAAACATATGCATAAAAGAAATTCTTTTATATTAAAAGAGTGATTTTCATCATAAATGATTTATATGCATAAAAGAAACTCTTTCATGATAAAAGAGCGATTTTCAACATAAATGATTTTTATGATGATAAAAGTGTGACTTTTATCCGAAATAGATTTTATGTATAAATAGATGCATATAGAATCTTTATATTAAAATAAGGGTTCTCCTTAATCCTCTGTTTAATTTTCACAAAAATTAGAAAAATGAATAAGTAGATAATCTGTGAGAAGAAATGCTACCGTTTCATATTCACTAAGATGGTAATGAGAAAGTTCAATTAAACTATTGAAGTCGGAGATCGAGATAAATGATTATTTTATTCCTAATAAGAAATTCATGTTTTAGAAATCTGTAAGTAAATATTCGTCATCGAACGAAATTTAAAAAAAGAGAAATTGAAATAGTACCTTTCGAGAAAGATAGCTTAGGAGGAACCTTTCCAAACCCAAACTCTGACTCAGACTATTGACCAAGACCTAATTCCTTCGTCAATTTCAATCAATGACGATGTGCCCAGTTCAGGAAAAATGTACTCAAATCCCCCTCCGAATGTGAAACTAAGCTAAGACTTTTGATCTTGATCTGAGGATCAAGTTAACAGAATTCGAGGAATTCTGTTTGGAATTCAGACCTAGATCTAGAAGTATTGGGATATGGATTTAAGATTATTCATGGTTTTCAAACAAAATCTAAACTGAAAACTTACATAGAAACCTTGTTTTCTTAAAAGACTGTCTTATGCCAGAATGCTAGAGGGAGCATTTGGTATATATGTTTATCTAAGGGAAGTTTGGTTGCGACAGCTGGCGGGGAGTGTTCGAGGGACAGCTCACGTGACAAAAACCTACCCAGGTCTTGACCAGCCTAGGTATGGTGAAAAATGATGCGCTTCCAGTACGATGGGCAAGGGTTGACGAAGCGGTCCCTGAGTGAAGTGCCAAGCCACCTAAAGAGGATCCTGGAGGGTTCTGACCAGGAGATGCATGGGCTCGCGATGCTTAGGATACCCATGCGTATGTCAAGGAAGTTATATATATGTATGGTGACGAAATGATTATTGTAATCTGTTACTGGATCTCGTTGTTGTTGTTGTTGACCAGTTGGTCTCAACGGAGAGTCCAGAGTGGTACTGTTTTTGTGAAATAAGGGATTGAATGGAAATTTTAAATTATGAAATCTATGACCATATTTGTTTTGTCAATGGATTATTTTTATATAAAAGTTTTAAAGAGGAGTGTGTGCGTATCTGTTTTCTAAAGCTAAAGTTAAGAAAGGCATTTCAATTATGGGTGGGTGAGTACTTGTTTGGTTCCACCGATTCCAGTGGTAGGGTGGTGGCTAACCCATGGGCCGGATGGGGTTAGGCTAGAATCAGTGGAGTTTTAATAATCAAACTAAAAAATCTTAGGATTACACTAGGATTCGAGTAGCTGGTCAATTCCTTGATAAATTTCTCAAATGAGTGGATCAATGGCTGTGCCTGATCTTGATCAAGAAAAAGCGTTGAATTTACTCAAATGATCAAATTATATCAGTGATAGTTTCCTTCTATCTGGTTTATTTCGTTGAAGGATAGCTTAGAATTGATCACGTTAGAAAAATTCGTTAAGAAAATTCAAAAAGGTGGAATCGTCCCCGCTTTCTGGGCATGGAAAATTTTCCCGGTTTCGGTTTTCGGAGTGACCACCAGCCTAGTCTCATGCCCGGACATTCGTGGTGGGCGAGGCCCCGAGTGAGAAACCCTACCCCCCATGCATGAGGGGGCTGCTTATGCTGTCAGCTATCGGGAGTCCGGTGCACGGAGGGGGCAGAGGGATCTCACACATGGACTCTATGTTGGGGCGGTAAAGCTCATTGTGCTAGCCCTAAGTAAGTGGGTGGTCGGACACCATTCTTTGTAGTCTAACTAATAAGGACTCTCTCAAACTCTAGTCACTCATTGTGACAAGGAGTCCACATCTTGTGTCTTCTTCTTATCCATCTTTGTGCTACTCCACACATGAACATATGCTTCGCACGCACTCTTCAACTGGTGTATGAGAGCAGATTCGAGCTCTAGGGTACCACCACAAGCACACAGGGCCACGTTCTCAGAACGAGACGCCCTTCAACGAGTGCAACAAGGTCGACATACACTTCAAGATTAGACGAAGCCCTTGGTCTGCTCCAAAATTGCATCTAAGTTCATTTCAAGCCTCGTTTTGACACTATAAGTGCTACACAGGTATTTTCGTCATTTTTTGTAGCATGTCATTTTTCTGCACAGTCTGCAGATTCAGTCTTTTTGTGTGAAAGATAGGTTGTAGGTTGTAAGAACCAAGCATATTGGTTCATATCTACAGGTTGCAGGTTGTAGGTTTTACAGGTCGTCATTGCAGATTGCAGATTTTCAAAGTTGCTGTTTCGTTGACTAGAATCAGATTTGAGTCATTGGCACAAAAAATCTTGGAAGACACACTGTTTATGTGTTTATGTATTATTACAGTGCCTGGTTGTGTGCTTGTTATGCATATTTGGACATTGCCAGAAGTATGCTTACCTTGCTTGTGGTTTGCCCTATGTATAAAATTGTGGAATATATCTTTGTTTTACAAGGATGGTATGTAGCCTTTTGTGAGGGTCGAGGTGAGGTTTTATTGAGCTGGGAGATTCTTAGATGTTGAGATCTCTTCGGTGATACACGTTTCTAGAGCGATCCCCCACCGACAAACCCCTTAAAGTTGAACCTATGTATGGACATGTGGTAGTAAGTCTGAGTAGTATTCTCAGTCGATTTATGTGTTAGCTGATAGTGTTCTCAGCAATTATACAGTCCATACTACAGTTTTCTTTGGTTGTGATATCCAAATACAGGAGAAACTCTACCAGAATTCAGTCAGAATCTGATTGCATAGAATTTTGGGCCACGCAAAAATTTGCACGTGAGCTGTTCCAGGGTTAAGGATGGCATCCTCTTCAGAGAATACATTGTTCAACATTGAGAAGTTAGATGGTACTAACTTCCCATTCTGGAAAGAGCATATTTATAATGTCTTGGTGTAGATAAAGCCTATCAAGTTGAAAGGAGTCAAACCAGAAGCTATGCCACAGGAGGAATGATAAGACTTGGATGAGCTCACCAGGTCTACCATCATGTAGACACTTTATAAATCTGTTTACTTCAAGTAGCAGTTATGATTGATGGCAAAAATAATGTGACCTATATGAGAAGCAGAGTGTAGCTTCTCAGGTTTATTGGGCTGAAACAATTGGTTGATTTGAAGATGAAGGAAGGGACGTCCATGTCCAATCATCTTAATGAGCTCAATACTATTTTCAGTCAGCTGCTATCAGTATAGGGCATTACATTTAATGATTTTGTGAAAGCTATATTCTTGTTGGTCACATTACCGGAAAGTTGGGACACTTTTCGGTGGACAACTCTTAGCAATTTTGCCCCTGTTGATGGTCTTACCAGTGTAGAGAGAAATCAGTCTCATAGCAAATCACGTGGTCGCACAACAAGAAGGACATTAAGTGCTATTACTTCAAAAATAAGGGCCACATGAAGAAAGACTGTTGCAAGTGGAAATGTGATAAGGGAAAGGACAAGGATGAGAAGAGTTCAGAAAATTCCAAAGCCATGGTGATTGAAGAGATCACTACTACATGCATTGAGGATGAAGATTCTGATGAAAATGAAGATTTTGATGTGCTGTTAACATCAAATCTGAATACTACACAGCTGGTTGCATCAGATGGTTAGGATGTGAAAGATTGGATCATTGATTCAAATGCATCCTTCCATGTTACTCCTCATCGGGAGTGGTTTGCTTCATATGATAAATCTCGCATGGGCCTTGTTCGACTTGGGAATGATCATGCTTGTGAGATCGTGGGCATTGGTGATGTGCAGCTGAAGTTTCAAAATGGCTCTTCATTTCTTCTCAAGAATTTGATGCATGTACCCAAACTTACTAAGAGTTTGGTGAGCACAGAACAGTTGGACGATGCTGGCTACACTTGTGTGTTTGGTGATAGTTCTTGGAAAATCACCAAGGGTTCTCTTGTTGTAGCTCGTGGGACAAAGTGTGGCACTCTTTACATGTTACATGTGTCCAATGTCAAGCATAATGTACTTTGTATAATCGAGCAGCCAAGTGCTTCTTTGTGGCATCGCCAATTAGGTCATGTCTCATAAAAAAATAGAACTACTCTCTCGTTTTGGTTATGTCCCTATTTTTAATTTTTTTGATTTTTCACTTTGTGAACATTGTCTTTATGGTTAACAAACATAGTGACCACATAAAAGGGGAAGCACTTGGAAAAACGAGCCATTAACACTTATTCATATAGTGATGTGTGTGGGCCTATGCCTACATTGTCATTAGGAGGAGCTTCATATTTTGTTATTTTATTGATGATTATTTACATAAGGTGTGGGTATATCTTCTCAGGCAAAAAGATGATGTCTTTTCAGTGTTTCAAAAGTTTGTAATACTAGTGGAGAACTAGTGTGGCAAAACGATCAAGTGTTTGCGCACAGAAAATGGTGGGGAGTATATCTCTAAAGTTTTTCAGGATTTTTGTGATTCTAAAGGCATAAAGAGAGAGTTGACTACTCCATATAACCCTCCGCAAAATGGTATTACTAAGAGGATGAAACGTACAATTCAAGAGAAAGTACGAAGTATGCTGTCAAACGCTGGGTTGCCTAATGGATTTTGGGCAAAAGCAATTGTTATTACAGTTGTTCATCTTATCAACAGATCTCCTAATAGGGATATAGATTAGAAGGTTCCAGAAGAGCTTTGGTCAAGAAAGCCACCTTCCTATAAACATCTTAGGGTCTTTGGTTGTGAGGCATTCTACCAAGATGACTACTCTGCGGTGTGTTCTTGGGTTGGTTGCCAAAGAACACGTGGAACTTTGTTGGATAGGTGTCATCTCCAGATGGTGTCATGTTAGTGGCACACTCTTTAGCCTCTAGGCATTTTTGGAATTTATAGCATTCATTTCCATTTTTTCCTATTTACACACATTTTTGGGTGGAGGAAAGGGTGGAGAAACTTTCCTATATATATGAGGCATTGTAGTTCATTTCTAATGAAGTTGGCTAGTGGTTCATTGATGAGTTCTTGAGTACATTGTCTCTTCTCTCATCTCTTCTTTCTCACATGGTATCAGACCAAGGTGGTGGCGCACATAGAGCCTCCTTATCCTTCTTCCTCTCTACCTCTAGTCCTCTTCAACAACCCCGCTTTCAATTGCGTTTTTTCATTCTTGATTATCTGCTAAACGGATGCGTTTTTGAGGATTGTGCTCACGTGACCTACTGGAATCATCGTGGTCTACAACTTTGCAGAAGAAAGTTTTCACACATTTCTCACCGTTTTTGAGTTATTCTTCACAAACTGCCTGCATGCAGAATTTTTGCTTGCGTTTTTTACAGAATCCCTTACTCATCATCCTTGCACTCATTCAATGATGCAAGAGGCTTCAAACAAGCCCCTTACCATCCTCTACAAGTGTGTTTTTAAAGCACTTCAATCCGAGTTCTGCAACTCTACTTGCGGTGAAAACATTGCCAACTAGTTTTCCCTACATGCGGTAACGTTTTTTTGGAGGCTTGGAGAGATTTCTTGGCTGCGTTTTCATCATCAACTTCAGCCCTCTTCATGGTGTTTTGAGGTACATATTCATCCTCTTTTCCACACCTTTCTACCGGCTAAAAATTTCACTTTGCTACACACTTTGTGTTTGCGTTTTTGTGGACAATCAACTCCTCCATACTCCTTCTACCTAAGGCTACATTCTCAGCCCTCTTTTGGTGGTTTCTACAGAGTCTATTGGTTCATATATCGGCTGCGTTTTGTGGCTGTGTTTTCGCACTTTGTGTGCATATTTTGGAGATACTTCCTTGGTGGACAGCCCATCTATTGGCTGCGTTTTTTGGAGGTATGACACTTCTTCCCTTGTGTCTTCCCACCCTCCACTCCCTATGGGATCTCGGAAGTCCTCTACTCCAAAAGACAAAGGCAAACTTGAAGATACTATGGATCCTACATCTCCTACGACGGTTGGACCGGCAACTACTACAACGGAAGTTGGTGCAATTCCTTCTTTGGTAGGTGCTTCTACTTTCTCTTTTCCGTCGTATCCGTTACCTTCTACAGATCCATACACTCTTTCTTCTTTGTCCTTTATGCCTTCCTATCCACATACTTCTATGCCCTCTATGGTCTACATCGGTTGTGTCTCAATTTCTCTTTACAAGGAGTACGGCTCAACAATTATGGCATGCTATACAAATGCAATATGGAAGACTTTCAACGGTTAAGATGGCTAAGTTGGAAGAAGATTTGGATAAGCTTTCTATCTCCGAATCCGACAACATAGTGGAGAAGCTTGGAGAATTCAATCGAATCAAGCGGCAACTTGAAGAGTTTGGTACATTGGTAAGCAATCCGGTCCACAAGCTACTTGGTAAATTGCCTTCTTCTTTGGAATCGTTCAAAGATAACATCTGTCTTCGAGTTCCTTTCCCTTCCTTTGAAGAGACTATGGGTCTTCTTCATGATAAGTGCCTTACTCGCAAGCAAAACAAAAAGGACTCGGCTTTTGTAAGCCAAGGCAAGGGCAAAGGCAAAGGAAAGGGGAATGATCAACGCAAAGGCTCTAATTCCAATGCTAAAGATTCTTTAACCAAAGGCAACAAAGACAAATCAAAGGATTCTTCCCAAGGAGTGCACTTTCTGTGGTCGTAGTGGCCATACGGAGGATCGTTGTTTTGCTAAGAAGGCGGCATCCAAGAAGGTAAAAGCTGAACTTGAATCCAAATCTAAGGCTTCTTCTACATCAACATCTTCTCATGACAAAAACAAAGACAAGAAGGAAGACGGTAATGCCGAGATTGCATATGTTGCTATGTCTTCTACTTCTTCATGTGACACATCACTTGTGGTAATCAAAGATCTTGATACGCATATTGTGGATGAGTGGATTGCCGATAGTGGTGCTACCTCTCACATGACGAATAGTTCTTCCTTATTGGAAAACTATAAGTCTATCTCTTCATCAGTACACATTGGTGATGCTTCGTCTCTCCCTGTGATTGGTATTGGTGATGTTTCTTTTGGAGATGCTATCTTACATGATGTTTTGCATGTGCCTAAGATGTCTGCCAACTTATTTTCTATCTCTAAGGCTACTTCTAAAGATCTTGGGGTTTACTTTGATGATGAAGTGATTGAAATCATTGATAGACAGTCACTTTCTTGTGTGGCACATGGTTATCAAAATGCTGGGCTTTATCATATAAGCTCTTTTACAGCACAGTTGCCACCACATGAGTCTCATCTTCATCAATTATTTGCTTCTCCTAAAGCACTTGTTTCTAATGAAGATAGTGATCTATGGCGTTTCCGCTTTGGCCATGTTCCTCTTGCTACTTTGCAACATCTTGTCTCACATGACATGGTTACAGGTCTACCAAAGCTTCAGAAACCTCGCCATCATATTTATTCTTCTTGTGCTCAAGGAAAGCAACATCGGGCTTCTTTTCCAGAGGAGGCTACTCATAGGGCCACACGCATACTTGAGCTTATTCATGCTGATCTTGCAGGACCTATGGAAGTACAATCGCTTGGTGGATCCAAGTATTATATGCTTCTTTTGGATGACTTCTCTCGTAAATCATGGGTTTATTTCTTACCTACGAAGTCTGATGCTCTTTCTCAAATTCTAAATCACCTTGGATGTTCATCTACTCCGACACTCATCTACTCAGATTCACAGAGTGCTATTGCTTCAGCCAAAAATCTAGTTATTCGAGGACGATCCAAACACATTGATGTTCATTTTCATTTTGTTCGTGATTTGATTTCTGAAGGTTGCATTCAGCTTGAGTATTGTCCTACCAACGATAATGTTGCTGATTTGTTTACTAAGCCTCTTCCTCGACCTACCTTGGATTATCTTCTTCAGCGCGTTGGCATTGGTCCTCCCATCTAGACCTGAAGAGGAGGTGTTGGATAGATGTCATGCTAGTGGCACACTCTTTAGCCTCTAGGCATTTTTGGGATTTATAGCATTCATTTCCATTTTTTCCTATTTACACACATTTTTGGGTGGAGGAAAGGGTGGAGGAACTTTCCTATATATATGAGGCATTGTAGTTCATTTCTAATGAAGTTGGCTAGTGGTTCATTGATGAGTTCTTGAGTACATTGTCTCTTCTCTCATCTCTTCTTTCTGACAAACTTGTCCAAATGGATGTTAAGACAGCATTCTTGCATGGTGACCTTCATGAGGATATCTATATACTCTTTTAATTTAAAAAAAATCTTTTATGCACCCATTTATGCATAAAAATCATTTATGATGAAAATCACACTTTTAATATAAAAAATATATCTTCTATGCATATGTTTATGCATAAGAATCATTTATGATGAAAATTACACTCTTAATATAAAAAATATCTTTTATGCATATGTTTATGCATAAAAATCATTTATGATGAAAATCACACTTTTAATATTAAAAAATATCTTTTATGCATAAGAATTATTTATGATAAAAATTACACTTTTAATATAAAAAAATATCTTTTATGCATATGTTTATGCATAAAAATCATTTATGGTGAAAATCACACTTTTAATATTAAAAAATATTTTATGCATATGTTCATGCATAAAAATCATTTATGATGAAAATCACACTTTTAATATTAAAAAAATATCTTCTATGCATATGTTTATGCATAAGAATCATTTATGATGAAAATTACACTTTTAATATAAAAAATATCTTTTATGCATATGTTCATGCATAAAAATCATTTATGATAAAAATCACACTTTTAATATTAAAAAATATCTTTTATGCATATGTTCATGCATAAAAATCATTTATGATGAAAATCACACTTTTAATATAAAAAAATATCTTTTATGCATATTTTCATGCATAAAAATCATTTATGATGAAAATTACACTTTTAATATAAAAAATATCTTTTTTGCATATGTTTATGCATAAAAATCATTTATGATAAAAGTAATACTTTTATAATAAAAATATAATCTTTTATGCATACTTTTATGCATGAAAATCAAATATGATAAAAGTAACACTTTTATAATAATAAAAATAATCTTTTATGCATACTTTTATGCATAAAAATCAATAATAATGAAAGTAATACTTTTATAATAAAACTAAATTTCTTTTATACAAATAATAAAAATGCATCTTCTATGCATGAAAATGACACTTTAGAATATAGAAACCATAAGGATTACTCTTTTAAAATAATAAAAGATAATACTTATAATAGAAAAGAGAAGAATCTCCAACTTACTAAGAAATTTGAGAGCTTTTCCTTGGCTTGATGGTTTGAGGGTTCAACTCTTGTTTGAAACAAGAGTGATCACCAATCTTTTGGAAGAGGGAAGGTCAAAAACTAATGAATTATAAGTTAAATTCACTGTTTTTGGCACTTGGAAGAGGCAGGGTAACATTGCAAAGTACTATTGAGTTTCAAAAAAGAGGAAGGCTTCTATTTATAGGAAAAAGTGAGCTTCTAACCAAGCCAATTGATTCTAGAATTTTCCAGATCAGTTTGGTCAATTTTTGACCATTTTTAGGTCAATTTTGCTCACTTTTTGGATCTAGTTGAAATAGGAGAGAGGAGAGATAAAAATATCTTATTATTTGGGAGTTTAAAACTCATTCAAGCATGTGAAATAGGCACCTCCTTCATGAGGGGAATTCCCCCATACAGAGGTGTCAAAAATGCATCTTTTCACCTAAATATCTCTCTTTTTTAACTATTAACCTTGTCCTTAGTCAACTCTTCATCTTATGTGAGTATTTACTCATTTTTGGGGGATTTTTCTTTTATTCTTCTATTTATCTCCTTCCTACATTTGGATGAATCTTATTGGTCCATAGGAGCCTTAATTTAAAATTTCAAAAAAAATCTTCATCCCCAGGATAATGCCTCTTGAACAGATTATACTTAATTTCTAATGCAGCTTCTGGAAATTTTTTTTGAACTTCTGTTTCAGGGGAACTTATTTTAATAAGATGAGATATTTTTCTATCCAAAAATATTTAAAAACTCAATTATCACTCTCTAGAAGATTTTCTCTCTCTAGGCCAAAACTGGTAGAAACAAGATCTTTTATATTTCTGAAGAGGGATTTGATTATAGGGGAAGATGCTGGACATCTTGAGAGGCTGGGGAGGAATCTTACATTCTCTCCCACTTGAAAAATGGGAGATGTCCTCATCTCGCAAACTGGGGTTAATCCCGCAACAGATCGGCTTCATTCTCCCAGGTGGCATCTTCAAAAGGATAGAACTTCCATTTTACTAATAATTCTCTGGGAATTCTGTTCCTGAGAATCTTTTCTCGAACATCAAGAATTTCTTCAGGTTGGAGTTCCATCTGCCCTTGGGTTGAAGAGGTTAGGATTTCATCTCATCAAGCACATGATTTAGGCTTGGCACATATTTCTTTAGAAGGCTTACATGAAATACATTATGAACTTTGAGATGAGGAGGTAGAAGAAGCTCGTAGGCTAAGTCACCTACTTTCTTTGTAATCAGATATAGCCCACAATATCTGGGGGATAACTTCTTGTACTTCGCAAGAGATAAAGAACTTCTTTTGGGTCGTACTCGAATGAAGACCATATCTGCTTCTTTGAATTCTCTGTCTGTCCTCTTCTTATCTGCATCCTGCTTCTGTCGATCTTGGGCAGCTTTTATATCTTTACGAATTGCCTGCATCTGCTGCTCCATGTCATCAAGCATCTGTCTGGACATCTCGACCCTAATCAATAGGTCGGACCAAGTTAATGGAGTTAAGCAATCTTGTCCATACAGAGCTTTAAAAGGGCTCATCCTGATACTTCGGTGATAAGAAGCATTGTAGGCAAACTCGACTAGGTGCAAATAGCTTAGCCACTTCTTGGGTTCCCTGCCAGCATGACCGAAGTATATCTTCGATTACTTGGTTTACCCTTTCAGTTTGACCATCGGTCTCAGGGTGATAAGCTGCGCTGAGATCCAAGAAAGTTCCCACTGCTTCGAAAAATGCAGTCCAGAACCTTGAAGTAAACTTGGGATCTCGATCACTTACTATTCTCCTAGGTAGTCCATGCAATCTGAAGATTTCTTTGAGGAACACTCTGGCCACATCCACTGCAGTGTAGGTTTCTTTTACTGGGATCAGATGGGAAACTTTGGTTAGTCTGTCAACTACCACGAAAATGGAATTGTAACCTGATTGCACTGAAGGTAATCCAGTAATAAAATCCAGCACTGAAGGTAATTCAGTAATAAAATACATACCGATACATTCCCACTTCATCTGGGGGATGTCCAATGGATGTAACTTCCCAGGCATTTTTACTCTTTCAGCTTTGACTTTCTGGCATGTTAGACATTGGCGTACATGATTCAGTACATCCTTTTTCAGACCAGGCTAAAAGAAGCTTCTCTTAACTACAGACATGTAGGTTTTGATGAAACCTGGATGTCTTGCTATAAGGCTGTCATGGGCTTCATTCAGAATTTGGTCCTTGGTTCCCTCATCATTGGGAATGCATGGCTTGCGATTATAATACATAATGCCATCATCCAGGCTGTACCCTTGAACTCTGTTCAACTCCTGAGGAGTTTTACTTTCCTGCATAAGTAGGGTAGCAATAGGGCCAAAGAATCTATCCTGCATGATCTTCTCACTTGCTTCAATAAACAAAGGATTTGATATTATAGTAACTACTGCAAGCAAGGAGGCTTTTCTGCTGAGGGCATTTGCTACCACATTTTCTTTGCCTGGGCGGTACTTGATTTCAAAATCAAATTCCTGCAGGGTCTGCATCCACCTTCTTTGGCGCATGTTTAGGTCCTTCTGAGTAAAGATCCACTTTAAGCTCTGATGGTCTGTCATCAAAGTGAATCTTTTTCCTAGTAGGTAATGTCTCCACAACTTTAAGGCATAAACTATTGAAAGTATTTCGAGGTCATGGATAGCATAATTCCTCTCATGCGTTCTGAGCTTTTGGGATTCATACGCCACTGTATGACCTTCCTGCATGAGTGCACCTCCCAGGGCAAAACCACTTGCATCAGTTATTACTACCTCAAAGGGTAGAGAGAAATCTGGCAGCTTCAGAACGGGACTGGTTACCAAGGCAGTCTTCAGATTATCAAAAGCACTCTGGCACCTGGCAGACCATTGAAATGGGGTATTCTTTTTGAGAAGGTTAGTCAGGGGGGAAGCTATGAGAGCATACTTTGGTATAAAAATTCTATACCAACCAGTCAATCCCAAGAATCCTCTGACTTCTTTCACTCTTTGGTTCCGACCAATCTATGATTACTTGGACTTTTGCAGAATCTAGAGAAATTCCATCTTTGGATACCAGAAAGCCTAAGTATTCAACGTGGTTGGCAGAGAAAGTGCATTTGCTCTTTTTGGCAAAGAGTTGATGCTTCCTTAGAATCTCAAGAACTTTTCGGACATGAGTCTCATGGTGAGCTACATTCTTTGAGTAAATCAGAATGTCATCATAAAAAACTAGAACAAAATCATCCAAGTATTCTCTGAGAATGTCTTGCATTTAACAATTGAATGTAGCTGGGGCATTTGTCAATCCAAACGGCATGACAGTAAATTCATAATGCCCATAGCGAGTATTGATGGCTGTTTTTGGTATATCTTGATCATTGATCCTGATCTAGTAATACCCGGATTTGAGATCTATCTTTGTGAAGATCTGGGCTCCATTTAGCCTGTCCAGAAGCTCATCAATTCTTGGGATAGGATACTTATTCTTAATTGTGAGATGATTTAGACCTCTGTAGTCCACACAGAGTCTAAGCGTTCCATCTTTCTTTTTCTGAAAGAGAACTGGCGCTCCCTAAGGTGAAACACTGGGTCTTACAAACCCTTGTTCTAACAGTTGCCTAAGCTATTCCTTGAGTTCGATGGCTTCAAGAACTGGCATTTTGTACGTGCGTAGGGCTACTGGCTGAGCTCCGGGGGTTAATTCTATCACATGATCTACTTCCTGAATTGGAGGCATTTCAATTAGTTCTGCAGGGAATAGATCATCAAATTCACTTAACCATTCTGGTTCTTTAGCCTTAAGCTTTGAGTCTACTGGGTTCATTTTGACAACATAAATTTGTTGCTTCTTTCTAAGTCCTTTCAGTAACCTGGAAGCTTTTACTAACTGAAGGTCTGGGGATTCGGAAACTCCAGTTCCTTGAACTTTGTTCCCGTGAAAAGGTCATGGAAGGAAATGGTTCCATTGTGACAGTGTATGTCAGCTTGATTTTTGTGGAGCCAATCCATTCCAAGGATTCCATCAAAAACTCCCAGAGGTAAAACTTTGAACTGACAGTCGGTCACATTATCATCTAGTTTGAACTGGATAAGATCTGTCTCATGGTGAGTGAAAAGAGTCTTCCCACTGGCCAATTCAACTTGCATAGGTTTCCTTGATTTCTGTTCTAAGACTCGCTTACGCAAGCATCGAGGGGAAATGAATGAATGAGAACTGCCTGAATCAATCAAAAGTTTAAAAGGCTTACCCTGATACTCTGCTGGAGTATGGATGACTCAAAACTAATGGTTAGGCCCTTGGTTTTCAATTGCAGCATAGATCTGCCCTCTTTCCTCTTCTACTACATCTGAAATTGTGACTGCTCTGGCTGCTGCTGCTGTAGTCTGAGGTGGAACTCTTTCTCTTTGGTTGCCCCAGTTCTGGGAAGGAGTTCTGAGGTTGCTCTAGACAGAGGCAGATGGCTGGTTTGGAGTTCTTCTCGGGTTCCCCTTGCTTGGGCGAGACGAACCTTGATTAGACTGGTATGAAGGGGTTGGTCTCTGAACTCGGGGTCCTTGACTTCCCTGTCCCCTTGACATAGCAGGAGTCGGGCAGTCTTTTAACTGGTGACCAAAACCCTGGCATCCAAAACATCGATTTTCAATTCTGAGCTCATCCCTCTGATTTCTTGAAAGAGGTGGGGCTCCTGAGAAAGTATTCTGGGGGAAGGGTCTTCCTTCACTTCGGAATCTTCCTACATCCTGATTCTGATTCGGGCCTTGCTGCCTCTTCGGGGGTGGAAAGCTTGAAGTACTTCCCTGGGCTTGGAATCTTTTAAAGTTAGAGGGTGCAGGCTTTGGCGGGACCTTTACTACAAACGCTTTGGCAAAATCCTTTGCCATTCTTACTGCTTCAGCCATGGACACTAGCTTGGCATTTTTGACCAGTGTGTCCAAGGGTTCGTTCATTCCCCGAATGAAACTGGCCATGAGTTGTTCTTCATCCAGAGGTGGTGAATATTTGAGTAGAAGAGCAAAGGCTTGTTGATATTCCTCGATGGTTTTGCTCGCCTGCTTTAGCTCTAAGAATTCGTTCATTTTGGTTTCCAAAAATCCAGGGGGACAAAATCTCTTTCTTAGATAGGTTTTTAGGTCGTTCCAGGACTGAGTATTTCTGTCCAGACGATTGGTGTCACAGTGGTTCCTCCATGCTACCCTGGCTGTTTCCACTATTTTCAGCCGGGCAAGAGCCATTTTTCTTCGCTCATTGTAGCCTGTGATGTCAAAATATTCTTCCATGGCTTCCACCGATTTCTCGACAGCCTCGCCCAAGTTCTTCCCTTCTCCCTTAAAGGGTCCTGGTTGAGTCCTATGAAGAGCCTTGCGAACATCAGGGTCAAGCTCGTCATCTTCAGAGAGAGGGTCTGGCTGACGGCCACGGTTTCCTCGTCTCATGATTCTGCCAAAAATTTATATATTATTAAAATTTTATTTTGATATCATCCACGAGATCCTAAGACTTAAGAGGTTCGGAAAATAATTTCTTAAACAAGACAATGATCTTATTGGAGATCTATGACATATGTCGGATAACAGACTTTTTAAATCAGATCGTTCGTAAACAATCGCTTATACAACAAGAAATTTTTCTTCAGAAAACATTTCTATATTTATATAAAAGTTGTAATATGTACATAGAGTAGCTCGGGCTCCAGAATCACTACCTCAGACGTAATCGTATAAAGAAGCAAAACTGTGAAGAAGTCATACCATGGTACACATGATTCATTACACAAAGAGGTGCTCTAATTCTATTTCTCGGGATAAAGCGGCTAAGAAGTCTTAAAAAATCGGCATGAAGTTCTGAAGTTCCTGGGTGAATGATCACAGAGTAGAACGTGCTGAACAAGCCCTAGTCTTATTAGAATCATGGCCAAGGAAATATTTTGCCTCAGCCTCCAACGCTGACTGGTATTGACATTAATGCACCGTCCTCCATTGAACCACATATACCAACGTCGCTCAAGAGGATCAGGAAAGTAAAGACTCTCAAAATGGCGAGCGAGTCTCACTCTGGGCTGGTGGACAACAAACTCACAGCCCTCTCCTCTTCACTAGATCAGCAGATAAAAACACTCTCACTCTTTCGTGCATGCGTTAATGTGTAGAATAACAAGCTTACAGCCTTGCTTTTCTCTTGGAGCAGCAACTGGCAGACCCATAGGCAAGTGCTCTCTCTTTATTTTGCGTGCATGGTGGCTATTCAATGTAGACGACGACGCTTCGTGCTGGTTGACTCTTTTTTAAAAAAAAGTTCAAGCTCTTTTTTTCCTTTGCTTCTTTAATGGTCTTGGCCCATTGTTCCCCCATGATTCCCTGCGGTGTTCACAACATCATGAAGTTCTATAGATAAGGCTCCTAGGGGGTGCACAGCTAGGTATGCAGAGCCTTATCTACCAGAAGCTCATGTAGTCATAATCTCCATCGTGGGCATTATACTGGGAGAATGTCTAAAACTTCTTGTATCGGTACTTGGATTTTCAATTTTTTTTTCAATATTTTTCTCAAGGCATTGTTATTACATTTTTTTCAATGTGAATATGTCTCAAGGCATTGTTATCATGACTGTGTACCCATTTCTAGGTGATATCTGCTGCATAATTTGAGGCCGGGCATAACGATCCCTGTTATCATTGCCAGCCAAGGTAGTATAATAGCACTGTGTGGTGAGCCTTATCTGCCATGCTACCATAAACATATTAGATGCAATGAAAAGCATGACATTTTAGACATTTTCAATAGTCTCTTGCATCATCATGGATTTGGATATGCAAGAACAATAACAACATGCACATTCATATGAGAAAACAAATGCATGCATGACATGCACTAAGTGTTAAAAAATGCAACATTTATCACATTCTTGTTTTTGGGCCTCAACCTCCTTTCATTTGGCATGTATCTTTTCCTGTAGTTTTAGAGTAGTTTGAGTAGCCCTCATCCTCGGTTGTTCTAGATCCACATTTAATTTCTTATTTTTGGGCCTCAACCTCCTTTTGTTTCGCGTGTATCTTTTCCTGTAATTTTAGAGCAGTTTGAGTAGCCCTCATCTTCTATTGTTCTAGCTCCATGTTTAATTTCTTGTTGCTTTCCTAGTCAGCCAATGTCCTCTCTTCCTTTACTTTCAATCTTTCATTCAACTCTCTGACCTCCTCATTTTTTCCTTGAGTACTTGTTTTAGTGGTTCTGTGCTTCTCAATGCTTCTTGCTTTGTCGGGCCTAGATACATATTTGCGCAATCCACCTGTATTTTGGCACTTTGGTCTATGTTTTTTATTGATTGCTTTATCTGATGCATTGTTTGAATTAAAGCTTTTCGGACATTCATGCTTATGTTCAAGTTGTTTTGTATTTAGTCCATAGCTGCCTATTTGTTGTGGGATGGTTGTGCGCATTGTTTCACTCTATTGGCCTTGAAGGTGTTCTTGTGTATTTGGAGGGATCCTGGGAGAGGAGTTTGTGATATCAATTTCAATTCTCTTTAGAACATGTCTGGAATTGTTTTGGTGATCCTCTGATATTTGTGGTTTCTCCAGAGTTTGCTCAAGTTTGTTTTGAAGCTCTGTAGTTGGTTGAGAATGTAGGGTCTGTGTTGCAGCCTTTATTCATTGGTTATTCATTGGTTGAGGATGTAGGGTCTGTGTTGCAGCCTTTATTCATTGGTTACCTCTTTGTTGGCCCCTTGGAAGCTCCTTTCCTCTTCATTTGTGTCTTGTTGGATTGTGGAGGGTTTCTTAATTATGGCTTTTTTCTTTTTTCTATATGTCATAAGAATCTCCAAGATATCGTGTTCTATTTTAGCTCCAACCAATTGTATAAAACTTATTGTCCTTTTTCGAGCTGGCTAGGCATGCTAATCTTCTTGCACATTAGAGCATCTAGGCTCTGTTTGCTTTGTTCTTTGGTTAGTGGTAGCCTGAGCAATGGTCCTATTGATGTGCCCACTTCCTTGGTCTACGTGTGTCTCTCCTTGGACTACTCCCTTAATTACTTCATGGATTTATCATCCACCGGATTAGCTAATGCCCTGTGAGGTGTGCATGAATGATAATCATCCCACCCCGAGCTAGGGTGTTACTTACCCTTGACCTTAAGTTTTCGAGATACGCTATTTCCTAATTGATGGCTTGCCTCTTCTCCGTAGCTATATGAGTTTGCTATAGTTTTTTGTAGACATCCTCTGTTTTTGCCATCAAGGCAATGTTCTGTAGGTAGAACTGAAACTTCATTCTTCAAGTCTACAATATCCTTTATTTGATGCATGTTTTCTTTCCTAGGAACTTCTATGCCTACAATGGTGTCCACACTTACTGGCTTCTTTCTAGGCAAGACAGGTGTCAGTCTTCTCCACAAAGCTCTGTAGGAGTTGCTATGCTCCTTTTGGGGTTGCAAGAGCTTCCCAGTCTTGGTTGAACATTGGATCAAACCTTAAGTGCATTTCCACTTAGTGTTTGCCACTTTACTCAGGTTTGGAAAAAAGGCTAACTTTAGAAACTGTAACCCCTTTACCTTCTCTTGGTTGAACATTGGATCAAACCTTAAGTGCATTTCCACTTAGTGTTTGCCACTTTACTCAAGTTTGGAAAAAAGGCTGACTTCAGAAACTGTAACCCCTTTACCTTCTCTTTGCCAAGGGCTTGCTTAGCTTCCATGATGTCTGTCAGTGAGTGTCATTCACTCTTTGTGCTTTCTGTTTGAGAGTTAGTGTGGCTTGTTCTATTTTCTCTTGCGTGGTTTTGTTTTGCTTTTGCTCGCGTTACATTTTTTTCCATTAGTGCCACAATTCTTGAGGTGCATTTGATTGTCTCTTTTAATGTGCATCTTGCCCTTGTGATTTTCTTTATCATTGGACATGGCATCTTGATTATTCATGATGAGGTCATGCTCTTGCCTTTGTGGTGATTTTAATTTTCTTCCAAGTTTTGTCCCCTTGTGAAAGCACCCTATTGGGTGTGTCGCATTCCCACCCGCTTCCAATCTTTGATTTTTCATGCTCTCTCATCTACGGTTCGTGTGTTGATGCTAACAATCTTTGGAATGCTTGCTAGCGTTCTTGATTCTAGCTAAACACCACGTCCTTTTTCATGAGGTGATATAATGGACTAGCCAAATGAGCCAAATGCTTAAGAAACCATGTGTGCCACTTTACTTTTCCTATGAATCTTTCTCGTTGTTTGATGTTGGCAAGTGCTGGCATCTCCGTAATGGCTTTTACCTTCTTTGGGTCTATGTTTAACCCTTATTTTGAGACAATATGTCCCAATAGGACTCCTAATTTTATTGCAAATGAACACTTCATAGGGGGTTCAATCTTAGCCTTGTGTCTCTACACCTTTGTAGGCACAACCTCAAATGAAATAGATGTTTGGTCCTTTCCCTTGCCACGCTGAAGTCATCCACAAAGACTTTCATGAAATCTGTTAAGTAGTCATAAAATATTTCTTGTACCATCCATTGAAAAGTGGCAGGTTCATTCTTCAGCCCAAACATCATTATTGTGGCTACAAATACTCCCCATTCAATTATAAATGTTGTCTTGTCCTTATCTTCAAGTTCCATCTTCACATGGTTATATCCACTAAACCATCTACAAATGTATACATTTCCTTCCAAGCACTTCATCTTGGTATAGCAAATTAGTAAATGGTAATGGAAAGGGATATGGTATTATGGTTACATTGAGCCCCCTAATGTTCCACACACACCCTAATCTTCATGTTCTTCTTGTTTTGGGAATGATCACAATGGGTGATATCCATGTTGCTTTCTCAACTAGATATATGAATCCTACTCTGACAAGTCTATCAGTTTCTTCTTTTACTTGATTTGCATAGTTAGGATTCATCCGGTACCTTTGTTGTTTAATGGGCATAGCTCCTTCTTTTAGATTAATCTTGTGTTGGTAAAATTTAGGTCCTATGCCTTCCATGTCTTCATAGGACCATGCGAAAACATCCCGATATTCTCTCAAAAGTTATTCCAGGTTTTCTTTGAATTCTTCTTCTAGCTCTACACTTTCTTTGACCATCTTCTCTTTCCCTTTGTCACCTAGATTTACCTATGCAAGTTGATCTTGTTTTATCCTAGTTGGCATGTCCATTCTTTTTTCATCCTATTCCCTTATCCAATCCTTTAGTGGTTGGAGCTCGGATGTTTCTGATTCCTTTATACTTTTTCCACTGGGTCTTGTGCATGTTATGTGCTTTTGTGTTCTTTTAATGTTTCCCTTCTCATTCCCTATTGGGGTTTCTTGGTTTCTCTCATTTTTACTCTCCCCTCTTATGTCTTAATAATTTCATTGATGTGCATCAAGACGAGGGGTACCAGATGTGGATTCTCCCTCAATAAGATCTCTTCTTCTTCCAATCCATCTGCCATGTTGAATGTCTCTACATGTTTTGGAATTCGTGCATGGTTTTGCTTTCTTTATTATTTTGCAAGGTAAACATATGCTTTCTTTTTTTCCTTTTGGAGTGATATTCTATCTCTATTCTAGTTGTACTACTTAACTTTGCCCTCCCTTAGCCATGGCCTTCCCACCAGAAGCATTTGGTAAGCTCCTTCTATAGATTTCATAGTTAAAACCACTAGGGAAATGGGGAACTCCGTTCCTACTACACCCTGATTTTGACATTTCTAGCTATCTCCTTATGTATAGCTATGGTGTTATTCGCCATTCGTGCATCAAAGGTGATTGGTTCCCACATGAGTTCCAGGCTAAGTGTTTCTTCTTCAATTATCACATTAGGAATACAGTGCACCCTATTTGTGCAAGCTAAAGCCAACAAGACACATGTGAGAATACTCTTGATGCATGTACCTTGATTTCTTTTTGTCCTTCAACCATGTTGCTCCTAGTGAAAAAGAGGGTTTCAAATTGAGATTCCATAGAGAGAAACTCTTGAATACTATTTCAATTTCCAATTGAGTGTTTACTACTATCTTGTGTAGTTGCTTGAAAGGCTATTTCAAAGTCATGTCCTATAAGCAGTCTACCTAAGGACAAGTACATATATTACTATCCTTATCTTAAACTCTAACCCATTTGTTCTTGATCTTATGGTATGCCTTAGGAGTATGTTGTTGTATTTGGGAGAAGGAGTTAATTATAGATGTTAATGTACTTTTAGTAAGGTTAGAGCTAATTTTGGTGATATGTTAAGGGTTTACTATCTTGTTAGAATAGTTTAAGTTTCTAAATGTTTTGTTTTAATTGAAATTGGTCTTCTGGGTATCAACCAATATCCAAACTTGAAATATTCTAAGGTGGGGGGTCTATGAATCTTGTATATACAATTTTTAGCAGATCATTGTAAACATGCTAGCTATATTGGACTTGCCTTTGAAATATGAACTTGACTGGTGCTAGTTGTTGCTAATTTTAGGGCTACATGTGTTATGCTACATGTGCAAACCCTATATATGCAAAAGATTTTTTTTGTATAAGATGCTTGCAAGGCCCCCAAAAGGATTTTGGTTTATAATAAAAAAATAATTTTAGATAATATTTTTGACTTTTTTGGGTTGTTTCCACATATATGGTATAAGCACCATATGCGCCACTAGCTAATGAAATAGTTGTAATATGCACATGTTCACTCAACTAACCTAGGTATTCATTCCCCAAAAATGGTGCAAAAAATAGAAAATAGTAGATTCATGAATTACCCATAGTGTTTTGAAACACAATATCAATCCGAAGACTCAGCCCAATTAGTGTATGGAGACTTATCCCTTGCAAGATATTTCTAATGCTACTAGTACTAGTTATCCACTCTCATAGATACACACTCTTCCTTGCTTTATCTCCCCTAGTCCCTCAATGCTCCACACTTAAACAAGAGTATGAATCGACAAAAAAATCCTTCCAACCACTTTCCAAGTGATTATTGGATTTAGAGTGCAAGAATGCACACACAACAAAAGAGAAGATTGGAGAAGAAGAAGCTCAAAAGAACACAATACAAGAGTTGAATTACTTAGTGTGCTAGTACAAAGATGATAAAGCGTCAAAGTGATGGGTATATATACAATGCATATGGGGGAAAAAACCTCCTAGTGGGGGAGAAAAGTTCCATGGCTATCCTAAGTGTGTTCACTCACATCATCACCATAATATGGTAACAAATATCCCCTTGGAGTAATGTAGTGAACATCAAATGATGGCACTCATGTATAGGGAAATGTCAAGAGCCCTATGGATTATGATCAATCCACAAAGGAAAGCTAGATCAAAGCTTTGCAAAAATCTTTAAACTTCTCATAAGGCAAAGCCTTTATGAAAAGATCAATAAGGTTGTCTTGTTTTGGCCCATATGCCAAACTCATTCTCTTGTAGTGTGTCTCTCCATGTTATAATAATAATGCACCTTAATGTGCTTGGTGTGAGCATGGTGTGAGCTTGGTGTGAGCATGGAACACATTGTTCCTTGCAACTTCCAATGCACTCTTGCTATCAGTGAATATAGTGGGAGCAATTTGTTGTCCATAGCACCCAAATTAGCCACAAGACATCTACGCAAAACACACTCAACCATAGCTTTGGTGTGAGCATGGAACACATTGTTCCTTGCAACTTCCAATGCACTCTTGCTATCAGTGAATATAGTGGGAGCAATTTGTTGTCCATAGCACCCAAATTAGCCACAAGACATCTACGCAAAACACACTCAACCATAGCTTTGAAAGCTAGCCTATACTAATGCACCTTAATGAGCTTGGTGTGAGCATGGAACACATTGTTCCTTGCAACTTCCAATGCACTCTTGCTATCAGTGAATATAGTGGGAGCAATTTGTTGTCCATAGCACCCAAATTAGCCACAAGACATCTATGCAAAACACACTCAACCATAGCTTTGAAAGCTAGCCTATACTTAGCTTCACAACTACAAGTGACCACAATAGGATCAACCATGATACACACGAGTTTACAAGCATGAATTAAAAACCACTTGTGGATATGTGAGTGTCAAAATAACCAATTTAGTAAGAAATTTAAAAAACATGCAAATCTAATGGTGGCCATGATCCCCCCTTAGGATCAAACAACCCAAGGTGCCTAGTGGCACTCAATTAGCAAAAGATTTGCTACTTAACTACCTCTACCAATGCTTAGACCTTGTCCTATTCATAAATTTGCTCATCTATGAAATTGAAAACCAAGTATTTAGTCTTGTAATGCATACATAAATAGGGAAACCAACAACTTGTTAATAGATAATGACATCAAAATAATCTATGGCATCATGAAGACTAAGCTTAAAACCTATCTCCATAGAAGTAGAAATAGGTTTTCAATTCTCAATGTTGAATCTATGCAACAATGTCTCAACATACTTGGTCTATAACACATAGCATACTTCATCTATAACACATAGCAATACCTCCATCACAATTCTTAAATTGGATGCCTTCACAATGATGCAAAAAGTCCATACCAAATATCTCAAAATATAAGTTCAAATTAGCCTTAATCTCAACAAAATACATCTCATTTGGACTAATATCACAAGAATTCATCAAGAGGGGTTACTTACTTATTAGAAAAAGTTACAAGATTATATTTACAAGAGGGATTTTTTAATTCCAATTTCAAAAAGAACCCATAAGTTTCTTAAGAAAAAGGAGATCATTTTATTAGCTTAGGGCATGTTAGTACATGTGTTTTTTTATTACCTCTTCAATGCACGTGCTATGCAAAAAATTTTAAAGGTAAAGCCTTGAGAGACCAATGATGAACAGCATGTTATCCACATATAAAACAATAATCAAGAGTAAATCAATCTCACATTAAATGACATTCAATTTGCTTTTAGTCGGACAAACTATGTGCAACCAAATATGCATGAATCTTCTCATACCAAGTGAAAGGAGCTTGTTGCAAACCATACAAAGGCTTCTTTAATCTATTTCCTACTCTTTCTAAAGAAAACCATAAGATTGCATCACATATGCAAATCACCATTTAGAAATGCAATTTTAATGTATAAATATATAAATATCATATAAAGTCATCATAGAGCGAGTGGGAGAAAAAGTTTTATCAAATCAATGTCCTTTTCTTAAGCATAACCTTTTGCCATAAGCCTATCCTTGTAACAATCAATATTACCATTTGAATAAAAAGCAATAGATGCAATGATTTTGTGGGATGCCTATTCAATACATAAGTTACAAACATAACATCCTCAAGTAAAAATGAATATGGCAAAGTTTGACTCTTGAGCATAAAATGTGCCATCTTCATGAAAGACCTATTTTTACTTTAAGCTACACCATTTTTCTAGGGTATATAAGGCACAACTCAATGTTGTATCCCATGTTATAGCCAAATATGCATTCAAATTTTTAAACATATTCTTTCCCCCTTGATTAGAGTAGAGGGTGTTCACATAACATCTTGACACATTTTCAACCATAGAATTAAATTTTTGATGCATTAAAACACTTTGGACTCAGTTTTTAATGGATATACCAATGCCAAGGGAGTTAACTATGAGAAATATAAGACACCACATGCAAACAAAATAAGGGATTAATATTTAAGTAGATTTACCAAAAAAGTATATGCATGAGGAATTTTTTGATTAAAAAAGAAAAAATTTCTTATAAAAGGGCTAGTTTTTATTATAAAAAATGCATATATATAAGGGGAACATATATTACTTAAAAATTCACATATTTAGGATTATTTAAATATCTCTTTTTTACATTTGACATATGCAATTTCTACATAGTGGACTCCCTAGGACCTATGCATGCCTATATTAATCATCAATAAAAGTCACAAAGCATAGGTTATTTCCAAAAACTGTTTCTACATAGGACCACAAACATCATTGTGCTTAAGCTGAGAAACTCTCATTGGACCATCTTTAGGAAACGAAGCATGCTACATTTTACCTAAAAGGTGGCCTTAAATACATATTTCAATGGTGCCCAAAGAGGAAGCAACAAAGAAACCATTTTAAATTTTTATAAATGTACCAAAATAGCAAAAGCCAAATGTCCAAAACATGCATGCAAAAGTTTTACATCTAGCATTGCCTACATATCTTGAACTATGCACCATTTTCCACACATTTTTCATAAGCAATAAAATTATATAGCCCATAATATAATGAACCAAAAGCCACAATTATATCACTACAATTGCGATCATGAATTTTGTTGGAGCTAGGGTTGCAGACAATGCACATACAAAGCTTGACAAAGAAGGAATAGCTTCATAGCACACAATGCTAGGGAGAGTATATTGATAAGTGTGCAAATACAAAGATAAGTTAGCACTAGAATAATAGTTGTATATACGATGAGCGAGGAAAAAAGACCTCTAAGGTAAAAAAATGCCTCAATGGTCCTAAGTGTGTTTACACACATCACTGCCTAAATATAGCAACAAATCCCCCCTTAAGAGTGATGGTGTGAACAAGATCTAGCACTCATATATATGGAAGTGCCATGGCCTATGTAGATCAATCCACAAATGGGAGAAAACCCAAAGCTTTGCAAAAAGCTTCAAACTTCACACAAAGAAGTCCCTTTGTGTGAAAAGGTCGATGAGGTTGTCCTATGTTGGCACATAGGCTAAGCTGATCTCTCTTGATGAGAATCTCTCCCTGACATAGTAATAATGCACCTCAATATTCTTTGTGTAAGCATGAAAAATTGGGTTGCTTGCAACAACTGCTAATGCACTACTGTTAGTGTAGAGAGTGATGGTGGCAGATTTCTATCCAACACCCAAATCATCCATAAGCCATCTCAGCTATACACACTCAACTGTAGCTACTAACTAGAAGTGGCCATAGTAGGCTGCTTCTTACTCAACCAAGATATGATGAGCTATAGCATCATGAAAGAAAGACCGATTGTGAACACTCTTATGTCATAGCAACTATCCCAATTCGAGTCTAAAAATGCATGTAAATCTAGCACAGCAAAACGATCCCCCCTTTTGGGATAAAACAACCCAAGATATATGGTGCCACTCAAGTAGCAAAAGATCTATTTAATTGCCTTCCAATGCTAAGACCCTAGACTATGCAGTATAAACCTACTCATCTGTGGGACTGCAAATTGAATATCTAACCTCGTAATACATACATAAATGAGGTAACCAATAACTATCTGATAGAATATGACATGAAAGTGATCTCCAACATCATGAAGACTTACCTTTAAACCTATCTCCATATCATTCTTGATTTTTTTGGATACCCTATTCTCCTCCATTCATTCCCCTTACCAAAATGCCATCGTATGATGCTTGTATATGATTTCTACACACCAACACACTATCCAATGTGCACCTTTTTCTACACATCGCCAACTATCCGATCAAGTGGTGGTCTCCATACCATCGCATTAAACTAAGCTTTTCATCTTCCTTGTGTTGCCTAAGCTCTTCATCTTTACAAGGTTTTGCATGGATTTTCTACATAGAAGTAGGCTCCTTAGACTACTAGGGTATATTCTTTATATGGTCCTATTATGTGATGTCTAATCTTTCTTCCTTTTTGATGTACTACACAGAGTCTAATCTTTGATGTGTCGCATACTTGGAACGTTGTAATGTTCCATTTTGATGACACTATTCTACTGTTTGTGTTGGAATATGTCCTCCTTTTGGGTTTTAGATGCTTCACTCTACTTCGTCTTCATTAATTCAATGGATACTAGACTTACGTTGTTGTCACATTAATAGCTTACTAATTCACAAGTAATTGATCTCTTCGCTTGGGTGAAATGATGGCCCCTAGCACTTTGTAGTAAAGTTTCTGCTTGGATGATGTGATACCCAACTAATTCTTTTTGGGTTTTTCATGTATATCCATAGATGCACTAGTTATCTATCATCATTGCTTGTTGTCGGTGGCATCAACAACTAGTGTGGGAGGGCACTGACAGCTACCTTCCAACCTATGTGGAATATGTTCTAATGTATTTTGCGTGGTTCATAGTGGTAGGTAATAGCTCTCTCACTTCCCTCATGGTGCTGACATGATGTTGGTCATCTATGGGATTTTTAGCCTGACTTTACTAGCCCTAGCCAAGGTATTCAGTTTGTAATTACATGATTAGATAGGCGGATGCTCTAGTTTTCTTGTAGCATTTTACTCCTAGATCTTATGAGTTTAAGCTTTGAACTTCTCTACCAAATCTTATTTTCTATTTGTAATAGGAAATGCAATCCTACCAATTCTACCTCTATTCTCTAATCTGGTTTGTCTAAAACTAGCTATTATTGGCTCTATGTTCTATTTCTAGTTTTTAAAACTAGATGGTTAATCTTTATCTGGCTCTATGGTTGACCTGGGTTGTACAACTAACACACACACCATAGTTACCCAAGGATGGTGGAACATCTTAGACCAGAGCCTTGTTTTCCTTAGATATTAAAGGTTGTTTTCTCCTTTTACAAAATTTTGAATTCTTGAATTAAAAAACCCCTTGCAAATTTCGAAATGGAATCTTACATTGAAGTTTGCAATTCTATATTTTGGAAACCACTTGAAGCTTTTCTTTGGAAAGAAACTTGCTTATATAGGTAATATTGAATTCTTTCTTGGTGTGCAGTAGGCTATCCATGCTAGTGGTAGCCTACTACTCCACTAGTGTGGATTTGCCTTTTGTTGGGTCATAGGAGGGTCACACACACACACACACACATTGCATTTGACTTTTTTTCAGATGTTTTTATGGTTATGAGACCTCCCATGCTTTTGCTATGATGGCACCACCCATCTACTTCTTGGGACCTCCCAAGATTGCCTTTTCATGTAATGGGTGGGACCTCCCATCATACCTCTTTGAATGACTCTTACTTTGAGACCTTCCATCTATGTGCATATGATGAGACTACTCACTCAACCATATTGATGCTGGTTCACCCTGGTTTCTATAGGCTGAACAAGCTAACCTCTTTATGAATCACATTGTGGGACTTTCCACCTAAGTGCATAAGGTGGGACCTTCTACTTAGCAACTTTTGCTGGTCACCCTGATATTAGCTAATTTTCACTAGCTAAGTTAAACGAATCTCTCTCCATCATTCTAGTGACTTGCTTTCATGAAGGGTATGTGGTTTATTACAAACCAGGTTGGTGGAATTGGTAACTAGTATGATCCTCAACCTTTAAACACAACCCTCTTTCTTTAGTGGGACTTTAGTGGGACCTCTCACTCCATTTGGGACCTCCCAAGTATGAAATGAAAACAAATATTGGCTCATAACCTTGGCTTTCTATTGCATAATTCTCCTATGGTATTTCGCCTCATATCTCTCCATCTATTTTAGCTCTCTCACTTCCCTCATGGTGCTGACATGATGTTGGTCATCTATGGGATTTTTAGCCTAACTTTACTAGCCCTAGCCAAGGTATTCAATTTGTAATTACATGATTAGATGGGCGGATGCTCTAGTTTTCTTGTAGCATTTTACTCCTAGATCTTACGAGTTTAAGCTTTGAACTTCTCTACCAAATCTTATTTTCTATTTGTAATAGGAAATGCAATCCTACCAATTCTACCTCTATTCTCTAATCTGGTTTGTCTAAAACTGGCTATTATTGGCTCTATGTTCTATTTCTAGTTCTCTAAAACTAGATGGTTAATCTTTATCTGGCTCTATGGTTGACCTGGGTTGTACAACTAACACACACACCATAGTTACCCAAGGATGGTGGAACATCTTACACCAGAGCCTTGTTTTCCTTAGATATTAAAGGTTGTTTTCTCCTTTTACAAAATTTTGAATTCTTGAATTAAAAAACCCCTTGCAAAATTCGGAATGGAATCTTACATTGAAGTTTGAAGCTTTATATTTTGGAAACCATTGGAAGCTTTTCTTTGGAAAGAAACTTGCTTATATAGGTAATCTTGAATTCTTTCTTGGTGTGCAGTAGGCTATCCATGCTAGTGGTAGCCTACTACTCCACTAGTGTGGATTTGCCTTCTGTTGGGTCATAGGAGGGTCACATGCTACGCTACTTTTCCCTTGTGTGACACTCACATCAAGGGGGGAGTGTCATTGCATCATTCCATTATCAATTACAGCTCTAACTGCAACGACTTCTCTATGTGTGAGCGCTTTCTTGCGTACTTTGTGTGTGTGTGCCTTAGAGAGAAGAGAGGCATGCACCAATTTCTATTTTCTACAAGGAGTCCAGGAATCAGGAATCCTTGAGCAATACCTGATGCTTGCAAGGAGTCTAGGAATTATTGACAACTATGCACATGCATCTACCATGACCACTTGATCACGAGGAAAAGGTGGACACACATATCCATGCTCACCATTTACACCCATGAGCTGGTGATAAATTCGATATCAACAAACTCCTCATACGTCCTACAGGTGACAAACAAGCAATTGGTCTGGTGGACTCGTGTATAGTTGTGTCCATGGACACTAGCTATATGAAATATTGTATTGCATATATTCTTATCCCATGTTTCAAAATCACGTAGCGTGTTCTAGTTACCTGGATCTAGCTCTCTAACAACTTGTAATGTAAAGACCTTGATCTGTGGGCACTCATTTGTGTGGATGGTTTGTGTGGACGGCATGCATGACCATGTCAATGGTATGTGCACTTGAGGCCTTCTAAGAGCATAAGTTGTGGAAACACTTGAGAAGTGCGAGCCGCTGGCGGTGAACGTGCACCTATGGAGTAAGGCCTTTTGGGGTAGGCTCATTCTTCAAGCTCAAAGGGCCTTTTTTCCCACAAAGTAAAATACCCAAAACTTATTGTGAATCCTGTGTAAGACAGCATCAAAGAAAGATACACGAATATGCGTGTGCCAACAGAGCGATCAACAATGTAGATGCAGCAGTACACTTGAGCTCCCAAAATCCTTTGTACAACGCGCAACCCACATATTTGATTCATAAGCAGAACAGCACCTAGACAGCTTACTGAATAGCCACGCATAGACTCTTGTAAAAAGGGCAAAGGTCGGGCGCAAGCCTGCTTTGATCGGCGCCATGCAACAATTAATAATCTTCTGCTTTGATCAGTGCCATGCAGCAATTTTACTGATCTCCACAACTTTACCCAAAAGTATCAGAGCCTGCACATGTGCAAGATAACATGGTGCAAGCACATGCACAATCCAGAAATTTCGAGCACTCCAATTTGTCTCACCCACACGTGTAGGGAAGGGATCAACATAAAAAAGAGCCCCCTATAGGTGCGGAGATCCCTCCCCTACATGTGTGCATAGTCCAAAACCAAGCGCTCGAAATATACCATAGCCCACATAGGCAAGTCGTACAAGAGCACTTGTTGTGCTGATGAGCAACACAATGCATCCACATCATGAACAAGAACCACACTCATATGCCCCCAACACATGTTCACACCTGGACTGCATCATATATGCAAGTAAGCGAAGAACAAAGCACATACGACAATTTCCAGAAAGAACCAATTAATGCATGAAACAAATGGGCATTCATAGATAGCGGTCTGGCCTACCATGTGTGCAAGACGCAGTGCCAATTTCAGGCCCCCAAAAGGATGCACGGCGACGAGAATGCAAACTCCAAATTTCCAGACAAAGTCGCTACATTGAAGAGGTACTGAGAAACACAACACACTCCCTACCCTACACATCACCTTGTCAAAGGTTTCAGCATGCACATTATCGAAGAAGCACTGAAAGCAGGACACACTCCCTACACATCACTTGGCAAAGGTTTGCAAATGTACATGTAAATTGCGGAATGAAAGAGCCCAGTCATGAATACCTGGAGGGAGCCTGCGCAAGTCAGGCAAAGAGCTCTCTGGCACACGGCCATACAGGGTGGGGAACAAGGGAGACTCCACCCAGGGCTTGTAGATGGCGTCATAGTCGGCCTGCTGAAGGTACGCCTCAAAGTCCGCCTTGCAGGGGGGCTGCTCGAAGCTGAGACCATGCATGAGCTCGGTAAACTTGAAGGCAATGTGATCGTGGTCGGAGAAGGCATCCTGCTGGGTGAGCAGGTCCACAGAAAGCCCCGTTTCTTGCTCGAAGCACAAGCATTGGATGGCGAGCAGGCGGCCGTTGAAGCAGGGGTCCCCACGAAAGGCATCTCCGAAGAAGTCGGACAGCTTTCCCTGGGCCCTACTCGTGAGGAAGGCATTGCACAGCGTGGCGAGCCGACTCTCCAGCCCACATCTCACTGCCTCGGGGGTGGCGCCCTCGCAGAAGCGAGGCTCTGCATTGATGTCGCATGCCCGACTGATGGCCTTCACACGTTCCGTCTCGCTGCACAGCATGCAGATCCCGTCCATCTCCAGCTCCAGCGCAGCGCACGCCAACACGGCCTCCACCACTCGCCTCCTCAGAGTGGGCGCGACAGCCCCTCCCGTCGGCCGCCTCCAAGATCTGCGCAAACTGGGCCGGGATAGAAGCGCCCCTCTTGCGCAGAAGCGCGCCTGCAGGGCCGCGGTTTCAGCGCCGCCTCCTCCATCTCCTCCGTCTCGCTGCTTGTGAACGAAACCTGCAGAGACTCGAGAGCGAATAACACGTTTTGTACGGCTAGTCGTTTGGGGTTGCACATTAAAATTGTCGATGGCCCATGTTCTAAGGAACGGATGGAGAATGTGTGTGTGAGTGTAATTTATTATACTAAAAAACTAAGTGAAATAGGAAAAAAAAACCAAGGAAGAGGAGAGAGTGAGTGTGTGTGTGTGTGTCTTATTAAAATTAAAAATTAAGTGAATTAGGAAATAAACCAATGCTATAAGGAAGGAGGGTGAAGGGGTGTGCGGTGCGGATGCGTGTGTGTGTATAGGGACGAGAGTGTGTGTGTGAGGGAGATGGAGAAGCAGCACACAGGAGATATGGGTTAGTGGAGTAGAAAGTGAGGAGCTCACATTATCCTCACTTTCTCTCCCTATATTATTAATATAAGGAGTGTATACACATGGCCACCTGGCCTACACCCCAACAACCTCCCACTTGAAGGTCAGGGTGGCCAATAGTTAGTCTATACAAAAGTTGATGAAGCATCGCCTAGGCTTCATCCCACACCCATAAGCTCTATGTAGTGTGAAAACCGCTCCGAGGCTAGGCTCTTCGTGAGAGCATCTGTGCGGGGTTGTCATTACAGTATGAACCTTAACAAGCTCAATGTGCTTGCCAGCCAATATGTCTCGTATGACATGGTATCTGACCTCTATGTGTTTCAACTTTGAGTGAAACACCGGATTCTTTGCCAAAGCAATGGCACTCTGACTATCACAATGCAATACTGGAACCTCGTAAATGCCCAAATCTCCCACTAGACGAGCTAACCATATGGCTTCCTTGCTGGCGTCAGACACAGCAACATACTCTACCTCAGTGGTAGATGAAGGCGTGCAATCTTGGAGACACGATCTCCAAGAGATAGCCGCTCCAGCAAACATGAACACATAGCCAAATGTGGAACTTCTAGTATCCACACAACCCGCATAATCCGCATCCGTGTAACCCACAATGGATGCATCGCTGTTCCCGAAGCGTAGACACTTGCTAGCTGTACCCTTCAGGTATCTGAGGATTTTCTTCACTGCTTCCCAGTGCTTCTTGTCGGGGTTTGACATGTACCTACTAACCACTCCGACTGCATGTGCAATGTCTAGTCTCGTGGCTACCATAGCGTACATCAAACTGCCAACTGTTGAAGAATATGGCCCTTTTGCCATTTCCTCTTTCTTAGCATCTGTCTTGGGAGAATCTTCCTTGCCAAGTTTTAAGTATGCTTGCATTGGGGTACTCAATGACTTCCCCCCCTGCATACTAAAATGTTGCAAGACCTTGTGAATGTACTTATCTTGAGACAATTCAAGAATTCCACCTTGCCTGTCTCTCTTGATTCACATACCAAGAAAGTGATTGGCTTCTCCCAAGTCTTTCATGGAAAACTGAGTGCTTAGCATCTTCTTCAACTGATTGATCTCATCAATTGATTTCCCTGCGATAAGCATATCATCTACATACAAGATCAAGATGATTAATGAACCATTATATGCAGCTTTCTTGTGTATAAGCAGTGATCCTCTTGACTCCTTGTATAACCCTGAGACTGCATGAATTTGTCGAACTTTTGGTACCACTGCCTTGAACCTTGCTTAAGGCCATAGATTACCTTTTTAAGTTTACAAACCAGTTCTCTCCTCTTTGGCTTTTCAGGTTCCTATACGAAACCCTCTGGCTGTTTCATGTAAACATCTTCATCAAGATCCCCGTGAAGAAATGCAGTCTTCACATCCAGTTGGACAAGTTCCATGTCCTGGGATAGCAACCAAGCCAAGCACGGTGCGAAGTGTGGTCATTAAGACGACTAGAGAGAAAATCTCATCAAAACCCACACCCTTCTGCTGCTTGAAACCCTTGGCAACTAGGCAAGCCTTGTACTTAGGCTCGGGATCTTCTGCTGTATACTTTTTCTTGTATACCCACTTGCAAGGTAAAGCATGTTTCCCCTGTGGTAGTTCAACCAAATCCCATGTCTCATTAGCCACAATCGAATTGTATTCTGATTGCATAGCCTGCTTCCACTTAACGCTATCATCCATTTGTATAGCTTCTTTGTAGCAGGTTGGCTCTCCACAGTCAATGACCAAAATGTGGTGTATTCCTGACTCAAACCGCTCGGGTGCACGTGATACTTGCGTAGAGCATCTCAGTGCCTGACTGCTAGACTCTGCTCTCTCTGGAGCAACAGTAGTACCTTGCACTTGAGATTGAGGTGCATCAGTACTAGACTGAGTTTGTTCTTCGGAGGCTACATCCTCAAATCAAACGCGTCTGTACTCAATTTCTTTAATTGGCTACTTATGCATCTTGGACTCATTAAAAATGACATGTGAGCTTCGAATGACTTTACAAGATTCTGGGTGCCATAGATGATAGCCCATCTCTCCATCTGCACCATAGCCAATGAAAATGCATTTGTGTGACTTGGGATCCAACTTCCGACAAAGTTCTTTGGGCACATATGTGTATGCCTCGCATCCAAACACACGTAAATGCTGATAACTGTGCTCTCTGCTAGATTTCATGTCCCTGCTCTGACTCTACGAGCATTCCGCTCTCTACTCTTGCTTCTGGTCTTGGACTCGTCACTCACGACCTCTTTGCTTCTGTGAACTGCTAGCCATATATGCATCCCCATGACTAGCACTATCAAGAGATTTACGCCGAATCTCTTCAGTAAAGTAATGCATTTGTAACGTCATTGAACACTAACTTGCCATTCGGAGCTGAATTGCTAATGGCTATGCAAAAGATGTCCCATGAACTGGGTAGAGAGCATAACAAGAAAATAGACTTTAGTTCGTCATCAAACTCACTAAAGCCTTGAGCCGTCAATTGACTGAACAGTGAGTTGAACTCATTTAAGTGTCCAGAAACTGTGCTACCTACTTTCATGTTGAGTTTCATAAGTTTCTTCATGAGAAACACTTTGTTAGATGCACTTTTACTCTCCCATGCTGAACATAAGCTTTCCCATAGATCCTTAGCTGTTGTCTTCCCAATGATGGTGAAGAACACTGACTCGGCTAGATGTAAACATATCGTAGCCATGGCTTTCGCATCCAAAAGCTCCCACTGAGCTTGTGTATAGCCATCACCCTCTGCATGCTCTTTTAGCAGTTGTGATAGACCTTTGTTGGTCAAGATATCCTTCATGCACTCTTTCTAGATGGTAAAGTTGCTACCATCGAACTTGCGTATGAAATATTCTTCATTCTCTGAAGAAGAAGCCATTATGGCAAGAGGGTTTTAGAGGTGCCAAACTATGGTGATAACCTGCAAAAATTTGGGCAGATTCTCCTCTGTATCGGGAGTAAAATCTCAACCGAAATAGAGCTCAAAAGTGCTAACAATATAATGTCTCCACTCGCGGGAAAAATCCGGCAGAGTCTCCTTTGTATGAGGAGTCAAAACTCAACTCAAAATATGCATATAATGTGCCAAAAACTGCATCAACTGGGCATGTAAGAAAAGAACTGATGCTGTCACTACCAATAGACTGCCATACACGGCGTCAAGCATAAAATCCCAAAAAATACATAGCCTAAATCACACTTATCTCACTAAGATCTAAGGTAGCTCTAAGGTATGCCTCAACCCTTTGAGCACTTGTCACAATGCTACAACACCTGCTATAGCTATAGTAGATAACCATTGGATAGCTAACTTTACGAGCCAATAAGAATTAAATCTTTTGTTACTAAGGATATGTTGGAATTAGGGTTGCAGGAATGCACACACAACTTCAAGAAGATGAGGAAGCTTGAGCACAACACAGTAGTGTATTATGAGTGCCAAAAATGAAAGATAACAAGCCCTAGAAGATAATGGGCGTATATACAATGCACGGGGGAAAAAACCTCCTAGTGAGGGAAAAAGTGCCCCGGCGGTCCTAAGTGTGTTCACACACATCACTACTATAATATGGTAACAAACCCCCCCTGGAGTGATGCGGTGAACAAGAGCTAGCACTCATGTATAGGGAAGTGTCTAGCTATGTGGACGAATCCACAAAAGGGAGTAAGCCCAAAGCTTTGCGAAAAGCTTCGAACTTCTCACGAGGCAGAGCCTTTGTGAAAAGGTCTGCAAGGTTATCCTGTGTTGGCACATAAGCCAAACTGATCTCTCCTGCAGAGAGTCTCTCCCTGACATAATGGTAGTGCACCTCAATGTGCTTCGTACGAGCATGGAACACTGGGTTCCGCGCAACTGCCAATGCGCTCTGACTGTCAGTGAAGATGGTGGTGGCAGATGGCTGCCCAACACCCAAATCAGCCATAAGGTGTCTGAGCCACACACACTCAACCGTAGCTGTGAAAGCTGCCCTGTACTCAGCTTCACAACTAGAAGTGGCCACAGTAGGCTGCTTCTTGCTCAACCATGATATGCATGAGCTTCCAAGCATGAAGCAAAAACCACTCGTGGACACGCGTGTGTCATAACAACCAGCCCAGTCAGAATCTGAAAAAGCATGTAAATCTGGCGGCAATGATCCCCCCTTGGGATAAAACAACCCAAGATGCCGAGTACCACTCAAATAGCGAAAGATACGCTTCACTGCCTGCCAATGCTTAATGCCTGGGCTATGCATAAATCTGCTCACCTGTGAGACTACAAACTGAATGTCTGGCCTCGTAATGCATACATAAATGAGGCAACCAACAGCTGTCTGATAGAGTGTGACATCAAAGTGATCTCCAGCATCATGAAGACTCAACTTCAAACCTGTCTCCATTGGAGTAGCAATAGGCTTGCAGTCTTCAAGGCCAAATCTCCGCAACAATGTTTCAATATACTTTGTCTGACACAAAGCAATACCTCCATCACACTGCTTAAATTGTATCCCCAAATAATGATGCAAATGCCCCAAATCTGACATCTCAAAAGAGGCATTCAAATCAGCCTTAAAATCAGCAATATGACTCTCATTTGGTCCTGTGAGCAGCATGTCATCGACATAGAGAGCAATGATTAGATGTACACCATCCACACGTTTAGCATACAAAGTGCTTTCTGTTGGACTATTCTGAAACCCATGTGCAGTCAAATATGCATGTATTTTTTCATACCAAGCTCGTGGAGCTTGCTTTAAACCATATAAAGCCTTTTTTAACCTGCACACTTTGTTTTCCTGCCCTCTTTGAACAAAACCACGAGGCTGCGATACATACACCTCCTCATGCAAATCTCCATTTAAGAACGCAGTCTTTATGTCCAGCTGATGTACATTCCAACCATTATGAGCTGCTAATGCACAGATGCTACGAACAGTGGTCATACGACATGTGGGAGCAAAAGTCTCATCAAAATCAATGCCCTTCTCTTGAGCATAACCTTTTGCAACAAGCCTAGCCTTATGGCGATCCACTGTGCCATCAGGCTTACGCTTCAATTTGTATACCCACTTAGTGCCAATGGCCTTCTTGCCAGGGGGCAAGTCACATAAAGACCATGTACCATTCTTCATAATAGCATCGTATTCTGCTTGCATAGCAGCCATCCAATTTTCTGAACTTTGTGCCTCATCAAATGAAACAGGCTCACTTTCATCGCACATACTAGAAACAGCCAATGCATAACAATCTGACGCATAAGAGGCACCATGAGAGCCAGAACGAGTGCGACTAGACAAAGGGGCATCCAACTTGCTGTCACGCAAAGTCTGCACCAGCCATCTAGGCATATTCCTAGAGCCCTCAATCTCTTGTCTCTCATCCTCAAGTGCATCATGCACATCTGCATCAGATATAGGCTGATCTGTGCCATCATTTAAAACCTGCATAGGCTGAAAAACTGCCTCATGAGGTATTGCACTTGACTGTGCACCACTGAAAAGAGGCAACAATGTATCATAGACATCACGTGAGCTGATATCTGTCTCCTTAGTACATGAAACCAAGGGCTGAACTGCATCTTCCACAAATACAACATCACGGCTAACCAAAATGCGCTTTGTCTGTGGATGATACAAACGATAGCCTTTGCTCTCAGCACTATATCCAACAAAAATACATTTGACAGCTTTGTCATCCAATTTTCTGCGATGTTGCACAGGCACTAATGCATATGCCAGGCAACCAAAAACACGTAAATGGCCAACAGATGGCTTGCGGCCATGCCAAGCCTCATATGGAGTGACAACCTGTAATGCTTTGGTGGGACACCTGTTTAGTACATAAGTGGCACACATGACAGCCTCAAGCCAAAAACCATGTGGTAGACTTTGACTCTTAACCATACATCTTGCCATTTCCATGAGAGACCTGTTTTTTCTCTCAGCCACACCATTTTGCTGTGGTGTATACGGCACTGTACATTGGTGTTTTATCCCACGCTCAGCCAGAAATGCATTAAATTCTGAAGACATATACTCCCCCCCTCGATCTGAACGGAGGGTGCCCATCTTACTTTCTGACACATTTTCAGCCATAACCAAAAACTGTTTGAAGCACAAAAACACTTCGGACTTTGCCTTCAAAGGATATACCCATGCATGCCTGGTAAAATCATCAATGAAAGTCACGAAGTAAAGGTAGTTTCCAAATGATGGAGTTTGCATGGGACCACAAACATCACTGTGAACAAGCTGCAATCTGCGTTCAGCTCTCACTGATCCATCTTTGGGAAAGGAAGCACGCTGCATTTTACCCAATATGCAGCCCTCACAAACATGCTTGACAGGTGCCTCAAGCTTAGGCAAAGAAGACACCATTTCAGATTTCTGCAGGCGCAGCAAACTTGCAAAATTCAGATGACCAAAACGTGCATGCCACAGTTTTGCATTTGAAATAGCCTGCGTATCCATAATAGCACATGCTGAATCCTCTACACATTTGCCATCCATATTGAGCTTATACAGCCCTCGACATAGTGAACCAGATGCTACAATGATGTCACCACAAGAGAGATCATGAACAGTACATCTGTCATCCACAAATTTTACAACCAAACCTGTTTTGGCAAATGCGGAGACTGACAGCAGATTCTTTTTGATCCCTGGCACATACAATGCATCAAAAAGTGTAAAGGTGTTGCCATTTGCAACATTCAGCACAATCTGTCCAACTCCTTTAACGGGATAAGAGGAGTTATTGGCACAAGTGACAGTATTCCCTGTGGGAGCAGACTCAAGGAAAGTGAATAAACTGCGCTGCGAGGTGATATGCTTAGTGGCACCACTGTCAAAGTACCATACATCTGAATCTACTGCAGACATACATGTGTCATGCAAAGATGGGTCATAACTGCACTGCGCATTGAATGCCCATTCTGTATCTAGCACAACATTAGCAGATTCATTGTTAGAAGGAGAGGCATCTGCAACAGCCATACCAGCCTCTTTCTTCTTAGCCTCTTTCGCAGCCAGCTTAGGACACGCTTTGATGACATGATCATTTCCCTTACAGTACTTGCAAAATGTCTTCTGTTTGTCACCCTTCTTCTCATCTTTGTCTTCCTTCTTTGGTTGCGCAGCATTTGCAGATTTCTGCTTACTAGAAGAAAAGCCAGCTTTACCTTTCCCGCTTCTCTGATTAGCAACGAAAGCTTGATCTGCGACACGCATAATATTCCTGTTTTGCCTTGACTGGTCTTCTTGCAGCAAAACAGAAACTAACTCCTCAAATGATAAGGCATTGGGATTGCCTTTCATCATCAAGCGAAGAGTGGAAGCAAAACCCTGATAAGAATCTGGTAGACCATTCAAAACAGTCTGCACAAGTGAACTGTCTGACAGGATTTCATCTGCAGAAATGAGCTGCTCTTTGAAATCCTTGATCTTTGTCAAAAAGCTATCCATAGAATCACCTTCGTTCATATGCTCACTCTCCAACTGTTTTCGGAGATAAGCAACACGAGCCTCATTTCTTGCCTGATACAATGTGGCAAGTACATCCCAAGCATCCTTAGAAGTCCTGCAGGAGCGAATATGTGGGATAATGGTACGTTTGACAGACAACGCAATCAAGGCATGAGCCTGCGCATCTCTACCATCCCAACGAATCTGCTCTGCTGAAAGTGGTGGTTCTCGAACAGCTGCTACAGCACTTGTGCCTGCACCATCATCAACAGTACCTGTTTCTGATGTGTTTGCAGCATTCCCAGCCACAATAGGACGTGCATCAATACCCTGCACAATGTTCCATAACCCCTTTGCTACCAATACATGTCGCATCATATATGCCCACAATGGATAGTTGGTGCCATCCAACTTATCCTCAGCAGCCAACATGCGGAATACATCATTGTTGTCAGCCATGGCCAATGACTGTACTTCTAGATGTAAATGCTGTCTGTAAGAGGTAAACCTGTATAAAATCGACCTGTGCTATGTAGCACAGCCCAAAACAGACGAATGGGCACCTGTCCTGCAGATTTCAATCTTGACAGAAAATCTGCACAGTAGGACGATATTGCCTGCGCAGTACTTGGAATGCAAAAACGGAGGGCGAAATGACCTCAGATCAAAATTCTGAAACGACCGAGCCCTACGGGCCTTCCCAAAGCATATACTAACCTGCAGACGCTCGTGAAACCTCGTCGCAATCGGAGGAGATGAAGCGGCAGGTGCCGGTGATGCTGCCCGGGAGGAGGAAGCCTGCTCTGATACCAATTGTTGGAATTAGGGTTGCAGGAATGCACACACAACTTCAAGAAGATGAGGAAGCTTGAGCACAACACAGTAGTGTATTATGAGTGCCAAAAATGAAAGATAACAAGCCCTAGAAGATAATGGGCGTATATACAATGCACGGGGGAAAAAACCTCCTAGTGAGGGAAAAAGTGCCCCGGCGGTCCTAAGTGTGTTCACACACATCACTACTATAATATGGTAACAGGATATAAATACATTAATGAAACCTCTAAGGCTCCAAGAAGACTCCAGGACACATGTCATGATCCTCACTGCCTTGCCTCATAAAGAGAATCGCTCTCATTGGCTAGATCCTTTTCTAGCCAATAGCAATCAACCCTTTTCTAGCCAATAGCAATCAACCATTCTATTTTCTTCTTTAAAGACTAAGAGGATTCGAATCCTCATGAAGGATTAGCTTTGGGATAAGAGATCACATTGTCCAAATAAATAAAGTGGACACATGTCACAATGCTCACACTCTAGCCTTAATTGTGCCAAGAGCTTTCATTGGCCAGTTGACACTTGAACCAATGAACCTAAAATTACTTTACTCTCTCTCTAGGCGTGGAAAGTTTACCAATATAGTAAGTTTACACATGATTTAATGCTCACACACTTGCTTTATGTAGAAAGGATTCTCCTTGGACAGGTAAAATCTCAACCAATAGCATTAAGAAATGCTATTCTCAAAGCAAAAGGGAGGTGGATTCGATGAAGGGAGGCCTACATAGGCATGGAGAGATGAGAAGAAAGAAGCATGTCTCACTTTCTCTCAAGGGTGAGAGAAGAAGAGAAGCCTACATCAACACTGTGAGATCCCGCTTCCCACCGCGCAATGGATTCGGGTACTAGCAGCAGAAGTAGCACTTCATGCGTGGGTCAGGGTCCCACACTCGGGGCCTCATCCACGGATATCCGGATATCCGGACAAGAGACTAATCCGTCAGTTTTTCCAAAACCGAACCCAGAAAAACTTCCCTTACCTGGAAAGCACGGGCGATTCCACCAGGATAACTTTTTACTCTAACGTAGTCAAGATCATTACTGATCACGCTGATCCTACTGCACCTATAAAGATACTCGGTCGGATCAAGGAAGAAACTTGCACTTGGATCATTGGGATCGACGCTTTTTTCCCCATGAAGAGGCACAGCCGTTGATTCCTATCCATAGAACGATTACTATCCGGGATTTACTTTATCTATCGTAATAACAGAAATTGAGTCTCGATTTACGGATCCATCAGTCCAGCCTAACCCCATCCAGTCCCATGGGTTAGCCAACCGCCCAACCACTGTAGTGATGGGATCCAATTAAGAATTTGGTTAGGTTTTGTCCCGGGTACCAAGGAAAAGAGTTCCAAGGCCCCCTAGCCGGAAGTTCATGCAAACATAAAACTAGTCACACCACTTACACACCCAATATGAAATTGCCTTTTTCTTAGCATCAGCTAACTTTAAAACAATCCTTTAATGAAACCATTATGTCACTGATGACAATCTTCAAGTCTTTGGTTGAATCCTTATTTCCAGTCATTCATTCATTGGTATACTTATGGCATCATTGGCAACCAGAACGCTCACCACCTGTTCACTCAGGGGCCTTTTCCATAGTTCCTAGCTCATAGTAACTGGCAATATATTCATATAATAGAATGGAATCTCCGTGGAAGATCAGCAAGATCAACCCACAGATCCATATAAAAGAGCCATGGACTCATCCGTTGAGGACCAGCAAGGTCAATCAACCAGATCCATGCCCGGTTTCAGAAAATAATTCTTATTCTTTATTCCAATATCTTCCACGACGCAAGTGTGGGTATCTTTGGTGACCCAGAGCCCGCGCACCGTATGGTCAGCACCCTCTAGGATCCTTCGCAGGTGACCTAGCGCTTCACTCATAGGCCGCTTCCTTGGTCCCTCATCCACCGTACCGGAAGCTCACCATTTAAATCGAACCGAGGCTGGTCAAGACCTCGGCCGACCTTACTATGCGAGACGTCCTCCATTGACTCTCCGTCAGCAGTTGCAACTTTATCAGTTAGGTCTCCATGACTTTAATCCACAAGACGGTCAAAATGCTTCCCCAGCATTTTGACATAAGACGGTCAAAATGCTTCCCCAGCATTCTTGACATAAAACAGTCATTTACAAACAGTCAGAAAATACAGTTTCTGTATCGAACTCTCGTCTTTCCACATTATCCTTCCTCACTCCACATTACTTATTCCACATTCCATTCAATGTGTACTCATTCTCATCCATTCCCTCATATCGACGACACATTAATTCACATACACATTCACATTTATTATTCTACATACACATCCCTGTTCGTACATCCACATCATACATCCAATCCCATATCCGCATGTATACATCCACATCCACATTCTCATTCACATCCATACATCTATATCTATATGCATACATCCACATCTCCATGTATACATCCACATCCACATTCACATTCACATCCATACATCTACATCTACATGCATACATCCACATCTCCATGTATACATCCACATCCACATTCTCATTCACATCCATACATCTACATCTACATGCATACATCCACATCTCCATGTATACATCCACATCTACATTCTCATTCACATCCATACATCTACATTTACATGTATACATCCACATCTCCATGTATATATCCATATCTACATGCATACATCCATACATACACATCCACATTCACATCAATACATTTCCATGCATACATCCACATCCACCTTCTCATTCACATCCATACATCTACATCTACATGCATACATCCACATCTACATGCATACATCCATACATACTCATCCATTTTCATACATCCACATCTACATGCACATTCATACATACACATCCACGCATCCACATCCACATTCATACATACACATCCATGCATCCACATCCACATTCATACATCCATACATACCCATCCACATTCATATCCATACATCCACATCCACATCCACATTCATACATCCACATCTATATGCATACATCCATACATACACATCCACATTCACATCCATGCATCCACATACGCCTTCACATCTATTCTTTTACATTACATCCATTCTCGCCCTATCACGACCCATATACATCTTATCCCATCACATACACTTCTTACCTCATCCCATACACATCTTATCACATCTTTAACTCATCTTATCACATCCTAACTTATCTCATATGCATCTTATCACATCTTATCATTTCCCATATCTATTTATAGAATACAAGAGAATTCTTATATTTGATATAAGATTTCTTTACGCATCTATTTATACATAAATTCCGTTTAAGGATGACTAACATTTTCGAATAAAATCAATCTTTTATGCATCTTCCTATGCATAAATTTATTTTAAATGAGAATGACACTTTGAATTAATCTTTTATGTATCTTCCTATACATAAATTCAATTTAGATGAGAAAGATACTTTTGAATTAAAAATCAATCTTTTATGCATCTTCCTATGCATAAATTCAATTTAGTAGGAATTACGCTTTTAGAATAAAATATTCATCTTTTATGCATACCTCTATGCATAAAATTCAATTATGCTAAGAGTAACACTTTTATAATAAAATAATCATCTTTTATGCATACCTCTATGCATGAATTTCAATTATGCTAAGAATAACACTTTTATAATAAAATAATAATCTTTTATGCATACCTCTATGCATGAAATTCAATTATGCTAAGAATAACACTTTTATAATAAAATAATCATCTTTTATGCATACCTCTATGCATGAAATTCAATTATGCTAAGAATAACACTTTTATAATAAAAGAATCATCTTTTATGCATACCTCTATGCATGAAATTCAATTATGCTAAGAATAACACTTTTATAATAAAATAATCATCTTTTATGCATACCTCTATGCATGAAATTCAATTATGCTAAAAATAACACTTTTATAATAAAATAATCATTATTAAAAAAACTTGACATTAATCAATTAACCATTCACCTAAGATAGAGAATGGTTGGTTTTGTTAGAGAAGAGAGGGGAATGCCTTTTGTAATGAGGCCTTACATTATAGAGAAGACATAAAGCATAAAAACCATTTAAATCATAAAAAGAGAATCACCAACTTACTAAAGACCTTGATAGCTTTCCTTTGGCTTGATGGTTTGAGGGTTTAACTCTTGTTTGAACAAGAGTGGCCACCAATCTTTGGAAGAGGGAAATGTTAAAAATTAATGAATTATTAATAAATTCATAGTTCTTGGCTTGGGTGGAGTAGAGTAACAATGCATTAAACATTGTTGAGTTTCAACAAAGGGGAAGGCCTCTATTTATAGGAAAAAGTGAGCTCCTAACCAAACAAACTGATTCTAGAATTTTCCAACTCAGTTTGGTCAATTTTTGACCATTTTTAGGTCAGCTAAGCTAACTTTTTGGAACTAGACTTGAATTAGGAGAGAGGAGAGATAAAATATCACATTATTTATGAGTTTAAAACTCATTCAAGCATGTGAAATATGCACCTCCTTTAATGGACTCCCCTTCCTTACATATGTGTCAAAATAGAATCATTATACCCAAAATATCTCATATTTTTAATATTGCTCATAGTTTTTTACTAATAAACCTTGTACATTTTCAACTCTTCATCTTATGTGAGCATTTACTCATTTTTGGATACCCAAAATATTTCATATTTTTAATATTGCTCATAGTTTTTTACTAATAAACCTTGTACATTTTCAACTCTTCATCTTATGTGAGCATTTACTCATTTTTGAGTATCATCTTTTACAAAATTGGATTTATCTCCTTCCCACACATGGATCGATCTTATTGGTCCATAGGAACCTTAATTGGACCATAATCCAAAAATTTCTGAAAATCTAGACCCTTAGGCTAAGGTCCTTTATACCCATTTCCAATTAATTCCAATTGTACATTGGAAAGTTCTTTTTGAATTTCTGTTTCAGGGGAATTTATTTTAATAATATGAGAAATTTTTCTATCTAAAAATATTCAAAATCGGAATATTCTCTCTCTATGTCAAAATAGGCAGAGACAAGATCTTTTATATTTCTGAAGAGGGGATTGATTACAGGGGAAGATGCTGGACATCTTGAGAGGCTGGGGAGGAATCTTACATTCTCTCCCACTTGAAAAACGCGAGATGCCCTCATCTCGCAAACTCGGGGTAATTTCGCAAGATGCACGAATATGAGACTGAGAGAAAATTTTAATTAAGATTAACCACCAAGAAAAGTCTCAAAGAGAGCAAGACTCAAGACAAGAACAAAGATTTCAACTTTATTCATTCTTGGAACATATACAGTAAAGATAGAAGAACTTTTTACACTTCCATAAGCCCGTCCATCATATGGTCACAAAAGCAGCACTCACAAGATGCGCATGTATAAGGTAATTCATCTATGGGAATAATTCGGCCGGTTATTGCAGCACCTATCTCGCTGGTATGAAGTGACCTATTAAAAGGACCTCTGAGAGGCAAGCCAAAAACGGGATAAAGGCATATCTTCTGATGAGGAAGAAAACACGCCAGTAAGAAGACCCGCTCAGAAAACCCAACATGCCTTGATCTCATCACGCAGTAGTATCAGGGACCCAAACCCAAAGCTTGAATAACCAAAGCCAGGCAGACATTGTTACGAAAGTGCTGCTGACCCCACGATGTTACCCTAGTTACGTCTCGACAGGTCCGCCATTTGGTCTGAGCTACAGAAGTTCTCAAGTGAGGGAAAAGTGAGCGCTCATACAGTTCTATGAAATCCTTCTTCACAGATTCGCTTGCGTCTTGAAGGTGAGAAATCATCATGGATAAAACTAAGTCTTGCTTCCAAGCCATAAGAGAGATTAAGAAGAAGGAGATCGATGGAAGTAAGATTACTGCGAGCGACAAGTAGGAGTTATGACTTATATAAAAGAAGAACTAGCGTAACCTAGAAGCCAACAGGGTATCTTGCCACTGAAGTTTTACCATCTTTTCATGATTTGGGTTTGGCACATATTTCTATAGAAGGTTTAGATGAGATACAATATGAACTTTGAGATGATGAGGTAGAAAAAGCTCGTAGGCTAAGTCACCTACTTTCATTGAATTCCGATATGGTCCACAATATCTGGGGGATAACTTCTTATACTTCCCAAGAGATAAATAACTTCTTTTGGGCCGTACTCGAATGAAGACCAAAACCTTGGTATCCAAAACACCGGTTCTCACTTCTGAACTCATCGTTCTGAATCCTTAAAACAGGTGGGGTTCGTGAGAAATATTCTAGGAAAAGGGTCTTCCTTTATAAACAGAATCTTTCTTTTATTTTAGAGAAGGAATAATTATAAGATCAGAAAGGGAGATTCTTACTCCTGTATACCTCGAAGGTTGGGGGAGAATCTTACATTCTACCCCACTTAAAAAAGTGTGAGATGTCCTCATCTCTCAAGGTAGAGGACAACTCTTTTTCTTAAGATCCAATTTATTCTGAGGTTCCTTATACTTTGTCAATCCAACAGAATACTGGGATAAAATATACCTTATATAGAACTCATCATTAAATAACAATTCATTCAGATCATATCATTTATATCTTTAACACGATAATGGTCCATTAGACCGAAAAATTTCTTTCTGAACATTCCTCCACGGAAATTTAAGTTAAGCAATTTCTCAAATTGTCATCCCTTAACTTGATCTACCGTGTCAATTGTTAACAGTAGTAATTTGGCAACACAATCCACTAATCTCATAGTGATTTGCTGAAATCATTATCATCATTCCAGTTATTAATATCATCACAGAGACTCGTCCCATTCATCCTCATTGAGGATTCGTTCAACTTATTATATTTCAACCAAATTTCAGGGATCATCATTTTTCAATCAGAATCCAAATTAACTCATCAGTTCTGAAACAAAATTAAAAATCATATCAACCACATTCCAAATCATCATCTGGATAGCATTAATGCTTATAATTTCAAGTCTTAGATTTACTCGTATATACTATCGGTAAAGAGCTGCAGTTATACCTTCGGTATATATGGGTAGTCATGATACTCGAAACTATAAGGTAAATACTATCATGTCTAGACCTCAAGCAAGTCAGGGTTCCATAGAATTGCGATACTTCCATCTGAAGACCCAATTACTAATTTACGAATTTTCAGTTTGAATATCAAATTGTATGAATTATCTCACACAATTACAACCTTTTTGTGCTTCTTGATAAATTTTTGACATATTTGGCTTCTCAATTGATCTTTATTAGCCAATTGCTCTGATGATTGTATCCTGTGACGTCAAAATACTCTTCCAAGGCTTCCACCCATTTCTCCACAGCCTCGCCCAGGTTCTCCCCTTCTCCTTTGAAGGGTCTTGGCTGAGTCCTATGAAGAGCCTTGCGAACATCAAGGTCAAGCTCGTCATCTTCAGAGACAGGGTCTGGCTGACGACCACGGTTTCCTCGTCTCATGATTCTGCCAAAATTTATATATTATTAAATTTTTATTTTGATATTATTCACGAGATCCTAAGACTTAAGAGTTCGGAAAACAATTTCTTATACAAGACAAGATCTTAATGGAGATCTATGACATATGTCCGATAACAGATTTTTTTCTTTATCAGCAGGGCAGCAGAGGCAGACCGTCTGCCGTAAACAATCATTTATACAACAGGAAATTTTTCACCGGAAAACATTTCTTTATTTATATAAAAGTTACAATATTTACATAGAGCAACTCGGCTCTGAGTTCAAAATCTCCTCGGGAGACATATAAGAGGACCGTACTGGGCCATAGTCATGCCCTGTTACTTAAGTTCTCTAACTGCGAAGGGAGCTATTATTTTCTCCTTAGGGATAAATCGACTAAGAAGTCTATAAATTCGACATGAAAGTCTAAAATTTTGAGGCGTCGAATGATATAGAATGACACCACGCACCATTTTCAGCTTTAACTGGATCATAGCCAATGAGAGATTTTGCCACAGCATTGTACAGCGGTCGCAAGGGGCATGGACATATTGTCCTGCAAACCACTTATGCTGTATTCTCTCCGCTGGGGTAGGAAAATATAAATCCGCGAAATGGCGTGCGAGTCTTGCTCGGTTTGTTCGAGTTGAAGCGGAAGAGATGAGATGCTCGAAGGCAAACGCAATCATATCTTGAGACTGGGTGAGGTCAGGAATACCAGATAAATAGGGAACTTCCATCTATAAAAAATAATTTTTTTGATTAAAATTTCTTCATTAAAGAAGCTTACGGAATGAAAATACATTATGAAAATGCTTTTTCTGAGTTCTTATTATCAATTTCAGATAAGAATTTATTTATCCTTATTAGCTCTGATACCAACTGTGAGATCCCACTTCCCACCGCGTAATGGATTCGGGTACTAGCAGCGGAAGTAGCACTTCATGCGCGGGGCAGGGTCCCACACCGGTGCCTCATCCATGGATATCCGGACAAGAGACTAATCCGTCGGTTTTTCCAAAACCGAACCCGAAAAAACTTCCCTTACCCGAAAAGCACGAGCAATTCCACCAGGATAACTTTTCACTCTAACGTAGTCAAGATCATTACTGATCACGCTGATCCTACTGCACCTATAAAGATACTCGGTCGGATCAAGGAAGAAACTTGCACTTGGATCATTGGGATCAACGCTTTTTTCCCCATCAAGAGACACAGCCGTTGATTCCTATTCATAGAACAATTACTATCCGGGATTTACTTTATCTATCGTAATAACAAAAATTGAGTCTCAATTTACGGATCCATCAGTCCAACCTAACCCCATCCAGTCCCATGGGTTAGCCAACCGCCCAACCACTGTAGTGATGGGATCCAATTAAGAATTTGGTTAGGTTTTGTCCCGGGTACCAAGGAAAAGAGTTCCAAGGCCCCCTAGCCGGAAGTTCATGCAAATATAAAACTAGTCACACCACTTACACACCCAATATGAAATTGCCTTTTTCTTAGCATCAACTAACTTTAAAACAATCCTTTAATGAAACCATTATGTCACTGATGACAATCCTCAAGTCTCTGGTTGAATCCTTATTTCCAGTCATTCATTCATCGGTATACTTATGGCATCATTGGCAACCAGAACGCTCACCACCTGTTCACTCAGGGGCCTTTTCCATAGTTCCTAGCTCATAGTAACCGGCAATATATTCATATAATAGAATGGAATCTCCGTGGAAGATCAGCAAGATCAACCCAGAGATCCATATAAAAGAGCCATGGACTCATCCGTTAAGGACCAGTAAGGTCAATCAACCAAATCCATGCCCATCCAAAGCACTATGTCTCTCTTTAAACACACGCATAGTTGACGATGACTATGATTTAAGGAAGGGGTAATGTTATCAATTTTTAATTTTGACATTTCTAAAATAATTTTATGACATCAAAATGTAATTTTGATATACACAATGTAACTGTGATATCAAAATTCAAGTTTGATTCATAAAGGATGATTTTATCGCTCTAGGATAGAGAGAGAAAATGCTTGAAAGGAGCTTAATAAGGATAAGGAAGTTAACGGGAATGCTACACTAGCCTAAGGAAGTCTAGAAGAGCATAGGAACATTCACAAGTCGTTAAATAAAGTAAAAACAATGATTTTCTCTCATTAAGCTAGAGAGAGAAAGCTTTGACAATCCAGAAAGTGAGCTATCTTTCAACTAACATGATGGGAATGAGTTGCACTCTTTATGCTAAGGTGAGTGTATCACAAGTAGTGAAGGGGATGCGACATGTGGGAGGAAAAGTCTCATCAAAGTCAACACCCTTTTCTAAGAAGCCTCACATTTTAGCAATCCATGCTACCATCTAGTTTATGTTTTAGCTTTTAAACCCACTTGGTACAAGTAGCCTTTTCGCCTAGAGGCAAATTGGCCATTCTTGAAAATTGCATCATATAGTGCATGCATTGCAACAATCCAATTTTAAGAACTTTGTGCCTCATCAAACAAAATAGGTTCTTCTTCATCACACATGTTAGACACAGCAAATGCACATATGTAAAATATATTATGAGAACTATAATGCATATGACTGGGCAAAGGAGTAGCCAATTTACCATTATGAAAAATTTGCACCAACCATTTTGGCATACATTTGGACTCCTCAATTTCTGTCCTCTCCTCATCAAATACATCATCCACATCGATATCATCGATATGATGATATGTGGGCTCACCATGAACTTGCATAGGCTAAATAATTGCCTCCACATGAGCATCACAAGGCTCTACATATGGTTATGTATTATAAATGTCACGTGAGCTTACCTTTATTGGTTTTGTACACAAAAGCAATCGTTGCACAACATCTTCCACAAACACTACATCTTGACTCACCAAGGTTCTTTAACTTGTTGCATTGTTGCTCGGACCCAAGAGCATAAGCCAAACAACCAAACACACACATGTGAGCAATAGAGGGCTTTCTGCCATGCCAAGCCTCATATGGTGTACTAGATTGCAATGCCTTAATGGGACACTTGTTTAGCACATAAATGGTACACATCACAACCTCAAGCCAAATTACATTTGGTAATGCTTGAGTTTTGACCATGCATTGTGTGTCATCTCCATAGGAGACTTGATTTTCCTCTCAGCTACGCCATTTTGTTGTGGTGTATATGGCACAATACATTAGTGTTTTATCCCACATTTAGCCAAAAATGCATCAAATTCCTTTGACATATACTCCCCCTCTTGATTAGCCACTTAACATTATAATACATTTTTATGGCCACAAATTTCTTGAAACACATAGATACATTTTTTATCTTGATTTTTGAAAGGATAGAGCCATGCATGTCTGCAATTGTCATCATTAATGAAAGTCACAAAATACAAATATTTATGAAAAGATAGTGTCCTCATAGGACCACACACATCGTCACTGTGTGCACAAGCTGTAATGTTCTCTAGCAATTTTAAGTGAACTATTGTTGGGAAATGATACTGACACTGAATTTTGCCTAATATGCATCCTTCACATGCATGTTTCTTAGGAGCTTTCAGATTTTGGCAATGATAGCACCATATCACTTTTATGTAGTTGAGGCAATTTGGTAAAACTTAGATGAACAAAACACACATTCCATAACTTTGTATCTGACATAGCTCACATATCAAAGATAGAAAATGCTACATCTTTCACACATTCCCCATATATATCGAGTCTATAAAGACCACACCATAATGAAATAGATGCCACGATTATGTCACCATCACAAAGATCATGGGGATAGTACACGTGTCATCTATAAATTTCACTACTAAGCCTATCTTAGCAAGTGCAAAATTGACAACAAGTTCTTCTTGATCCTTGGCACATACAATACATCTGCCAAAGTGAATGCGCTACCATTCGCAGTAGTAAGCACAACCTTCACAATTCCCTTGAATAGGAATAAGAGTTGTTTACACATAGAACAATACTCTTTACAAGAGCTTGCTTAAGCAATGAAAACAAATCACGTCACGAAGTAATGTGCTTTCTAGCACCACTGTCAAAATACCATACATGCAAACATCATGCAATGATGGGTTATAAAAACACTGAACTGTAAAAGCCCATCTTGCATTTTGCACAAGATTAGTACCTAGAGTGGATTCTTCAAGGATATGGTACGGAAGTACAAGCAGCGAGAATCTAAAAGCTTCGGTTATGCCAATTATAATGGAGATCTCTTCATTCGAGGATGTTAAGGATGAAAATAAGGCTGAATGATCAAACGACAAGGAGCCTAGAGTAGAAAGGGAAGAACCTGATGCCGAGGAAAATGGAATAGAATTCTATGATGCATCAGATGAACCTCTCTCAAAGGATGGGTTAAAGGAGCAAAAACCTAAAGACGGTGAAGTGGTGGAAATGGCTCAGGAAGAAGCCAGAGAAAGAGCTAACAAACGCAGGATGCGAGGAGTGATTCAAATAACCGAGGGGTTATCTAAACGTTGTAAGTTTAGCATAACGCAAAGTCTTGAGGATGGAGAGTCTGAGAATGAAACACCTCCTCTCGTCACATTGCCGTTCAAGTGGGGAACCAATGCTTACAAACTTACACGTTTATTGACTCGAGGGCGGACAAGAACACAATTTCCTTTGAATTATTTTCTCAACTTAAAGCCACGAACATTAAAGAAATGAATGCCATGTTTGAAGCGTTCACTAGAGACAAGATTAAAGCTCAAGGCATTTGTGAATTGAAATTGTTTGTAAGTGAACTAAGCTGCGGCGGTGGCGGGGACAAGTTCTTTGTCACCCAAGTGAATATGCAGAACACTCCGCTGATCTTAGGAAGGACATGGCAAAGGAAGCACAATTGCTTCATCAATTGTGAAAGAAAGCTAGTACATTGTCAGAGTGCCAACAATAGACTGTGACAACCAGATGAAGCTTATGCCGTGACTGTCCGACAATTACCGAAATCCTCTGCTAAAGAAGTAGCAAGTTCATCATCAAAAACAAAAGCCAAGCCACCAACACAGCCAAAACAGCCAAAGAATGCTAACGCCGACAAGAAGACGACAAGAAGAAGAACAAAGCTCAAACCAACTAGATTTGGGTCAAGAAGACAGACGTGCCAGCGACACAAAAAATCAATTCTTCGAAGGTGCAACAAACACCAAAATTGATTCTTCAAAGGCACAACAAACACCAAAATCCAAACAAGCAGCTAAAACGCCAGCAACCAAGTGGCCGACAGATCTTACAAAAGATCAAGTTCAGGGAACAAAAAGATGGATCCCAAAAGTGCTACTTTGAGCTCAAAAAGATTCAGAATATATTTGGGTTCCAAAGGTGCAAAGGAAATCGCCAACGCCATCTCGAAAGCCACGTAACTCAAAGAAGAGACAGCAAACCCAACCAAAGAGTGCAAAGATTCCCACAAAGTCAACCAAGCAGGTATGGGTTCCAAAGATATCTCTTCACTACACCGCAGATGGACAGGCTTGGATTCCAAAACACTTGGTAGCAGATTCATCCATAAAAGCTGCAAGAAGCCTTATCGACAAAAACCTTACTCCCCACATGGAGCATCAACAGTCAAAACCATCAAAACATGTGTGGAGACCAAAGGTAAAACCTCAAGCCATAAGTCAACCACAACCCCAACCTTGGCAAGGTAATAATACTAAACAGGTCTGGAAAGTTAAGACTACCTCGCCAAGTAACGCTCATCCACAACACAACCTGCAAAGGTCAAGACGAACTTTACAGAAGAAATCAAGGTTTGGAAACCCAAAAAGGTTCAACCAACAAGTACATACAGGCAGGCTCCAACGTCATACAAGCCAATCAACTTTAGGGCATTGGATCTACAACTCAAGCTATTTGGGTTTACGTTTGTGTTGTTACCACACCGTACATGGCTAAATTTTGTTCGTCAATAGCAAGGCTACTCCAAATTAGTGTCATATGCGAAGCCATCGACAATGCCCTAAAGACAACAATTCTTCAAAGTCAATCAGGTGACAAGCACTATTAGACAATCTTGTATATAGCGTAGTTTAGTTTAGATTAGTTAGGTGTTAGCCTTGTCAGCAAATGCCCATGGGACATATTGTACCATGACCTTGTTTCTTGCACAGCATGTTTTGCTTGCATTGCTTTTTCAATGCATACATAGGGTCGCATTACATGACCTTACATAAGGCACGATATTTTGAAACCCTTGCACACTCCTACGACCATAACCAATTGTCACACGTAGTGCTTCGATTAGGTGAGGGGGAGCACGAGTGTGAGACAGGTCAACCGTGAGACAAGAAGTGTGTGTTACTATAAAGTTATGTACTAAATGCGTATGCACACACACATCGGGCAATGCTGTTGAGAATTTTTTTATTTTACTTTTTCTTTTTCTTTTGTTTTTTGTGGAAAAAACAAGCCCAGATGCACCAAAATGCACAGAATATGCCAAATAATGATGATATAGACTACATATAGAGTCGAATCTATGACTGAAGCATAGTGCTTGTTCTGTACATAATTGTATAATTTTTATTATGAGTAGGTAATTTTTGGTTTGTTTTAGTAATTTTTACTATTTTTAGTCCTTTTTCTTTAAAAAATCATAAAAACTTCAAGACAGGCTCAAAACAGAGAACATTCTTCAAACGCCAGACCCAGATAAAGCAAAGATCATCAGCTGGTAAAGTTTGGAAGTCAAAAGAAAAGTGCGACAGAAAGCTGTTAGTGATAAAAAGGTACCAAATTACCAAGATCCAGAAAACCAAATGAAAAACTGAAGGTACCGGGGAACTCCAGGAGAAGAGGCAAACAATGTGGGGCAGAGAAAATGCAAAAATATATCAGCTTGACAGCTTGACACAAACACGTTTGTGTCAAGCTGGGGATTTTTGAACTTTGGACAACTTCATCAGGTCCTGCATGTCTTGGGGATCAGTAAAATGTGTTTGCATGTGAAAAATGATAAGTGGAGTTACAGATATTGTCAGTTTTGCTGAGACAGCTCCATAGCGCAGATGCTCAGATCTACTGAGATCCATGGATGCAAACTCATACCCAAAGAAGGTAGATCTGACATAGGTGGAACTAACCATGTGAAAATTCTCAAGTTGCCACCTCAAAAAAGACCAGAATCACCAACGACTGGAAAAGATACTCAAAAACGTAGAAATTCATGTTTGAAGGGGATCTGGACATCAAAAGTGACCAAAGTTGAACCGGAGCATGTAGCAAACATGTCATAGCAGATGCCAACCTCAGAGAGCAAAAATGTGCATATGTGACACAAACGCGTTTGTGTCACAAAGGGCTGATCTGCAAAAGGTGACCTCATAGCTGGCATGTGCATACTGTGGACAGCTCAAAACTATGTTTGGTTTCAAATTTGGACCAAATTTGCTAAGAGAAAAAGCCAGTTTCTTTTAATCCGTCGAAGTTGCAACTAGAAACAATCTATCGGAGCAAGCAGAAAACCTCAAACAGGAAAAGATAGAATGGACATCACTCCACACGGTGATTTCAGGTCGATAGTCTACCAAAAGAAGGCGACCATCCATCGGGCGATACCAAGGGCACTACTATAGTGTCCGAGGAGGACGGACACCGATTTAGGTGGGGGGAGATGTTTCGCCAAGATCGACAAAGCCAAACATTATCGGCAAAAACTGTCATTGTATATTAAAATCCCGCCAATTTTGTAATATAGGGGCTATTACGACTTCCAAGTTGTAAATATGAGCTAGATTAGGAGCCTCTGATAGTGTAGGGATGATAGACTTTGAGCCAACGGTGCTGGGTATATAAACCGGCACTTTGTAATTTGAAAGGACCATTCTCTTGTGAAAGAATTAAGAGTTGAGCTCATCAAAAAGTTTGCAGTTATCTTCTAGCACATCTTACGCGCAAACGAGTGAGTATTTTCCTTTGAGCTTTCATATATGTGTTCTCTAGTGTGTATGCTTGACATTGATGTACTTTATGAAAGTTCAGTAAGCAGGCTCATTTCATTCCCGTGCGTAAGATGATCAAAGTGGATCATATGGTGAAGTTGTTCATGGCAAACATCTTCAAGTATCATGGCTTGCCTACGTCTATCATTAGTTACCGTGATCCACGGATGACGAGTTTGTTCTGGAGAGGGTTGTTTGACAACATGGGTACAACCCTCAAGTTTTCATCGTCATTTCATCCACAAACAGATGGTCAGTCACACAGAAGAGGCTAACTCTACAGTATTGGATCTTCTTAAGTGTTATATGTCAGAGCACAAGCAACAATGGGAAAAGTATCTTCCCTTGGTGGAGTTTGCATATAACAACACTGTCCATACCTCGACGGGCAAGGCGCCTTTTGAGATTGTGGAAGGGGGAAAGAAGGTACCACCCATTTTGCATACAAAGGATAAGATCTTTGAGGCTGATCAGTATGTGGAAAATATGGATGAAGCTTATCGGAGAGTTAAGTTGGCACTCCAAAAAACTCAGCAGAAGCAAAAGAAAGCCGTAGACCGTCACAGGCGTGCTTTAGAATTTGCATTGGGTGATTGGGTTCTTTGGCGTTTTGAAAAGGCTAGACTCAAGAAAATGAAGGGTAAAGAGCGCTTATTCCCTAAGTTGAGCATGCGTTATTATGGGCCTTTTCAGATATTGGAAAAGATTGGTGAGGTAGCCTATCGTTTGAAGCTACCAGATCACTGGACGATTCACAATGCTTTTCACGTGAGTCTCCTTAGACCTTTCCGTGGGGATGTGCCTGAGGATGTATCAGATGAGGCTCAGCCGGAAGTTGAGGAACTTGATGAGGTTCTGATTCTAGAAGAGCAGATACTGGCACATAAAGAAAGGGAGGTACGAGGTAAAGTTTCCCGTCGCTATCTTGTGAAGTTCAAGAACTATTCACCGATGGATGCGAAGTGGATGGAGGAAGGTGACTTAACAGATTCACCTCAGGTTTTGCAGCTTTATCTCGATGCCTTTGAGTTAGAGCCGACTCTTGTTGTGGCTCATTCAGGTTCAGCAGAGCATGGGTCTGGAGCATTACCTGATGCTCAAGAGGGGGGTAGCACCTCCACTCCCTTGATACAAACAGGCTCACATGACATCTAGAGGTCGCTTGGTGCAGTTTTTATCTCACCCGAAGGTACTGATGGCTAACAGTACATCTGTTTATGGGACTTCTATGATATATGTGTACTAGTCACATGGGATGTTGTGGTTATGTAAGGTTCACAGTGGTATACAACTTGGACTATTACTATGCCATCGGTTTGCAGTGAATGTTGATACATGTGCATGGCTGAGAGAGATTGGGACGCTAATCTTGCCATATTGTATATTTCACTTTGGATATTTTGCTGTATCACCAGAATGCAATCGAGGACGCTTGCCATTTTTCAAGAGGGGGGTATGTCATGGCCCTGTGAAAATGGAACAGCACAAGTGTGGGCATGGTGGTTGCTGAGTCAAAATATTGAATGATTCACATGGGGGGTGCCCGGATAGAGTTAATGATGTGTGGACATCCCTAGGTGTGAAGGGGGGAACTAGAACATTAAAATTTTAATGTTTTATTGAAGGTTGCCCCTAGGCCTTAGTGGCCCCTAGGGAACTTTAATATTTATTAAAGTTGGGGCCCTAGGATTATTATGGGGAGGGGGCAACTCCACTTTTGGAGTGTAAGCCTCTCTCTCTTCTCTCTTTCTCTTCTTTTTGGAAAACGTGGAGCATACGTGCTGTTGGGAAGCGTGGAAAGCAAGAGGTAAGAAGTCGACTGCTGATTAGTGTGCTATGGCTGATTTTTTGTGTGCTGGAACAGGCCGTACAGCATCTGTACAGTCCTGTACGACAGCAGGTACTGCTGCAGGCAAAGGCGGCGGCTGTGGAACAGGTACAGATTGCAACAGGCGGCTGCAGCTACAGAATTCAGGCAGTACATGCTGGTACGACTGCAAGTATAGTCTTGTACTTTTGCAGGTACACTGTACGGTCAAGGCAGGTGCTGGACAGACCTGGTACTACAGGTGGCGTTGACTGACTGTACAGCAGGTACAGTCGGGTACAGCAGGAGCAGGCGCACCAGTACCCTCAGGCAACAGCAAAACTGGCCGTACAGTGCTGTACGGACATATTCTGACACGTGTAGGGGCAGTACGGACTGTTTCTGTGCAGCATCTATGGTCTGAACAGTCATGTACAGCATTGAAGTGGATGCAGAGAGGAAGGTACAGACAAGTACACTCACACGTGTGAAGCAAGGTTGTTGAAACAAGTGCCAGCAAGTACAAATTGGTACAGCTACTTCCTTCGGTGCAGATCCACGAGCTGATTTTGGTAAGCTCTGCATCTGTTCATCTATCTCTCTTTCTATTGCTTTATGTCTGTTTGCAAATTTGAGCTATCTGGCCCCTTGTGAGAGGAGGGGTATGGCAGATTGAAAAGGGTGGAGACAAAGGTTAAACAGTGAATGTATGTATGAGCTGAGATGTTGAATCATGTGCTTGAGATATGCCAGATGTATGCTCATGGCTGCTCTGCTTAGTGGTCTTGGCTGATCAGAGGGAGGCACAGTGTGTTGCTTTGAGACACAGATTTGTGTGTGTGAATCCTCTGTGCTAAGAGGTATTGTGGGCTGTCATATTGGACATACAAGTGTAATCTCTTGACTGATTTTGTTGTACTCAACCTTTCATACTTTTGAAATTGAATAAAGAAATACCGCAAGGGGCGCCAAGCTTTGGGGCCAACAGGTGTCGCTTTGTTTTCAGATTTGGGCACTCTAGCTCCAATCTATTTTGTTTTCATATCTAGACTACAAGTGGAAGGGTGACCGCTAGTCCACCGCAATTTGGTTTCTACCAGAGGCCGGTTTCAGCTTCTCCTATCTGCAGTCACAAATCCCCAAGACGAATGGGCCTCCTTGTTGCTCAGAAACCATCACAAGTTCAAACTTCATGAGTTCTCAGGTTGGACTAACCTCCCCGTGTCAACTATTCTATTTGGAAAAGGCACTATTACCTCTCACGGCTCTGATCTTCTGCGCTCCTTGGTTCAAGCCTGGAACAAACACCGAGCTGCCCTAACAATTAACCCTCTTTCCAAACACAGCTTTAGTCTTCCCCCTGGAGACTTCATCTGGTGGCCGGCACTGAATATTCCAAGAATATCTCCTAACTACAGAAGAAGAGCCTTAACCCTTCACAAAAAGGGACTCAGGACCTGGCATCAGCTTTGGGACCCTCACAAGCAAGATTGGCTCAGTAACTTGGATCTCTCTCTCAAGTTCAAAGCTCACCCGTGTGATCTCCCTATTATTAGATCTAGGATAAGCGAGTTCCCTCCGGACCTCATATGGACTCTACAGAGATACACTGAGCTTGATATTCGTGCCTTCACTTGGAAAGGTGGGTACAAACTCGAGCATCCGACTTGGGACCCTCCTGACCTTTCCTCCCCCCTACATGTCACGCTGAACAGAAGGTGGAAGGTTAATTACTCTGCAAAGCAATGGAACTTCAAGTTTCAATCCATCTAGGCTCCTTCCTTGGAACCCAAGAAGTCGGTTCTGATGTGGCTTATCCTTCATAAAGCCACTTGGACGAGCAAAAGGATGATTCAGGCCCAGCTAGGTGATGGCAAATGTTGCAGATGCAACGGAGAGATCGGAGACATATTCCATTTGTTTCTAGCATGTCCTCCTAATAAAAATGTATTTGCACCTTTGATTAAAGTCTTGGTTCTTCTAGGTGATTTTGTAGGCTCTCTTAGCCTTTTCTGGAATAAAGCCAAGGGGGAACTCCTCTGGATTATTTGGAGACAGAGGAACTTCATGCTGTTCGAGGGGCCTTTCTTGGTATTGGAAGTGGATTAACAAATCTAAGGAGGATCAAACATGGTTATAGTCATGGTTAGGTCATGATTAGAAACATGATTAAGAATGGATTAGGAGATACTAATGAGACATAGCTTGGGCATAATCATGGAAATACACGAGTTACTTCTTCATTAGCAAGAGCCTCTTATATAGGCAAGTAGTACATGACCACATGACATCACCTATGATGTCTTACAAGCATAAGAGGCCATCTCCCCCATGTGGGTATGCCATCTCCCCCATGTGGGTATGCCATAAATGAGCAATATTCCCTCTAGGCTATATTTGAAGTAGGCGCCCTTTTGAGGATGTGGTTTGAGTAAAGAAATCAAGGTTATATAGCCCCTTTCAACCTTTGAATGGATTTGGGTGATATATCCAACAAACCCTCCTTCAACCAAATCCATGACAATGCTACCTTTATGATGGCAATTCTAGGTTCTAGTTACAACATACAAAAACTAGTTATGATGACCATGCTGGTGCCCGTAGGTCTTATTCCAGTTAGGTTTACAATGCTAGCAATGATGGATGATGCTAGAATACCATAGTAAAGCTTACAATGAGATAGTTATGTTTAGGATGGAGAGGTTTTTAAACATGGTATGGGCTATCCCTTGATTTTACTCAAAAAGCCCATTCTTCTTCGATAAAATTGGCCTCTTCTGAGGCCTCTTCTTGCAGCTCTTCTTTGTCTTGACTTGCGAGAAATGCCTTTTGTGCCTTTTGTTTGAAGAAACAATTTTCTTCAATATGATTGTCCTTGCCGCAGAATCCACAAGTCTTCTTCTTTCCTTTTGTGTCGATGAAGTTCTTCTTCTTGAAGTGTGACTTGTTGTTGGAGAAGTATGCCCCTTCCATTATCCCTATATTCTCTTGCTTCTTCTTGTACTCCTCAAGGAGTGCAGCTTCAATGGCTTCTAAAGTAGGATCCGGAAGATTCATGAGAGTTGACACTAAGTGCCCATATTCATCATAAGGCATGCTTTTCAATAAAACTGCAATGGCATCTTCCTCATCTATTGGTGCTCCTATTGTTGCAAGTTGTGACATTAGGCTTTTCATATAATTAAGATGAGTAGGTAAAGACTCAGAATCTTTCTTTTCAAGTTTAAAGAATTGGATTTTCAGCCCTATCTTGGAATGCTTCCCTTTTGCCCCAAATAATTTCTCTAAGATTTCCCATGCTTCAGCTGAGTTGTTTGCATTAGAGATATGATGTATGTAGTTGTCACTTAGACCTAATGCAATTATGGCAAAAGCTTTCTCATCCCTAGGTAACCATCCTTGTTCACCATCTCTAGTGGTAGGTTTTTTCTCCTTTCCACTAGCAACTCCCCACAGACCTTTCTTCATGAGAATAAATCTTACTCTAACTTGCCAGGTATGAAAGCCTACCCCATTAAACTTATCAACATGAAATGAGGATGTAGACATGATGATAAAGCAAGGTCTTACCACTTGAGTATCCCTCAAGGGCAGTGTCTAATGCTTTTACAAGATTAGATACCTTCACCAAATAGATGAAGGTTATTTATGAAAAATTCAGACCAATCATGCCCTCCTAAAACATTGTTTGCTCTTGAGTTGTAGACATTGTTTCTTACCCGTCTCCTTGGCTTTTTGCTTTTCTTCTTAGGCCTCAAATGTTGAATATTTGATGATTCAGCATCAGATGGTTCAGTCATTGATTAAACAATGATGTAAAGTACAACATCATCAACATATAGAAATATCACCACATACATGAAGCTCAACAATTTCTGAAAAATTGTGTCACTAGATGTCCTTGAATGAGATAGAAGCCTAAGTCTAAACACCAAATGCCTTTAGCACCTTCAATAGCAATGACTTGAGGCCAGATTAAGCACTAATTACTAGTGATTAAGTGAGTTAATCATTCATGCTTTAACTGTTATCAAATGAGCTTTCTGAGATTATGTCAGACCTGAAGCCACCAAACCACTAAACCATTCAAGAAAATGACTGCACAGGCGTGTTTGCAGCTATTGAAAACCCCCAAAGCCAAGGCCAATTAGTGAATCTTGCACTGGTTCAATCGGTGGACTGATTTCCCCCAAAAAATTAGCGTCGGTTTCGTCTGCAATGCTGGCGTCTCTGCGCAAGATCCGCCTAATTCCACCAGGCTGCGGCTTCTTTATGATGTTGAGAATGCATAGCTTGAATCCCTTACGAATTCGTGGAGGCAAGTGTGAGCTGTGGATGCTCCAAGGCAACCCTATATTTCAGGCTATGAAATAGGAAGGGATAAGCTTATGATTAAGCTAATTAAACACTAATGATGAGACAAATGAGAGGGATGAGGTTGTATTAACGTAGCTCTGATACCAAATCTTGGTATTGAAAGTGGATTAACAAATCTAAGGAGGATCAAACATGGTTATAGTCATGGTTAGGTCATGATTAGAAACATGATTAAGAATGGATTAGGAGATACTAATGAGACATAGCTTGGGCATAATCATGGAAATACACGAGTTACTTCTTCATTAGCAAGAGCCTCTTATATAGGCAAGTAGTACATGACCACATGACATCACCTATGATGTCTTACAAGCATAAGAGGCCATCTCCCCCATGTGGGTATGCCATAAATGAGCAATATTCCCTCTAGGCTATATTTGAAGTAGGCGCCCTTTTGAGGATGTGGTTTGAGTAAAGAAATCAAGGTTATATAGCCCCTTTCAACCTTTGAATGGATTTGGGTGATATATCCAACAGCCTTCCCAGACGCCAAGTCTGAGAATATTCTTTTATGATGTCAACTTGCAGGCACTGAAGGTAGCAACAGATGAGTGGGCTATCTACCGCACCAAGAAGGCTCTCCTCAGCGACGTTGACTACCACTACTCACGATTTGTGGCCAACCGTCCCCCCAACGAAGACCCTGAGGATCGACAACGCATGAGGGATGAGTGGGAGAAGGATCTGGAAATCAATATCAGCCACTTGGAGTCACAGATTGAGGAAGGCAACCAGTTTTTGGACGATCTCCAGTCCGAGATTGACAACCTCCCTGCTTCTAATGGCTACTGACTGGAAAGATCACCTGGCTATAACAGTTATAGAAGACGAAGTAACCAGCTACATAACCAAGAAGGCTGTCCTGAAGGACATCGAGTTCTATCACACTCATCTCCTTGCAACAAAGCTCAATGAAGCGTTCAGAGATCACTACTTGACCAGAGATGAACGGGAAAAGAGCCTGGACATTGAGATCCACCACCTGGACCCGGATTATGGAAGGACGTTGCTTCTTGGAGAGTGTGCAGGCCGAGTTGGCTGCCCTCCCTACAGCCCCCATGAACTCTCACATGCTATTCACCCTGTTTTGTGGAAGCCCCTTGTATTCCCAGCTCCTGGCCACTTTCTCTTGTCTGCCCCTTGACTGGTTGTATCCTGGTCGTATAGATTCACCCGTCTGGTACTGTGGTTTCTCCCTGGATGCTCTCCATGCTCCAGCTGATGTAATTTTTGTTCTATTCTAATTCAATTCACCGCGCTTATGGAAAAAAAAAGCACATACGACAATTTCCAGAAAGAACCAATTAATGCATGAAACAAATGGGCATTCATAGATAGAGGTCTGGCCTACCATGTGTGCAAGACGCAGTGCTATAATGCAATTTCAGGCCCCCAAAAGGATGCACTTCGACGAGAATGTAAACTCCAAATTTCCAGACAAAGTCGCTACATTGAAGAGGTACTGACAAACACAACACACTCCCTACCCTACACATCACCTTGTCAAAGGTTTCAGCATGCACATTATCGAAGAAGCACTGAAAGCAGGACACACTCCCTACACATCACTTGGCAAAGGTTTGCAAATGTACATGTAAATTCTGGAGGGAGCCTCCGCAAGTCAGGCAAAGAGCTCTCTGGCACGGCCATACAGGGTGGGGAACAAGGGAGACTCCACCCAGGGCTTGTAGATGGCGTCATAGTCGGCCTGCTGACGAAGGTACGCCTCAAAGTCCGCCTTGCAGGGGGGCTGCTCGAAGCTGAGACCATACATGAGCTCGGTAAACTTGAAGGCAATGTGATCGTGGTCGGAGAACGCATCCTGCTGGGTGAGCAGGTCCGCAGAAAGCCCCGTTTCTTGCTCGAAGCAGAAGCGCTGGATGGCGAGCAGGCGGCCGTTGAAGCAGGGGTCCCCACGAAAGGCATCTCGGAAGAAGTCGGATAGCTTTCCCTGGGCCCTACTCGTGAGGAAGGCATTGCACAGCGTGGCGAGCCGGCTCTCCAGCACACATCTCACTGCCTCGGGGGTGGCGCCCTCGCAGAAGCCAGGCTCTGCATTGATGTCGCATGCCCGGCTGATGGCCTTCACACGTTCCGTCTCGCTACGCAGCATGCAGATCCCGTCCATCTCCAGCTCCAGCGCAGCGCACGCCAACACGGTCTCCACCACTCGCCTCCTCAGAGTGGGCGACAGCCCCTCCCCGTCGGCCGCCTCCAAGATCTGCGCAAACCGGGCCGGGATAGAAGCGCCCCTCTTGCAGAAGCGCGCCTGCAGGGCCGGTTTCAGCGCCGCCTCCTCCATCTCCTCCGTCTCGCTGCTTGTGAACGAAACCTAAGGCCGCTTGTGAACGAAACCTAAGGCCGCCTGCGCGCGCAGAGACTCGAGAGCGCGAGGGAAAGCAATAACACGTTTTGTACGGCTAGTCGTTTGGGGTCGCACATTAAAATTTTCGATGGCGATGGAGAATGTGTGTGTGAGTGTAATTTATTATAATAAAAAACTAAGTGAAATAGGAAAAAAAAACCAAGGAAGAGGAGAGAGTGAGTGTGTGTGTGTGTGTGTCTCTTATTATAATTAAAACTTAAGTGAAATAGGAAAAAAACCAATGCTATAAGGAAGAAGGGTGAAGGGGTGTGCGGTGCGGATGCGTGTGTGTGTGTATAGGGACGAGAGTGTGTGTGTGAGGGAGATGGAGAAGCAGCACACAGGAGATATGGGTTAGTGGAGTAGAAAGTGAGGAGCTCACATTATCCTCACTTTCTCTCCCTATATTATTAATATAAGGAGTGTATACACATAGCCACCTGGCCTACACCCCAATAACCTCCCACTTGAAGGTCAGGGTGGCCAATAGTGGCGTCAGTATAGTCAGTCTATACAAAAGTTGATGAAGCATCGCCTAGGCTTCATCCCACACCCATAAGCTCTATGCAGTGTGCAAACCGCTTCGAGGCTAGGCTCTTCGTGAGAGCATCTGTGCGGGGTTGTCGTCAGTATGAACCTTGACAAGCTCAATGCGCTTGCCAGCCAAAATATGTCTCGTATGACATGGTATCTGACCTCTATGTGTTTCGACTTTGAGTGAAACACCGGATTCTTTGCCAAAGCAATGTCACTCTGACTATCACAATGCAATACTGGAACCTCGTAAATGCCCAAATCTCCCACTGGACGAGCTAACCATATGGCTTCCTTGCTGGCGTCAGACGCGCAGCAACATACTCTGCCTCAGTGGTAGATGAAGACGTGCAATCTTGGAGACACGATCTCCAAGAGATAGCCGCTCCAGCAAACATGAACACATAGCCAGATGTGGATCTTCTAGTATCCACACAACCTGCATAATCCGCATCCGTGTAACCCACAATGGATGCATCGTTGTTCCCGAAGCATAGACACTTGCTAGCTGTACCCTTCAGGTATCTGAGGATTTTCTTCACTGCTTCCCAGTGCTTCTTGCCGGGGTTTGACATGTACCTACTAACCACTCCCACTGCATGTGCAATGTCTGGTCTCGTGGCTACCATAGCATACATCAAACTGCCAACTGCTGAGAAGAATATAGCACTTTTGCCATTTCCTCTTTCTTAGCATCTGTCTTGGGAGAATCTTCCTTGCCAAGTTTTAAGTATGCTTGCATTGGGGTACTCAATGACTTCGCCCCTTGCATACTAAAACGCTGCAAGACCTTGTGGATGTACTTTTCTTGAGACAATTCAAGAATTCCACGTTGCCTGTCTCTCTTGATTCGCATACCAAGAAAGTGATTGGCTTCTCCCAAGTCTTTCATGGAAAACTGAGTGCTTAGCATCTGCTTCAACTGATTGATCTCATCAATTGATTTCCCTGCGACGATAAGCATATCATCTACATACAAGATCAAGATTATTAACGAACCATTATGCAGCTTTCTTGTGTATAAGCAGTGATCCTCTTGACTCCTTGTATAACCCTGAGACTGCATGAATTTGTTGAACTTTTGGTACCAGTGCCTTGAACCTTGCTTGAGGCCATAGATTGCCTTTTTAAGTTTACAAACCAGTTCTCTCCTCTTTGGCTTTTCAGGTTCACATACGAAACCCTCTGGCTGTTTCATGTAAACATCTTCTCATCAAGATCCCCGTGAAGAAATGCAGTCTTCACATCCAGTTGGACAAGTTCGATGTGCTGGATAGCAACCAAGCCAAGCACGGTGCGAAGTGTGGTCATTTTGATAACTAGAGAGAAAATCTCATCAAAATCCACACCCTTCTGCTGCTTGAAACCCTTGGCAACTAGGCGAGCCTTGTACTTAGGCTCGGGATCTTCTACTGTATACTTTTTCTTGTATACCCACTTGCAAGGTAAAGCATGTTTCCCGTCGTGTGGTAGTTCAACCAAATCCCATGTCTCATTAGCCACAATCGAATTGTATTCTGATTGCATAGCTTGCTTCCACTTAACGCTATCATCCATTTGTATAGCTTCTTTGTAGCAGGTTGGCTCTCCACAGTCAGTGACCAAAATGTGGTGTATTCCTGGCTCAAACCGCTCCGGTGCACGTGATACTTGCGTAGAGCGTCTCAGTGCCTAAATGCTGGACTCTGCTCTCTCTAGAGCAAGAGTAGTATCTTGCACTTGAGATTGAGGTGCATCACTACTAGACTGAGTTTGTTTGGAGGCTACATCCTCAAATCGAACGCGTCTGTACTCAATTTCTTTAATTGGCTGCTTATGCATCTTGGACTCATTAAAAATGACATGTGAGCTTCAAATGACTTTACGGGATTCTGGGTACCAGAGATGATAGCCCATCTCTCCATCTGCACCATAGCCAATGAAAATGTATTTGTGTGACTTGGGATCCAACTTCCGACGAAGTTCTTTGGGCACATATGTGTATGCCTCGCATCCAAACACACATAAATGTTGATAGCTTGGCGTCTTCCCAGTCCTCCTCTAGAATCTTAAAATTCAAAGAAGTACTATTTATGATATGCACTGCTGTCAAGACAGCTTCCTCCCAAAACTCTGGAGTAAGCTTTACCATAGAAATCATAGAGGTAACTCTCTCTTGAATCGTGCCATTCATTCTCTCAGCTATTCCATTCTGAGTAGGTGTGTATGAAGCAATAAACTGCCTACGAATTAGAAATCCTTGAACTCTATGGAGACATATTCTCCACCATTGTCCGTGCGAAAAGCCTTGAGCTTTTTGCCTGATTGGTTCTCAACCATCACAAGGAATTTTTGAAACGTAGAAAAGACTTCATCCTTATGCTTAAGGAGATATACCCACACCTTTCTGGTGGAGTCATCTATGAACATGAGAAAGTAGTTTGCCCCCCCTAGAGTCTTATGTGGCATTGGACCACACAAATCACTGTGCACTAAGTCTAGAGGTTCACCTGGTTCTTTGTTTAGTGGCAAAGATGTCAACCTAAAACAATGCTCACATAATGGAAAGTCCGTGTAATCTAACATAGGTATGTAGCCAGAACGCTGAAGTATTTTCATTCCTTTCTAGCCAATATGCCCTAGCCGGCTATGCCACAACTTAGTAGACGGTAGCTCGGCAACATAGATAGAGTGTTCATCGACACTCGAAACAAACATAGAGTATAGGGATCCATTTTTGCGACCTTTCATAATGACAAGGTTGTTCTTGCAGATCAGCCAAGAACCATTACCAAATATTGTAGTGTAACCCAGTAGATCTAACTGTCTTGCAAAAATCAAGTTCTTCGTGATCTTTGACATCCTGTAATACAAAGGTAGTACCATTATGCAGCTGAAGCTTCACATCACCAATGCCAATGACCTCAAGCTCATAGGAATCACTGAGCTTGACTATACCCTCTATGGGCGCATAAGAGGAAAACCACTCTCTATGTGATGTGATGTGAAAACTCGCGCCAGAATCTAGGATCCAATTCTATGCATAACCCTCATCCTGTGCAATCAAAGCATCTGGAGTGAGATCTGCAGTGAAAATAAGAACATTTGAGGGAACTGTTGTCACCTCTGCATGAATCACTGCTGGTTTGGGAGACTCAACCACGTTGATCTCCTGAATCTTTATAGTACTCTTGCCTTTGTCAGAGTCTTTTTGCATGCTTTGTTTTTCCCTTAGGAAAATGCAGCCATCCTTTTTATAATGGCCCTTCTTATGGCAATGGTAACACTCAACATTTCTGGCACTGTGCTCTCTGCTAGATTTTTTGTCCCTGCTCTGACTATGAGCATTCCGCTCTCTACTCTTGCTTCTGTTCTTGGACTCGTCATCACGACCTCTTTGCTTTTGTGAACTGCTAGCCATATATGCATCCCCATGACTAGCACTATCAAGAGATTTACGCCGAATCTCTTCAGTAAGTAATGCATTTGTAACGTCATTGAACACTAACTTGGGATTCGGAGCTGAATTGCTAATGGCTCTGCAAAAGATGTCCCATGAACTAGGTAGAGAGCATAACAAGAAAATAGACTTTAGTTCGTCATCAAACTCACTAAAGCCTTGAGCCGTCAATTGATTGAACAGTGAGTTGAACTCATTTAAGTGTCCAGAAACTGTGCTACCTTCTTTCATGTTGAGTTTCATAAGTTTCTTCATGAGAAACACTTTGTTAGATGCACTTTTACTCTCCCATGCTGAACATAAGCTTTCCCATAGATCCTTAGCTGTTGTTTTCCCAATGATGGTGAAGAACACTGACTCGGCTAGATGTAAACGTATCGTAGCCATGGCTTTCGCATCCAGAAGCTCCCACTGAGTTTGTGTATAGCCATTACCCTCTGCACGCTCTTTCAGCGGTTGTGATAGACCTTTGTTGGTCAAGATATCCTTCATGCGCTCTTTCCAGATGGTAAAGTTGCTACCATCGAACTTGCGTATGAAATATTCTTCATTCTCTGAAGAAGAAGCCATTATGGCAAGAGGGTTTTAGAGGTGCCAAACTATGGCGGGATAACGTGCAGAAATTTGGGCAGAGTCTCCTTTGTATCGGGAGTAAAATCTCAACCAAAATAGAGCTCAAAAGTGCCAACAATATAATGTCTCGACTCGCGAGAAAAATCCGACAGAGTCTCCTTTGTATGAGGAGTCAAAACTCAACTCAAAAATCCGTCAGAGTCTCCTTTGTATGAGGAGTCAAAACTCAACTCAAAATACGCATATAATGTGCCAAAAACTGCATCAACTGGGCATGTAAGAAAAGAACTAATGCTGTCACTGCCAATAGACTGCCATACACGACGTCAAGCATAAAATCCCAAAAAATACATAGCCTATGGCGAGGATACGATAGGGGTACTCCAACTACCTGTATCACCGAAGGTGTCTCAACATCCGAGTACACCCCAACTCAAATAAAACCTCACACTGGTCCCTCCAATAGGCTGTGCAGGCTCAAAGACACTAGCCACAGTCTCAGAAAGGGCTCTTCCGGAATCGAGTCTCAAAAATGGCCGAGAAAACTGCCAAGATTAGCCAAATACGACTCCACAAAAGCGTACAAAGGCAGTATTCATAAATAACGTACATAGAATCTGCAAATGACAAAATCCCTACTGGGATCAAGCCTCAAGAGCTAACAGCATAAAAATGACCTGCAAACACTCCCGCTCAATGCATAAACTTGCATTGAACCAAAACCACTAACAAAACCTGTCAGCAGCTAATACGCATACCAATCACTACACCTGCAATGTTGTACATGAGACGCATCCACCTGTAAAACCAATAAACCTATTCTTGTGGACCTGTAGACCTGTATCCAGCGAACCTGTAGACCTGTATCCAGCATACCTGTAACCTGCAAGACCTGCAATACCTGCGATCTACAAATGCACGACAAAGCCTGTGTGCAAGATCCGCTCTGAGATGGCTGCTACCACCTATGTATATCGACAATCAACCGAGTTGTCCACACATGCATATGTCCACTCTAAATTGGCTAGAAATTCAGCTCTCTAAAACTCTCCATGACCCTGATCTCAAGCCCTGATTTAAGCACCGAACGCGTACATGTGAAAAATTCGAAATACACACAACTGCTGCAGAAAATTTTGTGATCAGAATTAGGTCAAACGGACATCGCCATTGCATTTGGAATGTCCTAAAACCTAAGAAAAGAGTCTTGGGTTGCGCAGATATGAGTTCGTATGAGGAAATTATGGCCAAAAAGTGATCTTTGGGCCAAAAAATGCACCTGCGAAAACCTATTTCTGCAAAACCTCCTACTGTGTGGTGTGTCTGGACTGATCTATGGACACAAGGGGCTCACAATAAACCCCTCTTGCAAGCCTCTGCAAGCTGGGCCGTAAGCTCTCCAATCTGTGCTCCGATCTATGACCTTTCCGCCATAGCCGAGCTCCCGCGAAGCTTCTGCTGCCGGCAGATCTATGCTCTCCCTCTCCGTGTCTGTGCTCTGATACCAATTGAAAGGGGGCGTATGCGGATGCGTGTGTGTGTGTGTGTAGGCACGAGAGTGTGTGTGTGAGGGAGATGGAGAAGTAGCACACAGGAGATATGGGTTAGTGGAGTAGAAAGTGAGAAGCTCACATTATCCTCACTTTCTCTCCCTATATTATTAATATAAGGAGCATGGCCACCTAGCCTACACCCCAACAGAGGGAGAGAGAGAGAGAGAGATAGAGACGAAATGTTATATTAACTTATTCAAAAGGCCAAAATGACCTATGACACCAAAAGGTTACAAAAATCGATGTCAAATAGAATCGTGGCATCTATTTCATTATGGTGTGGTCTTTATAGACTTGATGTATATGGGGAATGTGTGAAAGATGTAGCATTTTCTATCTTTGATATGCAAGCTATGTTAGATACAAAGTTATGGAATGTGTGTTTTGTTCATCTAAGTTTTACCAAATTGCCTCAACTACATAAAAGTGATATGGTGCTATCATTGCCAAAATCTAAAAGCTCCTAAGAAACATGCATGTGAAGGATGCATAAAATGTAGTATCATTTCCTAAGAATAGTCTACTTAAAATTGCTAGAGCAAATTACAGCTTGTGCACAGTGATGATATGTGTGGTCCTATGAGGACACTATCTTTTCATAAATATTTGTATTTTGTGACTTTCATTAATGACAACTGCAAGCATGCATGGCTCTATCCTTTCAAAAGCAAGATCAAATGTATCTATGTGCTTCAAGAAATTTGTGGCCATAAAAATGTATTATAATGTTAAGTGGCTAATCAAGAGGGGGAGTATATGTCAAAGAAATTTGATGCATTTTTGGCTAAATGTGGGATAAAACACCAATGTACTGTGCCATATACACCATAACAAAATGGTGTAGCTGAGAGGAAAATCAAGTCTCCTATGGAGATGACACAATGCATGGTCAAAAATTAAGCATTACCAAATGTAATTTGGCTTAAGGTTGTGATGTGTACCACTTATGTGCTAAACAAGTGTCCCATTAAGGCATTGCAATCTAGTACACCATATGAGGCTTAGCATGGTAGAAATCCCTCTATTGCTCACCTGTGTGTTTGGTTATTTGGCTTATGCTCCTGGGTCCGAGCAACAATGCAACGTTGGATGATAAGGCTATCAAATGCATCTTTGTTGTTGGATATAGTGCTAATAGTAAAGGCTATAGATTGTATTGTCTACAAACTAAAAGAACCTTGGTGAGTCAAGATGTAGTGTTTGTGGAAGATGTTGTGCAGCAATTGCTTTTGTGTACAAAACCAATAAAGGTAAGTTCACGTGACATTTATAATACTTTTTTACCTTTGTTTAATGGTGGATAACCATATGTAGAGCCTTGTGATGCTCATGTGGAGGCAAGTATTTAGCCTATGCAAGTTCATGGTGAGCCCACATATCATCATATCAATGATATCAATGTGGATGATGTATTTGACGCAGAGAGGAGAGAAATTGAGGAGTCCAAATATATGCCAAAATGGTTGGTGCAGATTTTTCATAATGGTAAATTGGCTACTCCTTTGCCCAGTCATACTCATTCTAGTTCTCATAATGTATCTTACATATGTGCATTTACTGTGCCTAACATGTGTGATCAAGAAGAACCTGTTTTGTTTGATGAGGCACAAAGTTCTAAAAATTGGATGGTTGCAATTTTCAAGAATGGCCAATTTGCCTCTAGGCAAAAAGGCTACTTGTACCAAGTGGGTTTAAAAGCTAAAACACAAACTAGATGGTAGCATCAATTGCTACAATGTGAGGCTTGTTGCAAAAGGTTATGTTCAAGAGAAGGGTATTGACTTTGATGAGACTTTTGCTTTCACATGTCGCATGACTACTATTTGTAGTATCTATGCATTTGCAGCTTATAATGGTTGGAATGTACATCAATTGGACATTAAGACTGCATTTTTGAATGGTGATTTGCATGAAGAGATGTATTGCAACCTTATGGCTTTCCTTTTCGATGGCTTCTTTGCCATCATAGGTGGGCGTGTAGAATTTTGTGATTTCTATTCTGTCTTTGGTTACAACTTCTATTGCACAAGAAAAAAATTATCCCTTTATGCATTCCCACAACATGAAATTATTTTTCTATGCCATTATCCAAGCCAAGTCTAGGTCACTATACACACGAGTATTGACATTGTTCTTTGAAAAGAAAAAGCAAGCCTTGCATTCATCTCACTAGATGGTGTATGTTTAGTGGTGGCATAGTGCCCATGTAAGCAATTGTACATTCAATGGCACATAGCATATGGAGGAGATAGAATACTTTTAGAGAAGACCATGAAAGGAAACCAGAACCACTAGAAAAGAATTTCATGCAACCATTGTGCTTATACAAAGTGTTGGATTCATGCGTCAAAAGTTTGGAATCTTATGTTATCTAACGTCAAAGAATTGATGCACACTTTTTTGTGAAGGCCGACACAACTTAACTACATTGTAGATGAACATAACAATTAGAATCAAAGTTGTTGAATGCAAAAGCTTTTATAAGGCCTTGCTTCAAGATCACTTGATTCACTCGACAGCGATATCAACACTCCAAGGGTAATAGAAGTGGGTTACTCTATTGCAAGAAGCCAATTCATCCACAATCAAAATTTTGCACTAGCTTGATGGATGTGATGTCAAGGATGATCTACAACGGTGAGCTAGAGAAGAAATCGTGCATTGGTGCACTACTAATAAAGTTACCTTGGAAATGGGATTCTAACTTGATCATATGTCCTAAAGTTATACGGCTATAAATGGTGCAATGGGAGCCTTGGCTCCACATTTAAGAAATGAATGTGTACTTCATATGGTTGGGAATGTACCAACATTAGGCATTGTTATACTTGAGGCACGTGAAGTATTAAAATACTTGAGAGCAATGTAAGTTGTTAAGGGGAATGTTCATTGTTCATTTAGCATTGAAAATGTGTTGTTGTCTCGATCATTCTAAAAAACGCTCACAGTAGTTGATAGGTAGAAAGATTTGCAATTCATGTAGCTGAGGCAACTGGAGATTCATTTTGACATCCCACCCAACATTTGGCATTGGCAGTTTGATTTGACACAACAAAAGCACCTTACTACCAAGTAGTGTACATTCAATCAGGGTTGATTTTTGCCGGCTGACCTACCCCTTTTTGGGTAATTTACACATTGTTTATAAGTGAAAGATTGGTGTCCTGCTTCAAACATTATGCTGAGAATTGCAGTTTTATATAAATGTCTGAAAATTTGACGAGCACCCCTAATCAACATTGCATTCGGTTCCTCTACTGGCGAAGTGCGAACAACATAAATTAGCAAGGAAAGCCACCAAAACTTCTCCTTCTAAGGCAAAGGGATGGTGGGCTTGCTTTGAGCAATATGGGCATTATAGGAGGTCAAGATTATCTGCTCTCGCATGAGCAGGCGCCAATGATTTGAAAACAAGGCACGGTCAAAGTGAGGCACGTAGTGAACGGACCTGCGGCATGCCATCGGCTAGGCATGCTTGTATCCAGCCCACAGAGCGCATGCCTGCTGCTGGTGTACTATAGAAGAGGTGCCCCCCAAGACACACATACACACACAGAGCGGTGTAGTATAGAAGACTGCACCCCCCAAGACACACATACACACACACACACACATAACAGCCGAACATGGTAGACCCTTACCTGCGTGAGATGAGAGCGAGTCTCTCTTGGAAGAAATCGCCAAGTTCATCAGCTCCTCCGATGCAGTGCACCCCTACGCTGAAAGCACCGTGCATGGCTTGCAGCGACTCTTCCATCATGACAAGGAGCTCTCCCTGCTCCCTGTGCATGAAGAAGTGAATGCCGTGATTGCCACTGTCACTGGCCTCACACCTGAAGGCGACTTCGTGTGCGAGGCAGACGCTTCACAACGCTTGGCCAACATCGCAGAGAAGGTGGACGTTCTCTTCAATGCGTTTACCCATGCCCAAGATGCTAGTGTTCTGGCCAGTTTTGCTTATGCGGCCTTCGATAGCGATCCTTGCTTCAATGCTGGGGTGGACACACTCTCCTCCTTCTATGCCACATCCATGTTCGCCAAGGTGATGGAAGAGGATCAGATCTCGCCTCGCCGGGCCGGGCGATGCTTTTCCTCACTGCCATGGAGGACTTCTCAGAGCAGAACGGCTCCACGCCTGACCTCCTCGAGCTCAAGGCCTTCATGCATGCTTGCCTCCACATGTATGATACTGAGGAGCAGGCATGGGTTCTGCGCCCCGACCTTGACACCCTGTTTTTGAAAGCCAGAGAGGCCTTTGACTTCTAGATCAGATTCCAATGTTTTAGCCTCATCACTAGCCCTTCCTCCTTTGCAGCCCTTCAATCCTCTAGTCTTTTTATTCTGTAGCTTAATGAATGCTCGATTGCGCGAGCCATCTTGTACCTCTATTTTAATTAATGTTCATCTCTCTTTCTTCTAGTTCTCATGGATGTTAATGAGCCATCTTGTACCCCTCTTTTAATTAATGTTCATCTCTCTTTCTTCTAGCTCATGGATGTTAATGATTCATAGTCTACTAACACTACTCATGCAGACCTCGATTTTCATGTTGCGAAATTTGAAGCAGCTTGGTAGGCTAGTGGATTGGCCAAAGTATATGGTGATGCTAACAAGTTGCACCAATTCGACGCTACATTTGGAGGAAAAGCTATTGACTGGTTCAGTCATCATTTCCTTGCAAATCATTTTGCAACTTATAACAACTTAAAGATAGCATTTTTGCAAAGATTTAGAAAAGAGAAAAGACCAAATGATGTTTTGCAAAAAATCCAAATAATTAGGTAGAAGAAGATGCTAATAGAGGATTATGCTCAAAAGTTCTGCCAATTGGTGAGCAGGCTGAAAGACCGGCACTAAAAATGTTGGTTGGATACTTTGAAAGGTTTGAATAAAACCATAAGAAGTGCAAAAGCTAGTGTGGATGTAGTAGGAGGATTGGGAGATTTAGTAGAGATATCTACTTCCAGAGTAGAGAAGAGATTAGGGACATTAAAGGATGATGTTGATAGTGATTCGGATAGTGATTCTGACACTGATTTTGATTCTAACTCTGATAGTTCGGATGATTCTAATTCAGATTCTAATTCTGACTTTGATGACGAGAGGAGCAAATCAAAGAAGAAAAATAAAAAGAAGAAGAAAAAGAAGACTAAAAAGAAGAAGGAAGAAGGGAGTAGTAAATCCAAAAAGAAAGGGAAGAAGAAGGATAAAGGCTCTAAGGAATTAGAAAGTTGGTGGCAAAGAAGATTACATCATCATCATTAGAAACACCTCATTGTTATATTTGTGAGAGGGATGGTCATTTGAATTCAAACTATTGGTATAATCCAAGGTATAGGGATCCAACTACGTAAAGGATCCAAAAACAAAGGCAGGAATCTCAAACAGCAATGGTTCACGTTACTCCATAAGTGCAACCAAGAGGTAACCAAAATTGGTTTCCTCCAAGGGAGGAATACAAAAATCAATGGAGGCCTCCAAATAGAAAATGGAATAGAGGAAGAGAAAAAGCTCCTTGGCGGAATGATTGGAGGAATAATTGGGTAGATTATGATGCTCCGAATCAAGCTCCTCTCATAGCAAAAATAGCCTAGGCAAGAAAAGAATCATGCTCCATAGGTAAATGTTGTATGGACAAAAATGGAGGAGGTGGTGCTTCTACAAATGCAATCTAGAGATGGTGAGGATCAGATTTCAATACCATTGGAATCCACATCAATAATGTAGATATCATGTGATTGTGCAAGTTGTGTACAACAAGAGGGGGAAGTTGAAGTGATGAGTCTCAACGTTTAAAGGCTCCTTTAGATTGGGAGGGACTGAAAGACATCCAAGAATATTCATCAGAATAGATTAAGAAGAGATGCAGAAAAAGAAACATGTATCTTGGGGGAGGATGAAATGAAGAAAGAGGATATTAGTTTACCTTCACTTTTTGAGGAACTATTACATACTCCTCTGAACATTACTTTGGATCAGTTTTATCAGATATTGAAGGCAAAATTGATAATTGCTGGGAAGCATCCAGAAGCTTTGAAGGCTGAAGTTTGTAATGTTTCGCCGGAGGATGTGGAATTTAGTATTCCTATCATTAACCTCAAATTTCAAGGAAAGGATTTTTCTCGGGTCTTATTGGATGGAGGCTCTGGAGTTAATATTTTTCCAGAGGAAGAATTTTTGAAGATGAAACGTATTGAGTTGGAACCAGCTCCTTTTCAAGTCAAAATGGTAGACCTAAGGAGGGTTCAGCTGATCGAAATGTTATGACATGTGGAGGTGTTAATTTTTTATTTCCCATTTAAGGTCAATTTTGTAGTTTTGAAGTTGGAGGCTACTGGAGGAGCTTACGCAATGCTATTGGGAAGGCCTTGGTTTCATATAGAAAAACCTAGGCAAGATTGGGAGAAGAATGAAGTTATTCTTAAGAAGGGATCCAAAACAATAAAAGTGAGCATGGTGGATAAAGTAGTTTTGGCAAAGGAAATCAAGCCACTGTATGCTCAAGCAATTAATTTGGCATTAGAAGTTACAGATGATGAGGTGGAAGATTTCTTAAAGGAAAATCCTATAGTAGTGCTAGTTTTTGAAGTGGATGTGATAGATATTTTGGATAGGTATTGGTTTACAGGGAGGTTTCATACTGAATGTACTCAGGTGAAGACTGAGATCCCACAATAGTCTGATGTTACAGAGATTTCAAGGGACCAAAAAGTTTCTCAGATTTTGGATATTTAGAGTGAGGAGTCCGAGATGGGTGCTAGTGAAGCCATTACATAAGCTGAGGCATTGTATAAACATACTTTGGGGAAGAGCTCTAGAGTAAAAGAGATGATTTGAAGGATTTGGATCTTGGTATAGGATAATCCAAGAATAGTCAAGGTCAGTGTACACCATGATTTGGAATTCAAGGACCAGTTGAAGAAGTTGTTACAAGAATTTATTGATGTATTTTCCTTGGAGGTCTACGAAGAGATAAAAGGAATGGATCTGCAAATTTATCGACATCAGATCAATTTAAAACAAGATGCAATTCTAGTAGTGCAGCAGCACGATCGGAATACGAATTATGTAAAGCAGTTAAAATATGAGCTTGACAAGTTTCTCAAAGATGGCTTCATTAAGCAGGTAGATCAAGTTGCATGGCTCTCACATATTGTAGTGGTTCCAAAGAAGTCTGGAAAGTTAAGGGTTTGCATTGATTATTGTGAAAGCTGAATGCAGCTACCATAACAACAGATCCTATTCCTTTGCCTTTTATTGATACCTCGTTTGATGATGTAGAAGGTCATGAAATGTATAGCTTTTTAGATGGATTTTCACGGTATAATCAGATTAGTATGGTAGAGGAGGATATGGAGAATGTTGGGGTGGTAATGCCCAATGTGCCCAGCAGCCCATAACTTGGGTGGCCAGCTATTCTTTTATACATAAAGATAATAAAGACTCATCACACATTGAGAAGTGTGAGTCCACAAACACTCTGTGTGTTATCTCTTTCTCCCTCGCTCTTCTCTACATGCACAGCTTCATCCTCGCATACGCTCCCCTTCAAAACAAGTATCAGAGCTTGGTTCGGGAGCAACAGAGCATCTACAGCAGTTGAGCATTGTGTGAGAGCAAGTAGGCGTGAGATTTGCAGCAGCGCGTGGGACTTCAGCAGTAGCGCGAACTAATTTCAACAGTGCGCCACTCATTTTTTAGCCCACACCACATCTCCTCCACTCCCGGCACACTTCTTGCTTCCCCACAGGCCCTGGGTGAGCATTTTGCACACATTTTTGCTGTGTAGATTGGATTCCAGGTGTTTATTCTTGCAGATTTGGAGCATTCAGCTGTATTTCAGTAGGTTTTCTACTTATATATGCGTATTTTGATGTATTTGACATTGTGGGTTTGTTAAATCAGACAAAACCACCATTGCGATTACAAAAATTTGGTTTTTCTTTGGTTTATGTATGTCATATGTGGATTATGTATTGAGACAGAGTTGCTTTAGCCTGTGTTGAGGGTCGTGGAAGGTTTTATTGAGCTGCTGGGGGATACTCGGATGTTGATATCCCTTCGGTGATACAAGTACTGGAGCGTGCCCCCAACATCCCCACTTTTTGCATCACCATAGGATGTATATTTATGTGGATAGTGCAGCCATGATGCTTATATGCTGATTTCGCCATTGTTGGCATTGTGTCATTTTATGCGTATGCGGTTGACACAGTGGATAGAGAGAGTTGTCCATAGGAGATTCAGTGTTCCAGTGATAGCCATTTATATTCTGTTTTGTGAGTCTTTTGATAGACTATCAGCCTTTATTGATTAGTACACATCTATTTTGTATTCACAGGTCAGTTTTACAGGGGGGAGACTGCCGAAATTTTTCCAAATTCTGGTGATTTGATTTGATTTTCTAGTCAGAAATGACATCTTCTTCGTCGCAAGAGACCTTGTTCAACATAGAGAAGTTGGATGGCACCAACTACCATTTTTGGGTTCAGAACTATTATAATATTCTTGTGCAAAAGAAGCAAATCAAGCCCATCAAGCTGAAGGGTGTGAAGCCAGAGGAAATGGAGGCAAGCATATGGGAGGAGCTAGATGAGTTAGCTCGGTCTACCATCATGCTGACATTATCAAAAGAATGTGTACTTCAATGTTCACAAAGAGCAGACTAGTTATGGCATATGGAAGAAGCTACGGGAACTCTATGACCAAAAGAGTGCAGCCTCAGAGGTCTATTGGCTTAAGAAACTAGTGGATTTGAAGATGGAAGAAGGGACACTCATGTCCAACCATCTCAATGAATTTAATACGATATTCACACATCTTTCTGTGCAGGGAATCAACTTTGAGGATTCAGTCAAAGCAATGTTTTTGCTTGTTACATTGCTAGAAAGCTGGGACACTTTTCGCACAGCCACCATTAGTAATTCTGCGCCAGATGACGGTCTATCTAGTGCTTATGTAGAGGGTAGTTTGCTTACAGAAGAGATAAATCGCAAAAATCAGGACTCTTCTAAAGGTGGAAGCAATGCTCTTATGGTTCGTGGTAGATCCACTGAGAAAGGCAAGCAGAATGAGAGATCTAAGTCTCGAAGCAAGTCACATGGACGTAAAGAAGTCGAGTGCTACCACTGTCACAAGAAAGGACATGTGAAGAAAGACTGCAGAATATGGAAAAGAGAGAAAGGCAAAGAAAAGAAGCAGGACACATCTACACTAAAGGAGAGCAGCATGAAGATCAATGAGATCAACTGTGTGTTGGAGATATATGCTTCACATCAGCCGTGGATTCGGCATTTTTGGTTGCCACAGACGATGGTGCTTTGCAGGACTGGGTTCTTGACTCAGGGGCATCTTTTCATGTGACTCCTCACAGGGAGTGGTTCAGCACGTATGATGCAGGTCGCAAAGGTCGTGTCTGTATTGGCAATGACTGTATTGGCAATGACTTTTCATGTGAAATTCTTGGAGTTGGTGATGTGCAACTAAAGTTTCATAATGGCTCTTCCTTCACATTAAAGAATGTGAGACATGTTCCTAAGCTCACCAAGAGCTTAGGAACATGTCTCACATTAAGCTCACCAAGAGCTTAATCACTATACTGGTCAGTTGGACGACGCAGGGTATCACTACATGTTAAGCTCACCAAGAGCTTAATCACTATACTGGTCAGTTGGACGACGCAGAGTATAGTGATTAAGCTCACCAAGAGCTTAATCACTATACTGGTCAGTTGGACGACGCAGGGTATCACTACATGTTTGGTGATAATTCTTGGAAGACCACCAAAGGTTCTTTAGTTATTGCACGTGGTGCAAAGTCTAAAACTTTGTACACGTTGCATGTGCCCAACATCCAAAACCATGTAATTTGTGTAACCGAGCAGCCAAGTGTTTCCTTGTGGCATCGTCAGTTAGGTCTTATGTCTCAGTCTGGAATGAAAATTCTATCTCGTTTTGGTTATGTGCCTGGTTTTGACTTCTCAGATTTTTCTATTTGTGAGCATTGTCTTTATGGAAAGCAAACACAGTCACCACACAAACATGGAAGCCCTCGTAAAAGTGAGCCGTTAGAGTTAGTGCATAGTGATGTGTGTGGACATATGCCTGACGTGTCTATGGGAGGTGCTAAGTATTTTGTTACTTTTATTGATGATTTTTCAAGGAAAGTATGGGTATATTCTCTCAAGAAGAAAGATAAAGTTCTTTCAAAGTTTCAAAACTTTGTGACACTAGTGGAGAATCAATCTAGGAAGACAGTGAAATGTTTAAGGTCAGATAATGGTGGAGAGTATGTTAAGAAAGCTTTTCAACACTTTTGTGAGAAAAAAGGCATCAAGAGGGAGTTGACTCCTCCATATAATCCTCCACTAAATGGTGTAGCTGAGAGAATGAACCATACCATACAAGAGAAATTGCGTAGCATGTTGTATAATGCAGGTTTGCCTAATGGATTTTGGGCAGAAGCTTTGACAACTGCTTCATCTTATCAATAGATCTTCGAATAAGGCTTTGGATGAGAAGGTAGCTGAAGAGCTATGGTCAGGAAAACCGCCTTCTTACAAGCATCTAAGAGTCTTTGGCTGTGAAGCGTTTTGCCATGTTCCTAAACAGTTGAGAGACAAGTTGTCTCCTAAGTCAAAGAAATGCATATTTCTTGGCTATGGCAGTTCTGGAGAGAGATGGCATATCGGTTATGGGATCTCGAATCCAAGAAGATTGTTTGCAGTAATGATGTTTACTTCAATGAAGAGAAGATACACATGAAGCCTGTACCTACAGTGGAGATGCGAAGAGTTATCTTTCAGGAAGATGGACATGTGTATGATAGGGCTCAAGCACCTCTATTGTTGACCAACCTGGTCAGGAACCTCCTATGCCAAATGATGTTGTAGAAGGACAATAGGCTCAACCGGTTGTTAAAAGGTCTACAAGGGTTTCAAGGCCTCCTGATAGATTTGTTCCTTCACTAGATTATGTCATGTTGACAGATTGCGGAGAGCCCTCCTGCTATAAAGAGGCTATGTTGCAAGATGACAAAGTCAACTGGGAGAAAGCTATGCAATCGGAGATGGACTCATTGCATAAGAATCTTACATGGGATTTGGTGCCTTTACCCAATGGGAAGAAGGCTTTGCCTTGTAAGTGGGTCTATAAGTTGAAGATTACTCCAAATGATAGTCGACCAAAGTATAAGGCACGATTGGTAAAGGATTTAAGCAACTGCAAGGTGTGGACTTTGATGAGATATTTTCACCAGTTGTGAAAATGACCACCCTTAGATGTGTTCTTGCATTGGTTGCCAAGGAGGACATGGAACTTGTCCAGATGGATGTAAAAACAATGTTTTTACATGGAGATCTTCATTGGTTGCCAAGGAGGACATGGAACTTGTCCAGATGGATGTAAAAACAACGTTTTTACATGGAGATCTTCATGAGGACATTTATATGCAGCAACCTGAAGGTTTTGTTGAGGCAGGCAAAGAGCATTTGGTGTGTAAGCTCAAGAAGAGCCTTTATGGTCTTAAGCAAGCACCAAGGGAATGGTACCATAAATTCCATTCATTCATACTGTCTCAAGGCTTCAAGAGAAGCAACTTTGATCATTGCCTCTATACCAAGAGAGCTACAGATGGTAGCTTGATCATCTTGATCCTATATGTGGATGATATGCTACTTTTGCTGGTAAAATTCAAGATGATGTGATAGCCTTGCAATCAAAATTACATTCGAATTTTGATATGAAAGACTTGGGTGAAGCTAGTCATATTTTGGGCATGCGTTGAAGAATGCGGAAAAATGGGATGGAGCCTCTACACCCAACCCAAGAAACCAACACTCACCAAAGAGATAGGGACCTACACAAGAACCAACGTTTAGGAGCACCACCTTACTTTATGGAGAGTAAGGAAACCGAATCTCAAGACACATACACACACCAAGCTCACACACTCTCTCACACATGCACCTATTGTTCATGTCATATGCTCCCTCAAACACCAAACACCAAAGCTTACAAATTATCAAATGAGTGAAGAAATTTTGTGATGATGATGGGAATGAAGAACTCAATTCTCTCTCTCAAAAGTCTCAAATATAAAAACATACAAAAGGGTGTCAATTTTAAGATCACTTTCTTTCCTTCTTTAAACTAGCAATTCACACATAGATGCACGCACGCACGCACTTGCTTCAAAACACATCCTCCCAAACAAGCAGTGCTCTCACACATAGGGAGCCCTTCTCCACCCGTGGAGCCAACACACAAACACAATAAAAGAGGGGAATGAGTTGAGCAAAAATGAGTTAACACACATGATTCATGAAAACAAAACAATTTCAAAAAAAAGGTTACCACCACAAAGTGAAGGAAGTGCGACTTGTTTAGATAGCCTTGACTGCCCTTTGTAAATCAACCACCAAAGGAAAGAGAGACCACAATGAGAGATAATGACATAAATTGATAAGGAGAATATGATTTAGTAGATAGATACAAAAATTCCAAGTGTATGGGTAGAAAGTAGAGAGATTTAGAGGTGAGAGACAAGATTGTCTCCAAATGGAGAGGTGGGAGAGAGAAAGAGAGATAGAGATTAGGCTTGGGGTGAGAGGCTTGGGCTATATTGAGAGCACCATTAGAGGGATTTCCTCAGCAATTAGGGCAAGAGAGTGGCTATGTATGTGTAGAGCTTGCCCAAAACATGAACCAAGGGGGCCTTTTATAGGGTTTCCAACCTTGGGTTGAGTAACTAGAGTTACAATTTGACCTTGGTTTAGGGGAGAATTATTTTTTCCCAGAATACACTTAGAAAGGGGAGAAAATACATTTTCCTTGCATGGAAAATCCCATTTTAAGTCATTGGTGCCATGGGGGTATCAACTAGGATAGGTGGGATCCACGTGTCTTCTTGTCCAAGGTACATGTGGGGTGTCCATATGTATGTATGATGAGGCAAATGGCCCCTTTCACTACTAGAGCTTGAGGGCATACCGACGTTAAAATACCGACGCAAATGTCGAACCTCGGTATGCCCGTCGTAATCTTGGAGGAGACAAGTCGGGCGGGCTAATTTTAAATTTTCGTATACCGACGCGTATACCGACGCTTTTACCGTTGCATATACCGACGTATATTCCGAGGTATATACCGACGCTCGTAAGTTTTTTACAGCCGAGAGCGTATTGTTCTCTGTTTTTCGCGGCGTTGTAGAGAAGGTGCGTTTAAGCATCTCCTTCCTTCTTTCCTCTCTTCTCCTCTTCTCCTTCTCCACTTTAACTTGTATGCTCTTGCTTTTACTAATATGCTCTTTGCTCTTGCTTTTGCTTTTTAATTTAGGATACATGAGGTTTAGGGTTTTGTGTTTTTTTTGTTCTCTATGCATGTTGAGAGCTCTCTATGTATGCATAGATCTCCTAATGCATGCATAGAGATTTTAGGGTTTTGTATTACTTTGTATTAGTTCTTATTCTTATGTTTAATTTACTAATTATTTTGTTTAATATTTTGTTTTACAGCTCTTTCACCAATCTTTCACCAATCCTCTCCTTCAGCTTCGCAAAAAAGAGGTAGACCCTCTTTCCATTTTTCTTGTTTATGTTTTTTCCTACGTATTATTGCACCCATGTTTTATGGTTTAGGGTTAGTTTAGGGTTATTGCATTTGCAAGCTTGTACATAAGATTATTGCAAGAACTATGCATAAAACCTATCATACGCTTGCAATCTCTATGCATAGCCTTCTTGCAAGCTTTATGCATAAGCTCTATTCATAGAGCTTGCGAGCTTGTGAAATCTCTATGCATAAAGTCTATGCATAGGCTTTATGCATAGAGTTTGCAAGCTTATAAAATCTCTATGCATAGGTTTCTTGAAAGCTTGCATGGACATTGTACATAGAGCTTGCATAGCCTTCTTGTTGAAATCTCTATGCATAGCCTTCTTGTAAAAGCTTAATGCAAAAGCTCTATGTATAGGCTTTATACATAGAGGTTGTAAGATTATGAAAGCTCTATACATAGGGCTTGTAAGCTTATGCAAGATCTATACATAGAGTTTAAGCATAGAGCTATATGAATCTAGCTGAATGCATGAATTAAGATCTATGCATAAAGCTTAATACATAATGTTTTATGTATAAATCTTATGGATGAGCTTTATGCATAAGGCTTCACATGCGTATGTTTTCATGCATAAAGCTTTTTTTGATGTAGAGTGCCTTGCATGGATGGAGAGCATAAGCTTTTTGAATGTTTATATTCTCTTATATATATAACATATATTTCTTATGCTCTGTTTTTCTATGCATAAGGTATTCTCATTATTCATAGAGTTTATATATGTTATCAAGGTAAGATCTCTTATCCATGTAAGACAAGATCATGTTTATTACACCATTGGGTGATGGGATTAAGGGTTAGCATAGTGCATAAGGCTTATAGCATAGAGCTTATGCATAAGACTTATACATATGACTTATGCATAGAGCTTATGCATAAGTCTTGCAGCCTTATTATGCAAGCTTATACTTAAGGCTTGCACGCCTTACTATGCATACGAGGGTTGTTGCAAGATCAGGTGTCCAGTTTTTTTGGCACATGAATGGTCCCCTAAATGTGCCTAAAATGGCCCGAAAGCTGCAAAAATGTTGTAAACTCTACTTAAACAACACACAATATCCAGGTCTACATTCTTCCAAGATCATTCCTCAAGATGATGAAGATGGACCTACTTTGGGACAGTGTAGATAGCTTTGCTCAAGGTGAAGAAACTTGCTTTGATACCAAATATTGGATCTAGGGTTAGGATTGCAAGGATGCAAGCACATATACACACACACACAACAAGATCAAGAAGCTAAAGAGCACACAACCAAGGAGATAAGATTACTAAGTGTGCCAAGTATAAAAGATTAAGCAACCCTATTTGTGCCAAGTACAAAAGATTAAGCAGCCCTATTTGTGTACATGTATATGCACGGGGAAGAAAACCTCCTAATGAGGGAAAAAGTGCCACGGTGGTCCTAAGTGTATTTACACACATCACTACCATATCATGGCAACATTGAGGTGTACACAACATTTATTGCTTTCACACTCTACCACTTACTTGTCTATGTAGATCCTCGATGAATTGGAGTTGGGTCTCTCTCCCCATGCCTAGCAAAACTTGAGGGCATGACATTTGAACCCACACCCTCAAAGCATTAAAAATATCCCACAACATATTGCCAATTTGAGAAACTCATCTTGTAAGTAGGGGTCGGGGGTTCCTTAGATAGAGCATTTATAGGCCTTTTAGCTTTGCAAACCTGTGTAGATCCAACCTAAAAGCGTTGTCTCCTCTGATGGAAGCATGGGACTTTTGACCCACAAGCTTTTACCTCAAAAAATTGACACATTTTTGCTAGGAATAAGGTCTTATGCTTCTCTTGAAACACACATGAATTTGAAAAAAACAAGTAAAATATTCAAGCCATTGCTAACATACAAACTCTCTCTCTATCTCTCTCTCTCTCACCATCATTGATGTACTTTATATTACACCCAAAGATTTTCTTAGGATGGGGGAGATAGAGAATTAGATCATGGTTGTACACATTTAGCATGTAATGACATGATTCATGGGTCGGGAGAGGCTTAACTTTGAGGCACATATATGTTTCTAGTTGTATCTAGTTTTTTTTCATTTATCCATGATGCACATAGACATGGATATGTGTAATTGGATTTATCTCAGACCATGTTGATAATACAATCCACAAGTCTCTTTTTGAGTGACTTGAGATTCTTCTTTGAAACTGCCTATTTCAAAAGTTTCTCTCTTCAAACACCATAACTTCTCATTGCACTTTCCCCACCATCACCTCTATTGCATTTTCATCCTCCTCCTCTCTCTCTCTCTCTCTCTCTCTCTCTCTCTCTCTCTCTCTCTCTCTCTCTCTCTCTCTCTTCTCTCTCTCTCTCTCTCAGTCCACCACAACAGCCTCCATAGTCTACTTATACTAGGGGTACACTAGCTCATTGGGCCCTTGAGCTCGGGAGATCAGGATGCCCATGCTTATGAGGGGCATCATGACATTGACAGAGACTATCTGATATGGGCCAAGATATCTCAATTTTACTAGGGTGAGGTCCTAGCTTAGAGTTATACATCATACCCCATCCTTGAACTAAATCTTCCATAATCTGATATGGGCCAAGATATCTCAATTTTAATTTACCAGGGTGAGGTCCTAGCTTAGATTTATACACCATACCCCAATCCCCTGGTTGAAAGATTTTAAACTTAACCTACCTTGATATCCAAGCTTGATTTCTCCTCTAAATTACATCCATTGTAAGAGCACTAATTGGCCTATCCTCTTCTAATTGCAATAGTTGTTCCTGCCTAACTCCTCTGGTGATAGTTTATGCTCTACAAAGATCCTCAAAGATGGAACCACAAATTCCATAGGTACCACTGCATCCATGCCCCATAAACTAGTCCGAATGGTGTCATACCAATAGAAACCTTATATGCCATCTGAAATGACCATAGAGTCGAATCTAACTTATCATCCCAATCCTTATAGTTTTCAGCCACTATTTTTTTTAAAGTATTATGAGTAGAATTTTATTAGAACATTCCGCTTGCCCATTTGCTTGTGGATGATATGGAGGAGACTTCTTATGCACCATCATATGTGTTCACGTCGATTCTTGAATGACTGAGGTCAGAAAATGTGTTCCCTGAATAGATACCAGCTCAATTGGATAGGATAGCCAAACCTACTCATTATGTTCTTGTACAAAAATCTTGCTACACTAGCTACTTTACTGTCTCTCAATGCCACTGCTTCTACCCACTTTGTAGCATAATCCATAGCTACCAAAATGTATCTACTGCCTATTCTCTAAGCTTTGGACTTAATTGGATCAATCAAATCAAGTCCCCATTTCTAAAATGGCTCTAAATCAATGTCCCATCCTTTGACACTGCAAACATACTTTTGAAAACTTATGAGCATCTTTTAATACCAAAGGCAACCATAATCTAGCTTGCATTATCTTGCAACCTATGATTTCTCTTGAAAAATGTCCTCCATCATCTCCACTGTGAGCTTCTCTCAATACAACTCCTTGTTCTTCATCTGATACACACCTTTGAATTATCTGATCAATGCTTCTTCTATATAAGCATCCCAAAATTACTAAGAAAGGCCTGCTTTTTAAAACAAACTTCTTCTTCTAATCTGCTGTCATATGACTTGGTAGCACTCCATCCAACCAGTAAGAAATTATGATTTCATCATACCAATTGTCAAATTGTAAAAGCTTGAACTACTGTATAAATATTTGCATTAGGTAACTGATCACAGAAACTTTGATTGCATCTTCCCCATGCTCAATCCGACTCAAATAATTTGAAATTGCGTGCAATTTACTAGGAGTATGAATAATGGTAAAGTCAAACTGTTCTAGCAAAAGCATCCATTGTGCTAACCTTCTTGTTAACTGAGGTTTCCTTATCAAATACAATAAAGCTTGGTGGTCCACATGAAAAACCACTTTGTTACTCAAAAGATAATGTCAAAATTTATGCAAGGCATAAATCATACCCAAGGCTTCCTGCTCAATCACTGTATAATTCTTCTCAGCTATATTGGTGAGAGCATCTTACTTGCATAATAGATGGGTCTGAACCATCCCTTCTGCTTATCCTGCATTAAGGCAACTCCAATCGCCACATCTGATGCATCCACAAATATATGAAAAGGTAATGCCCAATCTGGTTGGCTACAATATTGATGCCACCACCAAAATCTTCTTCAAAATCTGAAATGCTCTCTTTTGTGCTTCACTCCATACAAACAGAATCTCTTTCTTCATAAAATGAGAAAATGGAGCATAAATGTTCGCTAAGTAGCGTAAATACCCAGAATGCCATTTAATTTGCCCCAAAAACCTCATCAACTCCTTCAAGTTCTTTGGAGGCTGAGCCTCCTGATGAATAGCCTTAATCTAATAAGAATCCACCAACATTCCTTCCTAAAAATAATGTGTCCTAACAATTTCCTCTGGCGGACAACTATTACGCAATGACATCCCAAACATCTTGCATCTTTGAAAACATTTCCTCAAATGCTCCAAGTGCATTGACCTCTTTCCAGACACTAAGAAGTCATCTATGAAGATGTACATGAAATTTGTAAGATAGGGTTCAAACATTTTATAAGCTGCTTTTGAAAAAGATGGACCATTCTTCAATCCAAAACTCATCACTATATACACAAATGCCCCCCACTAAGTTATAAATGTAGTTTTCTCCATATCCTCCTCTACCATACTAATCTGATTATAGCCTGAAAATCCATCTAAAAAGCTATACATTTCATGACCTACTACATCATCAAGCAAGGTGTCAATAAAAGGCAAAGGAAAAGGATCTGTTGTGGTAGCTATATTCAAATTTCGATAATTAATGCAAACCTTGAACTTTCTAGAGTTCTTGGAACCACTACAATAGGTGAGAGCCATGCAGCTTGATCTACAGGCTTAATGAAGCCTACTTTGAGAAGCTTGTCAAGCTCTTCTTTTACCTGCTGCTTTGCATAATTTGGATTCATTTGATAGCATTGCTACACTACTGGTACTACATCTTCTTTTAAATTGATATGATGCCAATAAATCTGTGGATCGATTCCCTTCATCTTTGAGTTCCATCTGCCCTTGGGTTGAAGAAGTTAAGATTTCATCATCAAGCACATGATTCGGGCTTGGTATATACTTCTTAAGAAGGCTGACATGAAATACATCAAGTACTTTAAGATGAGGAGGCAAAAGAAGCTCGTAGGGTAAGTCACCTACTTTCTTTGTAATTAGATATGGCCCACAATATCTAGGAGATAACTTCTTGTACTTCCCAAGAGATAGAGAACTTCTTTTGGGCCATACTCTAATGAAGACCAGATCTGCTTCTTCAAACTTTCTATCTGTCCTCTTCTTATTAGCATACTGCTTTTGTCGATCCTAGGCAGCTTTAATATCTTTACGAATTGACTGCATCTGCTGCTCCATGTCGTCAAGCATATGTCTGGACATCTCGACCCTAATCAATGGGTCGGACCAAGTTAATGGAGTTAAGCAATCTTGTCCATATAGAGCTTTAAAAGGGCTCATCCAGATACTTCGGTGATAAGAAGCATTGTAGGCGAACTCGACTAGGTGCAGATAGCTTAGCCACTTCTTGGGTTCCCTGCCACAGCATGACCGAAGTATATCTTCAATTACTTGGTTTACCCTTTCAGTTTGACCATCGGTCTCAGGGTGATAAGTTGTGCTGAGATCCAAGAAAGTTCCCATTGCTTCGAAAAATGTAGTCCAGAACCTTGAAGTAAACTTGGGATCTCAATCACTTACTATTCTCCTGGGTAGGCCATGCAATCTGAAGATTTCTTTGAGGAACACTCGGGCCACATCCACTGCAGTGTAGGTTTCTTTTACTGGGATCAGATGGGCAACTTTGGTTAGTCTGTCAACTACCACGAAATGGAGTTGTAACCTGATTACACTAAAGGTAATCCAGTAATAAAGTCCATACTGATACATTCCCACTTCATCTGGGGGATGTCCAATGGATGTAACTTCCCAGGCATTTTTACTCTTTTAGCTTTGACTTTCTGGCATGTCAGATTGACGTATACATGATTCAGTACATCCTTTTTCAGACCAAGCCAAAAGAAGCTTTTCTTTACAGACATGTAGGTCTTGATGAAACCTGGATGTCCTGCAATAAGGCTGTCATGGGCTTCATTCAGAATTTGTCCTTTGGTTCCCTCATCATTGGGAATGCATAGCTTGCGATTATAATACATAATTCCATCATCCAGACTGTACCCTTGAACTCGGTTCAACTCCTGTGGAGTTTTGCTTTCCTGCATAAGTAGGGTAGCAATAGGGCCAAAGAATCTATCCTGCATGATCTTCTCTCTTGCTTCAATAATCAAAGGATTTGACACTACAGTAATTGCAAGCAAGGAGGCTAACCTGCTGAGGGCATCTGCTCTACCACATTTTCTTTGCCTAGGCGATACTTGATTTCAAAATCAAATTCCTGCAGGGTCTGCATCCACCTTCTTTGGCGCATGTTGAGATCCTTCTGAGTGAAGATCCACTTTAAGCTCTGATGATCAGTCATCATCAAAGTGAATCTTTAACCCAGTAGTAGGTAATGTCTCCACAATTTCAGAGCATATACTACTGAAAGTAGTTCCAAGTCGTGGACAGCATAATTCCTTTCATGGGTTCTGAGTTTTTGGGATTCATAGGCCACTGCATGACCTTCCTGCATGAGTGCACCTCCCAGGGCAAAACCACTAGCATCTTACCACCTCAAAGGGTAGAGAGAAATCTGGCAGCTTCAGAATGGGATTGGTTACCAAGGCAGTCTTTAGCTTATCAAAAGCACTCTGGCACCTGGCAGACCATTGAAATGGAATATTCTTCTTGAGAAGATTAGTCAGGGGGGAAGCTATGAGAGCATACTTTGGTATAAAAATTCTATACCAACCAGTCAATCCCAAGAATCCTCTGACTTCTTTCACTGTCTTTGGTTCAGGCCAATCTATGACTACTTGGACTTTTGCGGAATCTGGAGAAATTCCATCTTTTGATACCAGAAAGCCCAAGTATTCAACATGGTCGGCAGAGAAAGTGCATTTGCTCTTTTTGGCAAAGAGTTGGTGCTTCCTTAGAATCTCAAGAACTTTTCTGACATGAGCTTCATGGTCAGCTGCATTCTTTGAGTAAATCAGAATATCATCAAAGAAAACAAGAACAAAATCATCCAAGTATTCTCTGAGAATGTCCTGCATTAAGCGATTGAATGTAGCTGGGGCATTTGTCAATCCAAACGACATGACAGTGAATTCATAATGCCCATACCGAGTATTGATGGCTATCTTCGGGATATCTTGCTCATTAATCCTGATCTGATAATACCCTGATTTGAGATCTATCTTTGTGAAGATCTGAGCTCCACTTAGCCTGTCTAGAAGCTCATCAATTCTGGGGATAGGATACTTATTCTTAACTGTCAGTTGATTTAGACCTCTGTAGTCCACACAGAGTCTTAGCGTTCCATTTTTCTTTTTCTGGAAAGAGAACTGGCGCACCCCAAGGTGAAACTCTGGGTCTTACAAACCCTTGTTCCAATAGCTGTCTAAGCTGTTCCTTGAGTTTGATGGCTTCAGGAACTGGCAATTGTACGTATGCAGGGCTACTGGCTGAGCTCCTGGGGTCAATTCTATCACATGATCTACTTCCCGTATTGGAGGCATCTCTGTTAGCTCTGCTGGGAATAAATCATCATATTCACTTAGCCATTCATGTTCTTTAGCTTTTAACTTTGAGTCTACCGGATTCATTTTGACAAGATAAATGCGCTGCTTCTTTCTAAGTCCTTTTAGTAACTTAGAAGCCTTTACTAACAGACTTGGGGATCCTGCAATTCCGGTTCCTTGAACTTTGTTTCCGTGAAGGTCACGGAAGGAAATGGTTCCATTATGACAGTGAATGTCAGCTTGATTTTTATAGAGCCAATCCATTCCAAGGATCCCATCAAAAACTCCCAAAGGTATAACTCTGAACTGACAGTCAGTTAAATTTCCATCTAGATTAAACTGAATACGATATGTCTCAAGGTGAGTGAAAAGAATCTTCCCCACTTGCCAATTCAACTTGCATAGATTTCCCTGATTTTTTATCTAAGACTAGCTTACGCAAGCATCCAGGGGAAATGAAAGAATGAGTACTACCTGAATCAATCAAAAGCTTAAAAGGCTTACCCTAATACTCAGCTGGAGTATTGATGATGGAGAATTGACGATTTGGCCCTTGGTTTAAAACTCATTCAAGCATGTGAAATGGGCGCCTCCTTCAGGAGGGGAATTCCCCCATGCAGAGGTGTCAAAAATGCATCATTACTTCTAGATATCTCCCCTTTTTAACTATTAACCTTGTCCTTAGTCAACTCTTCATCTTATGTGAGTATTTACTCATTTTTGGGAGATTTTTCTTTTATTTCTTCATTTTTCTCCTCCCTACATTTGGATGAATCTTATTGGTCCATAGGAATCTTAATTTAAAATTTCGAAAAAATCTTCACCCCCAAGATAATGCCTCTTGAACAGATTATACTTAATTTCTAATGCACCTTCTGGAAATCTTTTTGAACTTCTGTTTCAAGGGAACTTATTTTAATAAGATGAGAATTTTTTCCATCCAAAAATATTTAAAATTTGAATATTCTCTCTCCAGAGTATTTTCTTTATCTAGGTCAAAACTGGTAAAAACAAGATCTTTTATATTTCTGAAGAGGGATTTGATTACAGGGGAAGATGCTGGACATCTTGAGAGGCTGGGGAGGAATCTTACACCATGCAAGTTGTGACACATGAGCAAGTCAAATGTCAAGTGTGTATGGGAAGAAAATGTCTCCAATATTTTCACAAGTGATGTAGGGTTTAAATAAGGATGCTCCTAGCTTCTTTGGATTATGCATTGATAAACTAGAACAAATGATAAGAGTATTATGCACAAGAAGAAGACATCAAAGGGGAAGTCTTGGGAATGTGGTTATTCTTCTCTTACTTCATGATCATGTTGAATATCTTTTGCACACATTGTGGTTTGGTGGTACATGTACAAGTAACCAAAGTCATGCCTTCTAAAACTCTCAAGAAGACGCTATTACAATTTACAACAATTGTAGATAGCTTCAAATATCTTAGCATTGAGATGCCATGCATCCACGAGTAGCAAGAGTGCATTCTACAAAGACTAGAGGCAAGCACAAGTGCATACTATGCATTTGAGAATATTTCCATTCAAGGAGGGAGAAGGGGCTTCTACCTCTTGTTTCCTTGGGCACACCCATTCTACTCTGTTTTATATAAGTTTGGGGTCCTTGTCTATATGGAAGAAGTTTGAACAAGTCTAGAAGTGCTTTCTCATAGACTTCTTCAAAGTAAAAGCACGAATGCTAGGCCCCAATTCTATTGCTCGAATTCAGAACTCTACCAAGAAAATCGTATGCATACAAGTAGTAGAGTACATCGTGTCTAGGTTCAACAACTACCACACCATAGGCTCTCATGCATCGCATGGAGGAGAGTTGCAAGCTACAAAAGCCTGAGAAGAGTAACAACTTGAGCTCCAATCGGATGCACGTGGTTCGAAAGATAGGATGCACCACACTTTCTCAATCGAATGCGCGTGGTTCGAAAGATAGGATGCACCACACTTTCTTCACGATACTTCCTAGGTACTGTTATGACCCATGTTATTTGAATAATAATCATGGTCATTTAAATTTGTATATATTTTTTATGATGCCTATTTCTCATCATGAACACGTTAGGATTGATTGATGTGATATCAATTGATTGTTACTACTGACGTGGTTTATGTTTATGAGTTTAGGTGATGAGGTGTGCAAGGGGTACCGATTTAGGTGTTTCACAGTGCGAGGGTACCGATTTAGGTGTCGCACGGATGGTGGATTGAATCATGGCGTGTGGACAGATCTCACAATATTTTGTGGCTGTATTATGTGGCGATTGATATTATTTTGACATTAGTGTGATGTGTGTGTGTGCACGCGTCAATTTATTGTACAGTGTGCGTACGAGCACTAGTTGATTTATTTTGTAATGTGCATATGTGCACAAGTTAGATTATTGTATTAGAAAAATAGTGCAAACCTTAGAAGGTTTGAGGACAAAGGCTAAAATTGAGGACAAAGGCTAATTAAATGGCAAAGTCCAAATATGGATGTATACTTTATTTTTGGCTTAAAGCCTGCTTTTTGGAATATATAAAAATACCCACGCGAGAAGAAGCCACTCACGTTGGGGGGGGAAGATTGCACCCAGTCTTGTGTTGCCTTGTGTTGATGGTGATGTATTTCTTTCTCTTACTCTATGTTTTTTTATATGTTTTAATTTTTAATTTAATTCAAGTAGTTGTTTTGATGTTTGATATAATTTTTATGAGTCTTTTGATTATTCTCTTCAAGAAAATTAAAGGTCCGGTTGCAATGGTATCAGAGCTTTGGTATAATTTAATTTTCTTGAAGGCGGTCAAAAGAGGTGAAAGAGATAAAAACAGAGGTGATTTTGGTAAATTTTTTGAATTTAAATTGAAGAAGAACACGTTTAGGGATTTTTGTTTATGTATGGATGAAATAAAGCTTGTTTTTGACCATTGGGTAATCAATCTCCATCAATTTATTGTCCAAAGGGTAAAACTAGGTGGAAACCATTAGTGGGTTTCTCAAAACCATGAAACCACCTTCCTCTTCACTAATCCTCTTCCTAATCTGTCTGTACCGATTGAAAGAGCAAGCAGAGGAGCATGGAGAGCCATAATCGAATCGGAATTGCTAAACCTTTCCTTAATTCAATTTCTATAATAGAAGGTTGAGGATTATTCAAGAGTCTTTTCAAAAATTACTTTGCTTTTTATTTAATTTCCTCCTTTACTGCGCTGGGCGCAAGCTTAGATATATATATATATATATATATATATGTATATATAAAATTTCCCAATCTCTCTCCCTCCTTATTACTCGGCGGCGGCGGCGAGCTGCGAATTAAGGGAGATGAGGCCGGCAGCGCGAGGAGGCGCTGAAATTTTTTTTCCCTCCCTCCATCTAGCCAACGGCCTGCACCCTGCGCATCCAAGGCCGGTTCATAGATTTTAAAATATATATATATATATATATAAATTTTCAATTGATTTTTTTTATCTCTCTCTTCCTCCTTCATAACCGGGCAGCCAGCGCTGAGAATTGAGGAATTTTTTCAAACCTCAAATTAGCTAATTAGCTTTGATTATTACAAAGCTTAAATTAGCTAAAAGCTTTCTGAGCTTTGCTTTAATCTTGGCGGGTTAGGCTAAATCCAGGAGGCACTAATTATAATTTTCTCCAAAGTTTTTTAAAAATAAATTTACGTTAAACTTCATGAATTTCAAGATGATTGAATCATTTCATTTGAGCCTTTATTAAGCTTGGGTTTAACTGTGCATTGGATTTAAATTAGTTAAAAAAATCATGTTAAGCAAAGCTTTTATTAGTAAGCTTAATTAAGAAACTCTTTGAGCTTTAATTAATAAAGTTTTAATTTTAAAAGTACATAGATTATTTCTTGAAAAAAATTATGCATTTTGTGTATTGAGCTAACTTGGCAGGACTCACATCTAGTTCGACATTCCATATGAGATAAGAAACTCTATCTTTTCTTTTGTTTTAAATTTTTCTTATTTTTTTTAATTGTCAAGAAATGGGTGAATATCCGCAACATTATCGTACTATTCAGGAACAACTTGATTCTCTCTATATTCTTTTGAATCAAGAACGAGAGCATCGTGACAAATTTCAAAGAAAGATTGAACGACGTCTATCTAGAATAAACAAATATATTAAGAAGAAAGCTCAAATTGTGAAAGCATCTGACATGCATAGCCCGACTAATGACATCGTATCCAAGCTATCTATTGTCAAGTGTTTCAGGTGTAAGATGTTGGGACATTATGCTAAATCTTGCCCAACTAGAAAGAAGAACCAAATTGCACAAAAGGACATGCTTGACATCGAAGAGGTTAACGGACTCGACACATTAACCAAAGGTGGAGGTATGTGTAAAAAAATTTATTTATTGTATACAATTTCTTGTTTGCTTTTGTATCTGTTTTCTGAATATTCTTTGTTTCTAGACCTAGTTAGAAAACTTTAGCTAGTGAAAAGATAATTAGATACCGTGACCTAACTAGAAAGATCGAGACAAGAATAGCAAAAGTTATCTTCAAGATCTAGTTGTCCAAATTCAAGTAAAAAAATGACTGCTAGACATTTCATAGAAGATTAAGACCAATTTGAAGATTCAAGATCCAAGCAAGTTTCTCCAGTCTTTGATTCAAGTTATCAATTGCTTCACCATCGAATTTAGTAATGATGAGAAAAGAAAAGAAATAGCTCTCAAGTGACTAGAAACTAAGTTTAAGTTGTATACCAATCACAATTACGAAGTTTATACCAATTTAAGTAAAGTTTTATCTAAATTTTCAAGTGTTCTAGTTTAAGATCTATCTGAGTACAAGATTCTTTCAAGTAAAGTTTTGTTTAAATTTTCAAGTGTTCTAGTTTAAGATCTATCCAAGTACAAGATTCTTTCTAGACCAAGAATTTCTCTAAGTCAAAGATATATTCAACCACAAGATTTAAACCCCTTAAGAACAAGATTTATTCAAGAATTATAATTATGATTAATTAAAGACTAATCGCTCAATTTTCGTCCATTCAAGTATTTTTAATCTAAGCCAAGATTCATTACTAGTATATCAAGTTCTTGCTATCAATTAGGGTGGAAGATGTCCATCTTTATTCAAGTTCTGATTTCAAGTTTAAGATTAAGCTTAAGATCAAGATTCCCTTTAGATTTCATTGTTTACAAGTAAGATTCATAAATTCAACAATTATAAACCTATTCAAAGATTATAATTTTTGGAATTTAGTTAGATAATTACAAGATTAAGATTAAGATCAAAAACAAATCTCGAGAATTCATTAAGATTAAGATCAAGATCAAAAACAAATCTCGAGAATTCATCAAGATTAATATCAAGAATAAATCCCCAGAATTCATCAAGTTATTGACAGTAATGTAAGTGATTATTTTTCAATCTTAAGTTAATAAGAATTTCCATTTCGACCTAATTTATTTTTGGAATAAGATTTGTAGTCTAATTTTGAGGATAGAGAAAAGTTATGTCGGAATGAAAGTTTCAGAGTGAATTAGCTACTCCGTCTCAAACTTCTATTCTTAAGGTAGTGTCGTGGTATGGGACATTAGATTGGTTTTACATACCTACCCCAGACGTATCTATGTCTTCTATCTTTCACCAGCGAGTGTTTGTATGTGGAAGGTACCTATGTGGTATGGGACACTTAGATCCTTTTCACATGTGTTCACTTGTTTGGTTTTATTTTTTTTAGAAATTGTTTGATGTGTTGATCTTGTCCTCCACTTGAGCCATGAAGCCATCCACTCATTGATTCCACAACTGAGGACAGTTGATTCCCAACAGGGAGGACTGTTATGACCCATGTTATTTGAATAATAATCATGGTCATTTAAATTTGTATATATTTTTTATGATGCCTATTTCTCATCATGAACAGGTTAGGATTGATTGATGTGATGTCAATTGATTGTTACTACTGACGTGGTTTATGTTTATGAGTTTAGGTGATGAGGTATGCAAGGGTACCGATTTAGGTGTTGCACAGTACGAGGGTACCGATTTAGGTGTCGCACGGATGGTGGATTGAATCATGGCATGTGGACAGATCTCACAATATTTTGTGGCTGTATTATGTGGCGATTGATATTATTTTGACATTAGTGTGATGTGTGTGTGTGCACGCGTCAATTTATTATACAGTGTGCGTACGAGCACTAGTTGATTTATTTTGTAATGTGCATATGTGCACAAGTTAGATTATTGTATTAGAAAAATAGTGCAAACCTTAGAAGGTTTAAGGACAAATGCTAAAATTGAGGACAAAGGCTAATTAAATGGCAAAGTCCAAATATGGATGTATACTTTATTTTTGGCTTAAAGCCTGCTTTTTGGAATATATAAAAATACCCACGCGAGAAGAAGCCACTCACGTTGGGGGGGGAAGATTGCACCCAGTCTTGTGTTGCCTTGTGTTGATGGTGATGTATTTCTTTCTCTTACTCTATGTTTTGTTATATGTTTTAATTTTTAATTTAATTCAAGTAGTTGTTTTGATGTTTGATATAATTTTTATGAGTCTTTTGATTATTCTCTTCAAGAAAATTAAAGGTCCGGTTTTGCAGGTACCATGTCGTCCACCAACAACAATGTATCACTAAATGGATGCACCACACTTTCTTCACGATGCTTCCTAGGTACCATGTCGTCCAACAACAATGTATCACTAAATGGATGATGAGGGCGGATTCTGTTAACCATCATACCACCCACAATGCCCCTACATAAAAGCCTCTCACAACCCCGCCTACATGATAGAATTGCATTTATCCACATTTTTTCTCTCATCATCCAATGTCAATAATTCTACCATCGATTTCCATGGCAGCATCCACATGAATGTTAGCCATGCAGACATGAGGTGCAGAATCCTTTTCGTTTAATTTCACTGCATGCTCAAATGCATCCCTCCCAAGGTCCAAATTGCCCCATTTTCAACAAGCCCCAAGCAACGTTAGCCATGCAACAATACCAGGATGTACTGGCATCTCTTTAATCAGCATAGCTGCCTTTTCTATGAGTCTGGCTCAGCTTAGGAGATCAACCAGGCATGTATAATAATGCGCTAGATTTGGGATAAAACCATGACCAATGCTAATTAGTTTAAAGTACATCTGACCCTTGTCCACTAGACCTGTATGACTCAACGCACTCAAAACACTAAGAAATGTGATAGCATCGGGCCTTATACCTCCTCTTACCATTATACCTCCTCTTACCATTTTGTTGAATACACTGATCACATTTTCACTCATTCCAAGCTGAGAATAACCCATGAGTAATGATGTCCACAACACCACATCTTGAATGGAAGCTTGCTAAATATATCCTCTGCCCCGCAGCTAGCGAGTCACATTTTGCATACATATATCAACCAAGGCGTTTCCAACCATATGCTCTTCTTCCAAACCTTTGTTTGTGATCTCAAGGTGTGTTTCTTGTCCCTTGGCTATGGTCACTATGCTGGCATAAGCTTTTGAGCTGCCAACCAATGCAATTGCACTTTGCGGTATGCTCCCACGTTTCATTTGCTCAAAACAATTTAGCGCCTCCTCATCCCTCCCAAACTCCATGTATCCCTTAATAAGTGAGGTCCAAGACATTACATTCTAAACTGGAAGGTTGTTAAACAATTGCCTTGCTTCTGCAAGCAAGCTGCACTTCGCATACATGTCCACTAGTGTGTTGCAGATGTAAGGCTCTCTTTCGAGCCCTCTTTTGGCAATCTTTGAAATTAATCTACATGCTAATTGTTATTTCACTGCTGTTGCAAATGTCGTAATAACAAGTAACTAGATTAATCATTTCATTGGTATCAGTGCTTAGACTTTCTTTTTGAAGAAGAAGGAAATGGCTCGAAGGTAGTGTATGATGGGATTCGAAGATCAAGAAAATAATGATATGGAATGGCAAAGAATTTATTTTCTACATGATGATGAATCTAACAAAACTATAAGGGTGATTAGATATTTTTCTCATAGGTTGCAAGAAGCACACCCCAACCTAAATGTGCACAATCATGCAAGCCCAGCCCAACCAGCTATGGGCTTGCACGAGAAGAGAGAGTTTGCTTTCTAGAGTGGCAAGAATCGCCATATAGGAGAGGAAGAAATTCCTCTCAAGATGGTCAAAGGTCTCCTCTTAGAAGGAGAAGAAGAAGAACCATCTTTGTGGGAAATCAAGAGACATGGAAAAGAGAAGAAGATTTTGGTGACAACGAGGACGAATACGATGAGGGGAACAATTCGGATCATTATGAGCACTCTGATGAGATAAGATGCCACCAAGATGACAATGTCCAAAGTGGTCCCCTATTCATACTATGAAGTGAAGACATCCCAACTCTAGCTATAGTTCTTCAGAGACAAAGAACTAATGAGAGGCATCTTCATCAAAGATGAAGGAAATCACCTTCTCCTCCCTCTTCCTCATTGAACTATTCCAATGTTGATTCCAATGCACAAGAAGCTATCTCTCAAAGTTAAGCATCTCATGACCCATGAATCATGTCATTATCATGCTAAATGTGTACAACCATGATCTAATACTCTATCTCCCCCATCCTAAGAAAATCTTTGGGTGTAATATAAAGTACATCAATGCTTTGAGGGTATGGGTTCAAATATCATGCCCTCAAGTTTTGCTAGGCATGGGGAGAGAGACCCAACTCCACATTGGATTCACCGAGGATCTACATAGACAAGCAAGTGGTAGAGTGTGAAAGCAATAAATGTTGTGTACACCTCAATGTTGCCGTGATATGGTAGTGATGTGTGTAAATACACTTAGGACCATCGTGGCACTTTTTCCCTCATTAGGAGGTTTTTTTCCCCGTGCATATACATGTACACAAATAGAGCTACTTAATCTTTTGTACTTGGCACACTTAGTAATCTTATCTCCTTGGTTGTGTGGTCTTTAGCTTCTTGATCTTGTTGTGTGTGTGTGTGTGTGTGCTTGCATCCTTGCAATCCTAACCCTAGATTCAATATTTGGTATCAAAGCAGGCTTCTTCACCTTGAGCAAAGCTGTCTACACTGTCCCAAAGTAGGTCCATCTTCATCATCTTGAGGAATGATCTTGGAAGAATGTAGACCTCGATATTGTGTCTTGTTTATGTAGAGTTTACAACATTTTTGCATTTTCGGGCCATTTTGGGCACATTTAGGGGACCATTCATGTGCCAAAAGGTTTTCGCACAGCACTTTGAAGAGCTCTTGGTTTTTCCTTTCAACAAGTTGCTTCAATGCATTTTGTGTCTTCACAGGTCATTGCTACATTTATTTCAAACTTTCAATAACATTTGAGAATGATACATTTTCCATGTTGGATGCTAAAGACAAACTTGATGGATCTAATTATCCATTGTGGACATATTTGATGCTACATGTATTGGTGGCAAAAGAGATGCACAAGCACATGCTTTGTTAGCATTGTGTATCAAACAAAGCATTACTCCACATATTTGCTAACGTAAGATCACTAAGGAAGCATGCATTCTAGCAAGCTCGTATGGAAGGCACAATCAGGATGAATGAAGGGGATCGTATGGAAATTTTTCCTATAAATATTGAAGATCTCAAGGAGTAATTGATTGCAGCATATGAGATTATGCTTGATGGTTCACTTGTACAAAATGTTCTTGATGGCTTACTAGATTCTTATTAGATTTTGACTTCTTCTTTCAAAATTTTGATGAAGGGTAATCCAAATGCCACATTGTTTGATGAGTTAGTTGCTATACTGTTGTAGGAAGATCAGTCTAGGCACAAACAACATGTTGCAGACTAGGCTTTTAAGGCTTCTCAAAGAGGCATTATCCAAGCCAAGTCTAGGTCACTGTACACACGAGTATTGACATTGTTCTTTGAAAAGAAAAAGCAAACCTTGCATTCATCACTAGATGGTGTATGCTTAGTGGTGGCATAGTGCCCATGTAAGCAATTGTACATTCAATGGCACATAGCATATGGAGGAGATAGAATACTTTTAGAGAAGACCATGAAAGGAAACCAGAACCACTAGAAAAGAATTTCATGCAATCATTGTGCTTATACAAAGTGTTGGATTCATGCGTCAAAAGTTTGGAATCTTATGTTATCTAACATCAAAGAATTGATGCACACTTTTTTGTGAAGGCCGACACAACTTAACTACATTGTAGATGAGCATAACAATTAGAATCAAAGTTGTTGAATGCAAAAGCTTTTATAAGGCCTTGCTTCAAGATCACTTGATTCACTCGACAGCGATATCAATACTCCAAGGGTAATAGAAGTGGGTTGCTCTATTGCAAGAAGCCAATTCATCCACAATCAAAATTTTGCACTAGCTTGATGGATGTGATGTCGAGGATGATCTACAATGGTGAGCCAGAGAAGAAATCGTGCATTGGTGCACTACTAATAAAGTTACCTTGGAAATGGGATTCTAACTTGATCATGTGTCCTAAAGTTATACGGCTTATAAATGGTACAATGGGAGCCTTGGCTCCACGTTTAAGAAATGAATGTGTACTTCATATGGTTGGGAATGTACCAACATTAGGCGTTGTTATAATGTGTACTTGAGGCACGTGAAGTATTAAAATACTTGGGAGCAATGTAAGTTGTTAGGGGGAATGTTCATTGTTCATTTAGCATTGAAAATGTGTTGTTGTCTCGATCATTCTAAAAAACACTCACAGTAGTTGATAGGTAGAAAGATTTGCAATTCATGTAGCTGTGGCAACTGGAGATTCATTTTGACATCCCTCCCAACATTTGGCATTGGCAGTTTGATTTGAACCTTACTACCAAGTAGTGTACATTTAGTCAGGGTTGATTTTTGCCGGCTGACCTACCCCTTTTTGGGTAATATACACATTGTTTATAAGTGAAAGATTGGTGTCATGCTTCATATAAATGTCTGAAAATTTGACGAGCACCCCTAATCAACATTGCATTCGGTTCCTCTACTGGCGAAGTGCGAACAACATAAATTAGCGAGGAAAGCCACCAAAACTTCTCCTTCTGAGGCAAAGGGATGGTGGGCTTGCTTTGGCATTATAGGAGGTCAAGATTATCTGCTCTCGCATGAGCAGGCGCCAATAATTTGAAAACAAGTCACGGTCAAAGTGAGGCACGTAGCGAACGGACCTGCGGCGTGCCATCGGCTAGGCATGCTTGTATCCAGCCCACAGAGCACGCACCTGCTGGTGTACTATAGAAGAGGTGCCCCCCAAGACACACATAGACTGCACCCCCCAAGACACACATACACACACACATAACAGCTGAACATGGTAGACCCTTACCTGCGTGGTAGAGATGAGAGCGAGTCTCTCTTGGAAGAAATCGCCAAGTTCATCAGCTCCTCCGATGCAATGCACCCCTACACTGAAAGCACTGTGCATGGCTTGCAGAGCGACTCTTCCAGCATGACGAGGAGCTCTCCCTGCTCCCTGTGCATGAAGTGAACGCCGCAATTGCCACTGTCACTGGCCTCACTCCTGAAGGTGACTTCGTGTGCGGGGGGCAGACGCTTTGCAACGCTTGGCCAACATCGCAGAGAAGGTGGACGTTCTCCTCAATGCGTTTACCCATGCCCAAGATGCTAGTGTTTTGCTTATGCGGCCTTCGATAGCGATCCTTGCTTTAATGCTCGGGTGGACACACTCTCCTCCTTCTGTGCCACATCCGTGTTTGGCCTTTCCACCAAGGTGATGGAAGAGGATCAGATCTCACCTCGCCGGGCGATGCTTTTCCTCACTGCCATGGAGGACTTCTCAGAGCAGAACGGCTCCACGCCTGACCTCCTCGAGCTCAAGGCCTTCATGCATGCTCGCCTCCACATGTATGATACTGAGGAGCAGGCATGGGTTCTGGGCCCCGACTTTGACACCCTGTTTTTGAAAGCCAGAGAGGCCTTTGACTTCTAGATCAGCTTCCAATGTTTTAGCCTCATCACTAGCCCTTCCTCCTTTGCAGCCCTTCAATCCTCTAGTCTATTTGTTATGTAGCTTAATGAATGCTCAATTGTGCGAGCCATCTTGTACCTCTCTTTTAATTAATGTTCATCTCTCTTTCTTCTAGTTCTCATGGATGTGAATGAGCCATCTTGTACCCCTCTTTTAATTAATGTTCATCTCTCTTTCTTCTAGCTCATGGATGTTAATGATTCATAGTCTACTAACACTACTCATGTAGACCCCAATTTTCATGTTGCGAAATTTGAAGCAGCTTGGTAGGCTAGTGGATTGGCCAAAGTATATGGTGATGCTAAAAAGTTGCACCAATTTGAGGCTACATTTGGAGGAAAAGCTATTGACTGGTTCAGTCATCATTTCCTTGCTTATAACAACTTAAAGATAGCATTTTTGCAAAGATTTAGAAAAGAGAAAAAACCAAATGATGTTTTGCAAAAATCCAAATAATTAGGTAGAAGAAGATGCCATTAGACAACATGCTACGCAATTTCTCTTGTATGGTACAGTTCATTCTCTCAGCTACACCATTCTGTGGAGGATTATATGGAGCAGTCAACTCCCTCTTGATGCCTTTTTTCTCACAAAAGTGTTGAAAAGCTTTCTTGACATACTCTCCACCATTATCTGACATACTCTCCACCATTATCTGACAGACATTTCACTGTCTTCCCAGATTGATTCTCCACTAGTGTCACAAAGTTTTGAAACTTTGAAAGAACTTTATCTTTCTTCTTGAGAGAATATACCCATACTTTCCTTGAAAAATCATCGATAAAAGTAACAAAATACTTAGCATCTCCCAGAGACGCGCCAGGCATAGGTCCACACACATCACTATGCACTAACTCTAATGGCTCACTTTTACGAGTGCTTCCATGTTTGGGTGGTGACTGTGTTTGCTTTCCATAAAGACAATGCTCACAAATGGAAAAATCTGAGAAGTCAAAACCAGGTACATAACCAAAACGAGATAGAACTTTCATTCCAGAGACTGAGACATAAGACCTAACCGATGATGCCACAAGGAAACACTTGGCTGCTCGGTTACACAAATTACATGGTTTTTGATATTGGACACATGCAACGTGTACAAAGTTCTAGACTTTGCACCACGTGCAATAACTAAAGAACCTTTGGTGATTTTCCAAGAATTATCACCAAACATGTAGTGATACCTTGCGTCGTCCAAGTGACCAATACTGATTAAGCTCTTGGTGAGCTTAGGAACATGTCTCACATTCTTTAATGTGAAGGAAGAGCCATTATGAAACTTTAGCTGCACATCACCAACTCCAAGAATTTCACATGGAAAGCCATTGCCAAGACGGACACGACCTTTGCGACCTGCATCATACGTGCTGAACCACTCCCTGTGTGAGGAGTCACATGAAAAGATGCCCCTGAGTCAAGAACCCAGTCCTGCAAAGCACCATCGTCTGTGGCAACCAAAAATGCCGAATCCACGGCTGATGTGAAGCATATATCTCCATCAGAATCTTCAATAGTTGTCATGCTGTTGATCTCATTGATCTTCACGCTACTGCTCTCCTTTGGTGTAGATGTGTCCTGCTTCTTTTCTTTGCCTTTCTCTCTTTTCCATATTCTGGTAGTCTTTCTTCACATGTCCTTTCTTGTGACAGTAGTAGCACTCGACTTCTTTACGTCCACGTGACTTGCTTCGAGACAGTAGTAGCACTCGACTTCTTTACGTCCACGTGACTTGCTTCGAAACTTAGATCTTTCATTCTGCTTGCCTTTCTCAGTGGATCTACCACAAACCATAAGAGCATTGCTTCCACCTTTAGAAGAGTCCTGATTTTTGCGATTTATCTCTTCTGTGTAAGCAAACTACCCTCTACATCAGCACTATTGCTTTGATTGAATCCCACGCGCTGCTACAAATCTCATGCCTACCTACTCTCACACAATGCTCAGCTACTATAGATGCTATGCTACTCCCGAACCAAGCTCTGATACCTCTTGAAGGGGAGTGTATGCGAGGATGAAGCTGTGCATGTAGAGAAGAGAGAGGGAGAAAGAGATAACATGCAAAGTGTTTGTGGACTCACACTTCTCAATGTGTGATGAGTCCTTATTATCTTTATGTATAAAAGAATAGCTGGCCGCCCAAGTTATGGGCTGCTGGGCACATTGGGCATTACCACCCCAACATTCTCCATATCCTCCTCTACCATACTAATCTGATTATAGCGTGAAAATCCATCTAAAAAGCTATACATTTTATGACCTTCTACATCATCAATAAAAGGCAAAGGAAAAGGATCTGTTATGGTAGCTACATTCAGCTTTCGATAATCAATGCAAACCCTTAACTTTCCAGACTTCTTTGGAACCACTACAATAGGTGAGAGCCATGCAACTTGATCTACATGCTTAATGAAGCCATCTTTGAGAAGCTTGTCAAGCTCATATTTTAACTGCTCTGCATAATTCGGATTCCGATAGCACTGCTGCACTACTAGAATTGCATCTTGTTTTAAATTGATTTGATGTCGATAAATTTGCGGATCCATTCCTTTTATCTCTTCGTAGTCCTCCAAGGAAAATACATCAATAAATTCTTGTAAAACAACTTCTTCAACTGGTCCTTGAATTCCAAATCATGGTGGACACTGACTTTGATTATTCTTGGATTATCCTTGATACCAAGATCCAAATCCTTCAAATCATCTCTTTTACTCTAAAGCTCTTCCCCAAAGTATGTTTATACAATGCCTCAGCCTATTCAATGGCTTCACTAGCACCCATCTCGGACTCCTCACTCTAAATATCCAAAATCTGAGAAACTTTTTGGTCCCTTGAAATCTTCGTAACGGATCTCAGTCTTCACCTGAGTACATTCAGTATGAAACTTCCATGTAAACCAATACCTATCCAAAATATCTATCACATCCACTTCAAAAACTAGCACTACTATAGGATTTTCCTTTAAGAACTCTTCCACCTCATCATCTGTAACTTCTGATGCCAAATTAATTGCTTGAGCATACAGTGGCTTGATTTCCTTTGCCAAAACTACTTTATCCACCATGCTCACTTTTATTGTTTTGGATCCCTTCTTAAGAATAACTTCATTCTTCTCCCAATCTTGCCTAGGTTTTTCTATATGAAACCAAGGCCTTCCCAATAGCATTGCGTAAGCTCCTCCAGTAGTAGCCTCCAACTTCAAAACTACAAAATTGACCTTAAATGGGAAATCAAAAATTAACATCTCCACATGTCATAACATTTCGATCAGCTAAACCCTCCTTAGGTCTACCATTTTGACTTGAAAAGGAGCTAGTTCCAACTCAATATGTTTCATCTTCAAAAATTCCTCCTCTGGAAAAATATTAACTCCAAAGCCTCCATCCAATAAGACCCGAGAAAAATCCTTTCCTTGAAATTTGAGGTTAATGATAGGAATACTAAATTCCACATCCTTCGGCGCGAAACATTACAAACTTCAGCCTTCAAAGCTTCTGGATGCTTCCCAGCAATTATCACTTTTGCCTTCAATATCTAATAACTGATCTAAAGTAATGTTCAAAGGAGTATGTAATAGTTCCTCAAAAGTGAAGGTAAACTAATATCCTCTTTCTTCATTTCATCCTCCCCCAAGATACCTGTTTCTTTTTCTGCATCTCCTCTTAATCTATTCTGATGACTATTCTTGGATGTCTTTCAGTCCTCCCTCCCAATCTAAAGGAGCCTTTAAACGTTGAGACTCATCACTTCAACTTCCCCCTCTTATTGTACACAACTTGCACAATCACATGATATCTACATTATTGATGTGGATTCCAATGGTATTGAAATCTGATCCTCACCATCTCTAGATTGCATCTGTAGAAGCACCACCTCCTCCATTTTTGTCCATACAACATTTACCTATGGAGCAGGATTCTTTTCCTACCTAGGCTATTTTTGCTATGAGAGGAGCTTGATTCCGAGCATCATAATCTACCCAATTATTCCTCCAATCATTCCGCCAAGGAGCTTTTTCTCTTCCTCTATTCCATTTTCTATTTGGATGCCTCCATTGATTTTTGTATTCCTCCCTTGGAGGAAACCAATTTTGGTTACCTCCTGGTTGCACTTATGGAGTAACGTGAACCATTGCTATTTGAGATTCCTGCCTTTGTTTTTGGATCCTTTATGTAGTTGGATCCCTGTACCTTGGATTATACCAATAGTTTGAATTCAAATGACCATCCCTCTCACAAATATAACAATGAGGTGTTTCTAATGATGATGATGTAATCCCCATTTCCTTTATCTTCTTTGCCACCAACTTATCCAATTCCTTAGAACCTTTATCCTTCTTCTTCCCTTTCTTTTTGGATTTACTACTCCCTTCTTCCTTCTTCTTTTTAGTCTTCTTTTTATTTTAGTTCTTTGATTTGCTCCTCTCGTCACATCAAAGTCAAAATTAGAATCCGAATTAGAATCAGAATTAGAATCATCCGAACTATCAGAGTTAGAATCAAAATTAGTGTCAGAATCACTATCCGAATCACTATCAAAATCATCCTCTAATGTCCCTAATCTCTTCTCTACTCTGGAAGTATATATCTCTACTAAATCTCCCAATCCTCCTACTACATCCACACTAGCTACTGCACTTCTTATGGTTTTATTCAAACCTTTCAAAGTATCCAACCAACATTTTTAGTGCCAGTCTTTCAGCCTGCTCACCACCAATTGGCGGAACTTTTGAGCATAATATGGATTTTGGGCAGAAGCTTTGACAACTGCTGTTCATCTTATCAATAGATCTCCGAATAAGGCTTTGGATGAGAAGGTAGCTGCTGCAGAGCAATGGCCAGGAAAACTGCCTTCTTACAAGCATCTAAGAGTCTTTAGTTATGACTCGTTTTGCCATGTTCCTAAACCGTTGAGAGACAAGTTGTCTCCTAAGTCAAAGAAATGCATATTTCTTGGCTATGGCAGTTCTGGAGAGATGGAATATCGGTTATGGGATCCCGAATCCAAGAAGATTGTTCGCAACAATGATGTTTACTTCAATGAATAAAAGATGCACAAGAAGCCTGTACCTACAGTGGAGATGCGAAGAGTTATCTTTCAGCAACAACAGGAAGATGGACATGTGTATGATAGGGCTCAAGCACCTATTGTTGACCAACCTGGTCAGGAACCTCCTATGCCAAATGATGTTGTAGAAGGACAATAAGCTCAACCGGTTTTGTTAGAAGGTCTACAAGGGTTTCAAGGCCTCCTGATAGATTTGTTCCTTCACTAGATTATGTCATGTTTGACAGGAGCCCTCCTGCTACTATAAAGAGGCTATGTTGCAAGATGACAAAGTCAAGTGGGAGAAAGCTATGCAATCGGAGATGGACTCATTGCATAAGAATCTTACATGGGATTTGGTGCCTTTACCAAATGGGAAGAAGGCTTTGCTCTGTAAGTGGGTCTATAAGTTGAAGATTACTCCAAATGATAGTCGACCAAAGTATAAGGCACGATTGGTTGCTAAACGATTTAAGCAATAGCAAGGTGTGGACTTTGATGAGATATTTTCACCAGTTGTGAAAATGACTACCCTTAGATGTGTTCTTGCATTGGTTGCCAAGGAGGACATGGAACTTGTCCAGATGGATGTAAAAACAGCGTTTTTACATGGAGATCTTCATGAGGACATTTATATGCAGCAACCTGAAGGTTTTGTTGAGACAGGCAAAGAGCATTTGGTGTGTAAGCTCAAGAAGAGCCTTTATGGTCTTAAGCAAGCACCAAGGGAATGGTACCATAAATTCCATTCATTCATACTGTCTCAAGGCTTCAAGAGAAGCGACTTTGATCATTGCCTCTATACCAAGAGAGCTACAGATGGTAGCTTGATCATCTTGATCCTATATGTGGATGATATGCTACTTGCTGGTAAAATTCGAGATGATGTGACAGCCTTGCAATCAAAATTACATTCGAATTTTGATATGAAAGACTTGGGTGAAGCTAGTCATATTTTGGGCATGCGTATTCAGCGAGACACATCTCAGCAGTTGCTTCGTTTGTCTCACGCAGAATACATAAACAAGGTGCTCGCACGGTTCCACATGGAATATGGGAAGGCATTGATTACACCATTGCCTTCATATGTGAAATTGTCTAGCAGAGATTCTCCCAGTTTTGATGAAGAGAAGGCTGAAATGGCTAAGGTGCCATATGCATTAGTGGTTGGCAGTTTGATGTATGCCATGATTGCTACACGCCCGGATATTGCATTTGCAGTGGGAGTGGTCAGTAAGTATATGTCTAATCCAGGCAAGAAGCATTGGGAGGTAGTCAAAAGTGTGATGAGATATTTGAATGGCACGAAGAATGTGTGCATAACTTTTGGAAAGAATGAAGCATGTGTAGTCGGCTACACGGATGCGGATTATGTAGGAGAATTGGACAATCGAAGGTCCACTTTTGGCTATGTCTTTTTGTTTACTGGAGGGGCTGTTTCATGGCGATCTCATTTACAGAGTTATACATCACAATCTACTACTGAGGCAGAATATATTGCAGCTTCAGAAGCATGCAAGGAAGCGTTATGGCTTGCACGTCTAGTAGCAGATTTGTGTATAACTAGTGAGATGCCGGTTTTGCATAGTGATAGTCAGAGTGCTATCATGTTGGCCAAGAATCCAGTGTTTCATGCAAAGACTAAGCACATTGATGTGAAGTATCACTTCTTGCGTGAAGTTCTTTGATGATAAGCGTATGCAGCTTGTCAAGGTTCACACAAACAACAATCCTACTGATCTCAGACGAAAGGCTTACCTTCAGAGCGGTTTGCACATTGCAAGCAGGGCACTCATGGGGTGTTGGGTAGATGGTCATTATCTACCTGTCATTGTATTTGTATGTATATATATATACATGTTCACCCCATACTTAAAGGCACATTGTCCTTTAAGTGGGAGGTTGTTGGGGTGGTAAAGCCCAATGTGCCCAGCAGCCCATAACTTGGGCGGTCGGCTATTCTTTTATACATAAAGATAATAAGGACTCATCACACATTGAGAGGTGTGATTCCACAAACACTCTGTGTGTTATCTCTTTCTCCCTCACTCTTCTCTGCGTGCATAGCTTCATCCTCGCATACACTCCCCTTCAGAGAAAACTACATTTATAACTGAGTGGGGGCCATTTGTTTATACAATGATGAGTTTTGCATTGAAGAATGGTCCTCCATCTTTTTCAAAAGCAGCTTGTAAAATGTTTGAACCCTATCTTACAGATTTCATGCGCATCTTCATAGATGATTTATTAGTGTTTGGAAAGAGATCAATGCACTTGGAGCATTTCAGGAAATGTTTTCAAAGATGCAAGATGTTTGGGATGTTGTTGAATCCATTTAAATGCACAATAGCTGTCCGTGTAGAGGAAAATTATCAGGACATATTATTTTTGAGGAAGGAATGCTGGTGGATTTTGATAAGATTAAGGCTATTTAGGAGGCTCAGCCTCTTCAAAGAACTTGAAGGAGTTGATGAGGTTTTTGGGGCAGATTAAATGGCATTCCAAGTATTTATGCTATTTGGTGGGCATTTGTGCTACATTTTCTCTTCTTACAAAGAAAGAGATTCCGTTTGTATGGAGTGAAGCACAGAAGAGAACATTTAACTGAGTGGGGGCCATTTGTTTATATAATGCTGAGTTTTGCATTGAAGAATGGTCCTCCATCTTTTTCAAAAGCAGCTTATAAAATGTTTGAACCCTATCTTACAGATTTCATGCGCATCTTCATAGATGATTTCTTAGTGTTTGTAAAGAGATCAATGCATTTGGAGCATTTCAGGAAATGTTTTCAAAGATGCAAGATGTTTGGGATGTTGTTGAATCCATTTAAATGCACAATAGTTGTCCGCATAGAGGAAAATTATTTTTGAGAAAGGAACGTTGGTGGATTTTGATAAGATTAAAGCTATTTAGGAGGCTCAGCCTCTTTAGAGAACTTGAAGGAGTTGATGGGGTTTTTGGGACAGATTAAATGGCATTCCAAGTATTTATGCTATTTGTGGACATTTGTGCTCCATTTTCACATCTTACGAAGAAAGAGATTCCGTTTGTATGGAGTGAAGCACAGAAGAGAGCATTTGAGATTTTGAAGAAGATTTTGGTGGTGGCACCAATATTGTAGACACTACATTGGGCATTACCTTTTCATGTATTTTTGGATGCATTGGTGTGGCTATTGGAGCTATCTTAATGCAGGACAAGTAAAAGGGATGGTTCAAACCCATCTATTATGCAAGCAAGATGCTCTCACCAGTTGAGAAGAATTATAGAGCGACTAACCAGAAAGCCTTGGGTATGGTTCATGCCTGGAGGAAATCCCGACATTATCTTTAACAAAGTGGGTTTTCATGTGGACCACCAGGTTTTATTGTATTTGATAAGGAAACCTCAATTTAAAAGGAAGGTTAGCACAGTGGATGTGTTCTCTACACTTCTTTTTAGTTGCTTGCCCCGTAGTAGGTATCTGGTTCACCGCTTTAGGCATTAGCACTATGGCATTCATCTTGAATGGTTAAAACTTCAACCAATCCGTGGTTGATAGAGCCAAGGTCGTGTTATAAACACATGGGCTAATGGGTGCAGTCAGTCCACTCAGTTCATTCAGCGGACGAAGTGGCAGCTCTGATGGTAACCCAAAGGGATGAAATGGTAGCCCTTTGGAATACGGGTTACTTCATCGCTCAAGATTTTGACTTTACCATTATTCATACACCTGGTAAATTGCATGCGTTGTAGATTATTTGAGTCGGATTGAGAATGGGAAAGATGCAGTCGGAGTTTCTGATCAATTACCTAATGCAATTATTTATGTAGTTCAGGCTTTACAATCTGACAATTGTTATGATGAAATGCTTAATTTCTTACTGGATAGAGTGCTACCAAGTCATATGACAGCAAATCAGAAGAAGAAGTTTGTTTTAAAAAGCAAGATTTTCTTAGTAATTACAGGATGCTTATACAGAAGAGGCATTGATCAGATACTTTGAAGGTGTATACCTAATAAAGAACAAGGAGTTGTATTGAGAGAAGCTCACAGTGGAGATCTTGGAGGACATTTTCAGGAGAAATCACAGGTCACAGGATAATGCAGGAGGCTGGAATATGGTGGCCTTTGGTATTAAAAGATGCTCATAAGTTTTCAAAAGTATGTTTGCAGTGTTAGAGGATGGGACAACCAGGTCCATTCGATCAGATGACAAACCATTCGATTTTTCCTCTAGAGGTATTTCACAAATGGGACTTGATTTCATTGGTTTGATTAAGCCCAAAGCTTAGAGAACAGGTAGTAGATACATTTTGGTAGCTACAAAGTGGGTAGAAGCAGTGGCATTGAGAGAGAATAAAGCAGCTAGTGTAGCAAGATTTTTGTACAAGAAAATAATGAATAGGTTTGGCTATCCGATTGAGTTGGTATCTGATCAGGGAACACATTTTTTGAACTCAGTCATTCAGAAGTTGACGCAGACACATATGATGGTGCATAAGAAGTCCTCTCCATATCACCCATAAGCAAATGGGTAGGCAAAAAGTTCCAATAAGATTCTGCTCAAAATACTTAAGAAAATAGTGGCAAAAAACTATAAGGATTGGGATGATAAGTTAAATTCGACTTTGTGGTCATTTCAGATGGCATATAAGGTTTCTACTAGTATGACACCATTCTGACTAGTTTATGGCATCATGGAGGCAATGGTACATATGGAATTTGTGGTTCCATCTTTGAGGATCTCTATAGAGCATAAACTATCACCAGAAGAGTCCTTGGCACGTAGGCAGCAACAGTTGTTGCAATTGGAAGAGGATAGGCTGATTAGTGCTCTTACAGCAGCAGCGGATGTAATTATTTAGAGGAGAAGGCAAGCTTGAATGCCAAGGCACGTTAAGTTTAAAATCTTTCAACCAGGGGATTGGGTTATGATGTATAACTCTAAGTTATGACCTCATCCCAGTAAATTGAAATTGAGATATCTTGGCCCATATTTGATTGTGGAAGATTTAGGTCAAGGACTACTTTGGAATAGAAGTATTAAAGCTTGCTAATGGTTTTAGGTTGAAGAAGTTCTATGGTGGGTCTCTAGGTCAAGCTAGCCCAACTGAAGTGCAGGTAGAAGATGTGGGTTTGATAGTGAAAGTGCGGTTGGAATTGGATTCTTTTTCTGCACCTTTGGTGATTCAAGCAGTGGATTTTGAGCTGCCGGATCTGGCAGAGTTGGATTTGATGATGTGGCAGTTGACATTCTAGATTCTCATAATGATTTTGTTGATTTGTGTGAATAGTCTAAATCAAATGAAAATGCGGACAAGTGGTCCTCGGGTTGTGGTACTGATATATTTGCATGAATCTCTTGAAGAAGAGGGGAAGAGTTGCACATTTTAGGCATTGCCCGTATTCTGCATTGTGCGATATGCAAAACTCTGCTATTGCTACAGATAGCTTTCGCAAGCTTAACAAGCTTAGGCAAAGCTTAGTGCTCTTAGAGATGCCTCAGACTTGTAGCATTTTTGCCCAAGCCAGAGCGAATGCTCTTAGGAAGGGTAAGGGTACTCAAAGAAAGGCTACAGAGGAGGCTACTCCATTGGCTTCTCAAGAGGGGCAACTTAACCCTATAAAGGCTGAAGAAGAAGAGGATATATTCTAGCCCGCTCTCGATTTATTAGACCATGATACAGAGATATGGCTTAAGAAGGTGAAACTGGGGGAGTTTGCCAACTTACCCTAGAATGAGTGGCAGGAAAGTTCGCATGCTAAGGAGCAGTTTGACTACTTGAAGCAAATAGGAGGTCGTGTAGCAGAAGATATATATGTTACACCAACATTTGTGGGAGAAGCATTTCAGCTACATTATACACAAGACCTTAATATTTTGAAGGTTACCGTTTAGATGATGAAGGGGGAGTTTGGTCCCCCATAAGGTTTCAAGGGATATTACATGATTAGAAATGCACCTTCAAAGAGGCAGGTCTAGTTGTGCTGGTTTTTGGCAAATGTCTGCATGTTGGTGAAGACTTATTATATGAGTAAGAAGTCCTATTCCGTTGATCCTTAGTGTAGAAAAAAGCTTGTGTGTAGATTGGGCTACACATTTGTGTGAGAAGCTACAATTTTATGCAGGGCTAAGGGATAAAAGGAGGTAGATTTCTATCCAAAGGTTGACACCTTACTTAGCTCATTTTTTTAAAATCAAAATGAAGTAATGGTGGGTGCTATGCGGATTGAAAGTGAGGCTACTATTCCGATATAGGCCTTGGGTGTAGATACTAGAAAAAGGAAGTTGGAGTACATTAAGGGCATGGTGGAGTCGGAAGCAGATATAGTCAAGAACCTTGTAGCCATTGGGCTACACCAAGGAGGAGGCTTTGGAAGCTATGAGTTAGAGAAAGTCTTCTTTGGTGGTGTTTACAAGGCCTTGGCTATTAAGCCATGGGAGGCAGCCATCGCTTGAACGAAGTTGAGTGCTTCTAGGCACAAACTTAATGCAGAGGTCATTCCAACTTTTGCGGATTTTTCAGCACCATATGGCCCCTAAAATGGAGATGGTAGGATTTATAGGTCATGAGCATGCTATGAGGCATGAGGAGGCAATTTCTAATTTGTATGTAGTGCATCATTTCATAAGGCAGCAAACCTCATTGGTTGATAAGTATAAGAAGCAAGTGGAGGTGTTGGAAAGGTAGGATGTTGCAAAAGTAGAGGAGCTACAAAAGGAAGTCGCCCAGCTGAAGCAACAGAAGACTGAAATGCGGAATCAGCATAAGGAGGAGTTAGTTGCTATTCAAAACTCTATGGAGGTTTTCCAATAATGGACAAAGGCCTTTAAGCAGGATTGCAGAGTTGAATGCTCTCGTATGTTGGGGAGGATTTCTGAAATTCAGGTAGAAAATGTGTTCCTGCAGGCTCGAATCACTGCCTTGTCAGAGTTGGAAGGGGAGATTCTTGAGGAGAATCAAGTGTAAGGAGTGATTATATCCATAGATGATGTGGAGGTGATGAAGACTACAATGAGGAATCATGCCTTAGAAATGTGGGAAGGTTTGTTGATTAAAGTGGAGGAATGGATTTCCAACCCTTTTGAGGAAGTCAAATCTATGCTTAAAGCTAAAGTTGATAAGGAAACCTTGGCTTGGATGAGGGAGCTTGAAGTGGAGAATTTGAAACTTTCTGATCAAATGCTTCAGCAAGCTCTTTCAGGATCAAAGAATGTTGTTCCAAAGGATAATTTACATAAAAAAATGTTGCCTTGAGGTGAGTGTTTGTCTAAAGATGCTAAACAAATGGAGGTTGAGAAGGTGGAGACACTTCTAGAGGAAGACACAGAGGTGCGGAAGTAGGAGTAGACTATGTAGATTTCTACATCAGATGAAGTAGAGGCATGGTTAGTTAGTACGAAAGGTACGGTACGGTACGGTACGATAAAATACGGTACTAATTGGTACCTTAAAATTTTTTGAGGTACGGTACGATATTAGTACGTTTTTTTAAAAAAAAATACTTCCTAAACTTAAAAATTGTAGACAAGAAGTTACAAAATAGTAGAACCATGAACATAATGTCATCATGCCATTAGAGTACAAAATTGCTACAAAAGGATAGGCCAAAAACTCATGGCATGGGCGACCGCCAACATGCATACATACATGATTACATCATCGATGGGCTAGAAGGAGATAGATGCCCAATGCCTAGAGAGCTATAACATATCAAAAGTCTACATCATCACCAACATCTGCATGATCATCAACATGATCACTACTAGAGTGTCCATCAAGAGAGTTCTCTGAAGAGGACTCTTCGAAGGTGGACGAGACACTCTGGGGATCATTCTCGCTAGGTAGGTTGCCATCATCATCAAACAAGGGCTCTCTAGGCAGTGGGGTATCATCATGAGGGGGCAATGGAATATCATCATGAAGGCGGGGATTGGAGCTCGAGGATCCCCGCCTCACATATGTGCGAAGGCCACCCTTTGCCGATGCCGAAGGCGGAGGCCTATGAACTCCAACTGCTCGGGCCCCCGTCCATGCTGACTCTTGGTGCTGCGAGTATCTGCTGCCACAAGCTCACTATAGAGCTCCATGAAGATTGCCTCGTCCTCCTCATCAGGCAATATGATCGCTTGCCTAATATGGCAATGGCAAGTGCACACGCTGACAAACAGCTCCCTATAGGCTGCAAATGGCGATGAATGGCTCTCTAGAAGACTGAAATTGCTCCACGCAACAGCAACAACAACAACGACGACAAAAAAAAAAAATAAAAAAAAATAAAAAATCGTACGGTATCGTACGAATCCGTACGGTACCGTACCGTACAGCAAGTACGTACGATTTCAGTCGTACGACGTACGGAACTAAGCCTGAGTAGAGGAATGGTTCAAAATGGTTAGAATAGCAAAGTATTATGCTAACGAGGCAAACAATACTGGCAATGGAGTTGCTGCTACTACAGAATGAAACATCTCCCCAAGTCTTCAGTAAGGATATTTGGGTTAAGGGTTTATGGATAGTGAGTCTACCTTGTTAGGCTCAAGCCACCAGGCTATGCCATGTGTTAGGGCTCTACCTACCTTCCCCTAGTTTTACCCTAGGATTATCTCATTGTGGAGGTGATCACCCTACATCTTAGTGTTTGCCTAAGAATCTAGGGATGAACATACCGGATGTTCGACCTGCTCTATGGTGTGATTTTGATAAAAGATGGGGCAACCATACAACAGAAGACTGCTATAATAGAATTCATTATTTAAGAGCCCAAGCGATGGGGAATGCAGCCAATGTAGGGATGGAAGGCGATCAAACCAGTACATGTGCTGGATAAACAACCTCCATTACCTAAGACTACACCTGTGCGTATCATAGGTCATGAAGAAGATGATAACCATGAAAGAGCTATAGCGCCTGTAATGCCATATGCGGAAGAATAGTCGATGACTCAGAAGATGAAAGTTTGGATTGGTGGAGGATGCCCAGTCCAACTCCAACACCAACACCAATAATAAGTCATCAAGAAGGATAGTTTAGTATGGACTATAACACGTTGATGTTCATAGCGGGCCAGGCAAGATCACCAATGCCAATGGTTCCAAAACGAGCTCCTAATGCACCATTAGGACCTTGTTACAACTGTTCGGGAGACCATTTGGTAAAGGATTGCCCATACCCACGGCAATTAAGGCTTGCTAAAGTCTGTTCTTCTGTACTAGCTCTTGCTCGTTATTGTCTTGAGTGTGTAATCAAGCACTTAGTTTCCAATTGTCCATTGAATCTGGACAAGAAAGGGTGGAAGTCTTACCATCAACCAGTGGAAATGAAAGTGAAGAAATCGCACTAGTGAATGTAGTCACACGAGCTTAGGCTCAAAAGAATGCTGAATTGCAGACAAGCGAGGAAAGCAAGAAAGACTTCGCAAAACTCGTGGAAAGCACACAGACAAAGAAGAGCCGCTGCAAAAAGAAGTCGTGAGGAAAAAGCAAAAACGGACATTCAGGTCAAGGAAAAAGAGAAATCCTCAGAAAATAAAGGGCAACCTAAGGGAGGGTCGGTCTTAGCAGGGATAAAGTGCTAGAGCCTTTAAAAGCTATGCTAGATGCCTATGAAGCAAGATTGAGACCTAACCAGACCAATGAGGAGAGATTCAGGGCTTACCCAGATCGAGTGCTTGAAACAAAACGTTTAGAAATCTTTCAGAAGATGATAGAGACAACCAAGGGAAGCCTCAATATCGAAAATGGGTTGGTGCTAGCGATTTCATCAAAGACAAGGTATCAGGATGCTATCTAATGCAAGTTTTTGAGATTGATACCTGTAAACCAAAGCAAAAACAAAATAAAAATCATTACCACTTGATGAGGAATAGACAGAAAACAAAAGCAACCAACGAAAGCAAGGACAAGTTCAAAGATTGTCTTTCTGAATGGGAAACGGATAATGACACAGATGATGAAAAAGATAAAAAATTGTTAGGTGTTCCATCGCACTACAAGAAGTACATAGTCGAGGAGAGAAAAATACTGGTATACAAAAGCCGGCTAGAATAAATGCCACCCTAGGTGTATCTTATGATGGACCTGAGGATGTGAAACATGTAGATCTTGCCCTTCTAGGGGAGGATCCAAGGCCACTATATATTGCTACAGATCTTGATCAACAGGAAGAACATGCAATAGTCAAGTTATTGCATGAGTACCGTGATGTTTTCGCATGGTCTTACAAGGATTTGAAAGGAGTAGACCCGAAAGTATGTCAACATACTATTCCAATGTGTGATGATGCTAAGCCTTGCAAACAACGTCCATACTCATACAATGACAACTTTGCTCAGAAAATTGATGAGGAGATCAACAAGCTTAAAGAAGCGGGATTCATTTACGAGATCGAGCATACTGAATGGGTGTCACTTGTGGTAGTTCCCAAAAAGAATGGAAAACTACGTGTGTGCGTTAATCTCAAGAAAGTAAATACTGATACCATAAGAGATAATTATCCTCTACCAATAACGGACCATGTAATTGAGAGGGTAGCGGGTGCAGAAGCGTATAGCTTCTTAGATGGGTTTTCGGGCTACAATCAGTTTTCCATCGACCCACGTGATCAGCACAAAATGGTATTTGCCACAGAATGAGGCGTTTTTGCCTATCGAGTTATGCCGTTTGGGTTGACCAATGCGCCAGCCACTTTCTAGAGACTCATGTGTCACATCTTTAGAGAATTTCTGGAGGTATATGTTGATGATCTATGTGTTCACTCCAGACAAAGAGGGGACCATTTATCTCAACTCCGAGTAATATTTGACAAGTGCAGACTTTATAGACTGTGCTTAAATCCAGAAAAATGTGTCTTTATGGTACGCCAAGGCAAGATCTTAGGGCATATTGTGTCTAAAAATGGCATTTACAGATGAAGACAAGATTCAAGCCATAGCTAACATGCCAAGACCGACGAATGCAAAAGAGATACAAGGGTTTATGGGTCATTGCGGTTACTATCGTCGATTCATTTTTCGCTTTGCCAATATAGCTCAACCTCTTTAAGCCTTGATTGTTGTGTTTGAATGGACGGAGAGTGTGAGGTAGCCTTTGAAATTCTTAAGGATGCACTCATCAATGCTCCTATTTTGAGAGCACCGAATTGGAATAAGAGTTTCCATGTTCATATTGATGCATCTAGTTTTGCGATTGGATGTGTATTAGCTCAACCAGGTGAGCATAACATGGATTTTCCTGTGTCGTATGCAAGCAGACAGTTGAATTGTGCTGAAAAGAACTATACACAACAATTGAGCGAGAAGGATTAGGGATGGTTTATGCCGTGAAGAAATTCCGTCATTACCTCGTTGGTTCATTATACTGTTGGAGTTTGACTTCACGGTGGTAGTGAAACAAGGGATTACGCACCAAAGAGCTGATCACCTTTCTAGATTGACAAACAGAGAGGGACCCACACGAGAGTTCCTGATGACCTACCAGATGCGTATTTATTCAATGTAGAGATGATTCTTGAGTAGAGCAAAACTATAGTATCCTTACTAACAGTTGGAAAGTTACATCTATCTGACTCTTGGGATGATAATCTCGCATTGATTGAGCAATCATGAAACTATTCAATGATAGCAGGCAGGTTGTATAAGAAAGGTTGAGATGAAGTTCTTTGGTTGTGCATTGATGCAAGCGAAGCCAAACCATACATGGAGCAAGCTCATGTTGCAATTGGAAATATTCACATGGCTCCAGAACAAACCTTGAGAAGAATTGAACGCATGGGAGTCTAGTGGCCTTCCATGAGGAAAGCACATCTACGACTATGTTAGAGGATGCTCTTGTGAAATGGGCACAAATCCCACTACTCTTAATAGCATAACGCTCTATCATACGTCGCCAATAGCGCCAAAGTGGGCAGAAACTCTTGTAGAGTATTTGTCTCCTACTAATGTATTTCCAGAGAAGATGAGCAAGTTGAGGCAAAGGTATCTACAAAAACAAGCTCAAGACTTTTGTATTGTTGCCAATCAACTACATCATTGTGGTAAAGATGGACAAATGAGAATCTATGTAACGGAGAAAGAATATGTAGCAATGTTAGCCCATGCTCACGCTAGTATTCCTGGAGGTCATTTCTCTGCTGATGTGACAGCTAAAGCTATAATGAGAGCAGGGTTATGGTGGCCAACATTGTTCAAAGATGCTTCAAAGTACGTGAAGAGATGTCACGAATGTCAAAGGTACAAAGCTTCGATCCGTTGTCGAGACGAGATGCCACTAAGATCGATGATGGGAGCACGAGCATTTGCTAAGTGGGGAATTGATTTTATTGGACCCATAGATCCACCAGCTGCTCGTACACATGCACAATATATTATTGTTGCCACAAATTATGTAACCAAATGGGTTGAGGCAAAAGCCACAGTGAAGAATGACGCTCACACAACAGCAAAGTTCTTATTCGAGAATGTGTTTACAAGGTACGGCCTACCAATTGAAATCGTAAGTGATCGGGGAAAGCACTTCTTGAATGAAGTCATTGAAAACCCTTTGGAGGTCTTCATGGTCATTTATAAGAAGTCGGCGCCCTATCGTCCACAAGCAAATGGCCAAGCTGAAAGCACGAACAAGATACTAGGCACAGTGTTAACCAAGATTGTGAGTGATTTGAGAACGGATTGGGAAATGAAACTATATTCCGCAGTTTGGGCATACAGGGTAGCTTATAAAACAGCTATTGGGAGGACAACACCGTTCAACATGGTGTTTGGACTAGACGCTATATTGCCCATGCAATTTTTAATCCCAACCTTAAGAGTGGCAAAAGAGTTGAATTGGACAGGACATGAACTGTCAGAGAGGCTAGAAGAGCTCGAATAGCTAGATGAGACTAGACTGGCTGCAGTGGCAAGAATGTATGCACTAAAAAGAAGGCAAAAATAGTTCCATGATAGTTGAATCATAACTAAAGAGTTTAAATTGGGCGATTTAGTTTTGGTTTTCACCCTCAGACGAGGTCCTTATGTTATTTCAGGACTATCATCCAGTGGTGCGGTTAAACTTTCAACGCTCGATGTGGCGAAGAAATGCCCAACTAGATAAGTGGATGTCGAATTAAGAGGTACAACATTCCGCTAATGCAAGCTGAGCTTAATAGATTGCACAAGGCCAAATGGCGAAAGGAAAAACAAAAGTTAGTGGCTGAAATGGCCTCAGGAAGAAGCCAGAGAAAGAGCGCACAAACGCAAGATGCGAGGAGTGATTCCGTTAGCTGATAGGTTATCTAAACATTGTAAGTTTAGCATAAAGCAAAGTCTTGAGGATGGAGATTCCGAGGAAGATGTATCCCAAAAGCATTACTTCAAGCTCAAAAATCTTCAGAATAGTGCCAATGCCACAACCATGCCCTACTAGTACAATGGCCACTGCTTCTTCAAGTACGGCAGTTATGTTCAATGTAGATGCATGGAATGCCACAATGCAAGAGCACCTTGCACAAATGAAAGATGAGTACCTGAACTGCCAAAAAGAGCAAAATTTGGTTGAAAAAGAGCTTCAATATGTACGTGCTGAATTGGATGTTATTTGCGCCACGTCTGCCAGAGGCAAGAAAGGACATTAAAAGAACTACAACTGGCTTATCAACAAGTCACAAATTGATGCAAATGGATGGCGAGACGAAGATACAAGGAACATCAAGAGAAGGCTGAAGTGGCAAGCAAAGCAAAAGAGGTGCTACAAAGGGACCAGGAAGCATTGAAAAGAGCACACCAACTCATGTTGGAGGGAATGACACTGGCTCAGAGTCAGCTTCAATAGCTTCTGGCCAACCCATTGTCACCACAGCTGGCCTCGACATCCATCTCCTCAGAAAACAGAGCACTCAAAACTGAAAATGAAGACTTAAGGAGACAGATTGAAGAGCTTAAGAAGCAATTAAAAGATAAAGAGGCAGTCCCGGCTCAAAGCTTTGAAGTACCGAAAACATCGCCACTGCCCACCATACAAGAGAGAGAGGAGCTCTATTCGGAGCCTGCGCCAACACAGCCAGATGTCAGGCGTTTTTCTGAAAGGTGTTTTGGGCGTGTGTACATATGAATGCATGGCATGTGTGAAGAGTTTTGCTTTGGAATGCCTTGGCAGATGTACAGGGTGGATGGTTTTGCTGTAGGCTTGTACAGGTTTGTTCGAAGCGTGGTCTACTGGAGGTCTACTGAGATGACATCAACCACTTGGTCGCCTGAAAATGTGTGCACGTCCGAAGAAACTGGGCATTGGCAGATTGTATTTGAAGGAATACATGGAAGCATGGAGGGCAATTAAAGATGAAGGGCCAGGTTGCCTTGTAGATGGTGTGAAAAGGAAGGTTTGGGTGGATGTATGCATGGCACGATGGAGGGAATATGCTGAATAGCATAGTGGCCATTTTCTAAAATAATAAATACCCACAACGTGGCCAGCTAGAAGAAGTCGACGTGGAGGTTTGTTTCGACTGCCAGCTCCCTGGCCAACGTGAAAGAAGAGTCTATAGGTTGGCGAAGAGACAAGTAAGTGGGATATAGCCGCCTTGTAGATGAAGGCCCTGCTGGTGATTCTGCAGGAAGGCAGTGAGGAGAGTGTAGCAGCCGTCTTGTGCTAGAGGCCTTGGGTGCGGGTGAATGTGAAGGCGGCTGGGAGCTGTCTTGTGCCACAGGCCTTGGGTGCGGGTGAATGTGAAGGCGGCTGGGGATTCTGCAGACACAGTGGTGTTGACATACTAGGTTGCCGCCGAGAGCAGGGCTCGGGGTGATTCGACTGGGAGACGCCGACACACAAGGGGCAGTTTGGCACTGGTTTGCGTAGCTACTGGCGAGGACAAACAGAGGGACCCTCTTAGCACACCAATCGCAGGGAAGGTAGCTGACGGGGGGCTGGTGATAGTAGGCATTGCAGTGGGCTAGGCAAGGGGGGCCACCTTGTGATGTTTAGGGGGGGCTTCAGGTGTGAAAAAAAGTGCTGCACTGAGGAGAGCCGCAGCGACCAGAGCCTTTGTGGCTAGATGCTGACGAGAGAGGGCTGTGGGTTGTGGCGACAACAAAGAGGCTTTTGAAGGTGTTGGCTGTGGTGGTGGTGGCAATTGAGGGACCGCCTACAGAGGGAGCTTTGGCTAAGGATTGCTGGGGCTAGCAGAGGAGCTGGTCACAGATTGGAAGATGTCGACACGACTGGAGGCTGGCGGTGACTGGAGCAAAGAGAAGAGGGAGCCTTGGATAAAGGTTGGGGTGTTTTCCTGATTAGCTACGGTTGGTGTCTCAAGGCAGCTTGAGGGCAAAGGTGATGTGTTTTTGAGGAAGGGTGAGAGAGGGATTAGCCAAGATCAATGGGGACAGCTGGGTGAGTATACATCCTTGTGTTCATGTGAGGGTCGTGTATGTGAGAAGGTTGTGTGAGTGAGGCTTCTGTGTCGGAAGAAGCTGTATGAAGTGTTGATTGGAAATCAAAGATGAAAGACACTGGTGATGTGTCTGGTTATGTTGTTGTGTTGGTATCCTGTGTGTGTTGATTTGCAGGAGAAGGCGTGATTGACGTGTTTGGTGGTGTAGTCCACGGATTACACTCTCACAGTGCACTTTGTGCCAGCCTTTGATTACCTCGTCACGCACACGGTGGAAGTGTATGTGTTGCTGGTGTTTACTTGGTCTATGGTGCCCCTGTTTTGGCTGTCTTTCTGGTGTGGGTGGTGTGGTGAAGTGTGAGAAGTGTTCTAGCCGGTGGGTGGCTGGTGGTGCCCCCGTTCGTGTTGTTGTATCAAAGTTTGGGAGGTGAAGGGCTATAGAGGCGTGGTCTTTTTTCTTTTTTTCACCTCACATTCTTTCTGGTGCCCCCACTGAGGAGAGCTCAGGTATATTTCTCTTGCCTACGAGGGTGTGTGCCCCAGAGTAAGAGATTGAAGGAAGGTGTTTCCAGTGTTTTTCTTGGTCTATAAAGGTGAAGCTTGGGGATAAAAATGATGTCGTATCCAGAGTTTTTTGGTGGTTCTAATGAAGATGTAGCAGATTTTCTTGAGAGGTTCGAGGTTGCGTGCATTAGCAATCTTATTGATAATGAAGAGCAGGTGTTGAAACTTATGAGGATCTTTTTGAAGAGTGATGCTAGAGATTGGCTCAAAGGTTTTGAAGCAAAGGAAGCTAAGGCTATACCACCTAGTGTTTTGACATTAGACAGGTTGACAGAGGCTCTTTTGGAGCGGTTCCAGCGAGTTGAAGACTCAAGTGTGCTATGGCAGGAACTCGATGATTTGCAATAGGGACAAGGACAAAACGTGGATGATTTTTTGCATGTTCTCACAGGGTTGTGGGATCGATGGTGCTTTTCTTTGCGGAGTGAGGCTCCCCCGATGTTTGTGAAGAAAGGATTGTTTGTAAGTGGTTTGCTTCCTGCGTTGAAGCTCAAGGTCGAAGGGAAGAAACCCAAAACGTTTGAGGATGCTGTGCAGATTGCAAGGGACAAGGAGTTGAAGATGAAGAAGATGGCAGAGCTCGGTATGCATTCAGAGGGTGTGCATGAGGATCTCTTTAATGCTGGAAAGGATGCCAAATGTTTTGTGCTGGAAGGAATGCCTTCAAGGCCAAAGCAGGTGAACAAATGTATGCTTGATAAGCCGTCAAGGTTCTTTTCGTGGTTGAAAGGGTGTCCGAATGAGGATTCCATACAGGTTAAAAAGCCAAAGCAAAAGGAGTGCTTGAGAAGCCATCGTTTTTGGAAAGCGAGGTTGTCGACGAAGACGTTATTATGCCGAATGAAGAGATGGAGGTGCCAATTTGTGTAGAGCAAGAGATGTCCTTGCAATCGTATGTCGATGCTATTGTGAAAAGTGATTTGGAATGCTCTTTGGATGATGAGCTGGACTGTATTCTTGATAATGCATTGGATGATCTGTTGGAGTTGGCTTTCTTGGAGAAGATTACTTGCATACCAGTTGTGCAGGAAGGGAGTGATGGTGTGACTGATGATGAGTTGGATGCTACTTTGGATGATGACATGATAGATTTTGTAGGTGCGGTTACTGATCATAAGGTGTGTGTTCTTTGTCATGCCCAAGAGAATAAGTCGGTTGTCAGTAGTGAGAATGCATGTGAGGCTATTGTTGTTGGTCGAGGGGACCAAGATGCTTCGCCTGGGAGTTTAGGGAGCTTAGACTTGGTAGGGATGCCTGTGCAAGATGTGGAGAATCTTGAAGGATCACCAATGGTCTTGAAGCTAGAGAAACTACAGGGAAGTGACAATGATGAGTCTACAGTGCATGAAGTTGCCGTGTTTGATGTTGATGGGCTGAAGGGAAATGGGTTTATGGTGGACACACCACATGTTGATGCTCAGCATATGGATGAGTGGTTTGGCTATAGTCTTGGTCTGGCAGTTTGTCCAGAGGGAGAGTTGGAAGCCAATGATGCAGGTTGCAAATTGTGGATGATCATGAGGTGGGAGTTGAAGATCAGGTGTTTGTTAAATCAGTATATGATTATGAGTGGGAATCAAATGTGTCAGAAGGGAGTAGAGGTGAAGAATGGTTGTTTCCATCACAAGACCATGTGAGATGGTATGGAGAAGGAAATGTAGTATATATTGATGAAGACATATATGAAGAGCCCAGGGGGTTGCTGAAAGTGGAAGACCATAATAGGATATATCAATGGTTATTTGATAGAGGAAAATGCTTGAAGGATTGGAAGGTAGATGCACCGAGATTTCCTTTTGATCCTGGTGGATAGCTATTGGAATTTATCTTTTTGCTGCTGAGCATAAATGCTCTAGCAGATGGGGGGGTTGGCAAAGTATGTCAGGCGTTTTTTTGAAAGGTGTTTTGGGCTTGTGTACATATGAATGCATGGCATGTGTGAAGAGTTTTGCTTTGGAATGCCTTGGCAGATGTACAGGGTGGATGGTTTTGCTGTAGGCTTGTATAGGTTTGTTCGAAGCGTGGTCTATTGGAGGTCTGCTGAGATGACATCAACCACTTGGTCGCCTGGAAATGTGTGCGCGTCCGAAGAAACTGGGCACTGGCAGATTGTATTTGAAGGAATACGTGGAAGCATGGAGGGCAATTAAAGATGAAGGGCCAGGTTGCCTTGTAGATGGTGTGAAAAGGAAGGTTTGGGTGGATGTATGCATGGCAGGATGGAGGGAATATGCTGAATAGCATAGTGGCCATTTTCTAAAATTAAAAAAAAAGAATAATAAATACCCACAACGTGGCCAGCTAGAAGAAGTCGACGTGGAGGTTTGTTTCGACTGCCAGCTCCCTGGCCAACGTGAAAGAAGAGTCTAGAGGTTGGCGAAGAGACAAGTAAGTGGGATACAGCTGCCTTGTAGATGAAGGCCCTGCTCTACTGGTGATTCTGCAGGAAGGCAGTGAGGAGAGTGTAGCAGCCGTCTTGTGCCAGAGGCCTTGGGTGCGGGTGAATGTGAAGGCGGCTGGGGATTCTGCACACACAGTGGTGTTGACGTAATAGGTTGCCACCTGGAGCAGGGCTCGGGGGGTGATTCGACTGGGAGACGCCGACACACAAGGGGCAGTTGGCAGCACTGGTTTGCGCAGCTGCTGGCGAGGACAAACAGAAGGACCCTCTTAGCACACCAATCGCAGGGAAGGTAGCTGACGGGGGGCTGGTGATAGTAGGTGCTGCAGTGGGCTAGGCAAGAGCTGGGGGCCGCCTTGTGATGTTTAGGGGGGCTTCAGGTGTGAAAAAAAGCGCTGCACTGAGGAGAGCCGTAGCGACCAGAGCCTTTGTGGCTAGATGCTGACGAGAGAGGGCTGTGGGTTGGCGACAACAAAGAGGCTTTTGAAGGTGTTGGCTATGGTGGTGGCGGCAATTGAGGGACCGCCTACAGAGGGAGCTTTGGCTAAGGATTGCTTGGGCTAGCAGAGGAGCTGGTCACAGATTGGAAGATGTCGACACGACTGGAGGCTGGCGGTGATGACTGGAGCAAAGAGAAGAGGGAGCCTTGGATAAAGGTTGGGGTGTTTTCCTGATTAGCTGCAGTTGATGTCTCAGGGCAGCTTGAGGGCAAAGGTGATGTGTTTTTGAGGAAGGGTGCGAGAGGGATTAGCCAAGATCAATGGGGACAGCTGGGTGAGTATACATCCTTGTGTTCATGTGAGGGTCGTGTATGTGAGAAGGTTGTGTGAGTGAAGCTTCTGTGTCAGAAGAAGCTGTATGAAGTGTTGATTGGAAATCAAAGATGAAAGACACTGGTGATGTGTCTGGTTATGTTGTTGTGTTGGTATCCTGTGTGTGTTGATTTGCAGGAGAAGGCGTGATTGACATGTTTGGTGGTGTAGTCCACGGGTTACACTCTCATAGCCACTTTGTGCCAGCCTTTGATTACCTCGTCACGCACACGGTGGAAGTGTATGTGTTGCTGGTGTTTACTTGGTCTATGGTGCCCCTGTTTTGGCTGTCTTTCTGGTGTGGGTGGTGTGGTGAAGTGTGAGAAGTGTTCCAGCCGGTGGCTGGAAGTGCCCCCGTTCGTGTTGTTGTGTCAAAGTTTGGGAGGTGAAGGGCTATAGAGGCGTGGTCTTTTTTCTTTTTTTCACCTCACACCAGACTCATCTCATGTTTCCTTCTTGGACTTTCTGCGAGACATATTCTGTAGAGCATGAAGATGAACCCATGCCAAGTCCACCTCGCACTTACACACAAGGGATCATCGCCAAACTGAAGAAATCCCTAGAGGAAGAAGTGGATCCCTTGAAGAAAGAGGACATCAAATGGGAGCTTCAAATAGTGGAGACGACAAGTGCAAAATTCGACAAGGTGGAGCAACTTTATGCCGCTCACCGACATTCAGCCCTCCCACTAACACTTCTGAAATTGGAGCATGATATGCACATGAAAGACCTAATGCCCAAATGCCCAATGAGTTGAGCTTGTCAAAGTTTGCAGTGATTTTCTAGTGCATCCTACGTGCAAACGAGTGAGAATTTTACAATGAGCTTTCATGTATGTGTTCTTTAATGTGTTTGCTTGATTTTAATGTGCTCTATGCATCGTTTGCTTGATTTTAATGTGCTCTATGCATCGTTTGAGTTTGTGTGTGCGTCGTAGTCGTCGTGTGTGTGTGCGATCTATCCATGGCTATAGCTGCTAGTAGAAAACACCATTTTTCAACATAAGACCACATATGAGATCCTTGCGACTAGTAGAATGAGGATATAGACCAAATCGTCATTTTATTGACACATTTCCATGTGATACACGATTGTGTCACGTGTTTGTTTTGGTACCGAAACGCTGCCGGATTTGGACCAAGTCTTAGGGATAGCTTCCTTACACCTTAGGACACTAGTGTGTGCATAGGAATCATGATTTAGTGTGCCTAATCCTTGTAGATCTGCATTCGTGCTCTCTAACTGCGTCGTGCATCTGAATTCTGATTTCTCTGCATTTGGTGATTCTGAAGGCATGGATAGAGTCCTGGTAGTTTAGGTATTCATGACTTGTCATAGGATGTTGATTTGGATTGTATCTCATTAGCATATCATCAAACTGTCCATAGGTTAGTGCATGAGCTCATATGTATGTTCTCATTGCATTTGGCCTGTTTGATTCACCTAGACTGACAATCTAGCATGGCCTGCGCGACTGTCCATAGCTATGGGTCCCCTACGGTATTGACATTGTATGTGCGTTGTCGCATAGGCCGCTGTACTGACACGATTTGCAGTCGCTCCATGTGAGAGTGATGGCGAGGATAGTGGGACTTACCAAGGACCTCAAACAGCAAATATATTGGTGTATGTTGTGTTTATACACTTTAGTGAGTGACATTGTCTGCATCATATGGCCAAAGGAATTTAGGACTTTAGAAATGCATCGCGAGCTAACGCATTTCCTTCTTTTGTACTTTGTTTTTTGTTCTTTTTAGTTTGTACACTTTCTTATGATTTCATTTCAGCATTAGCAATAGAGTAAGTCATCATATCCCCAACTCAAGGTTTGGTGCAAGCGATCATATTTTTGATGCTGCCGAGGCCTTAAAAGTCAAAAGCGCTCACACACACACACACACACACACACACACACACACACACACACACACACACACACACACACACACACACACACACACACACACATGTAGAGGAACTTAAGCTAGATGCAACTATTGAAATTTTTGACAACTTGTGAAATTCAAGCTTAGGTTGAATTGGGTAACATGTGCATGTAGCATGATGGATCATGCAAAAGATAAGGATATCAATGCCATGCTTAAACTTATAGGGGATTCAAGGAGAATGGAAATAGCCCACAAAAACTTTACATTAGTCTTGCAATATTTGGTCGAAAAGGGAGACTACAAGATGTAGAAAAAGTGATGGAAGGAGGGTAGCTGAATGATAATACCATTTGGCCAATTTAGTATAGAACTTTTGGTGGCCCATTTGTCCACCTTTCCAATCCTTGCCCGTAGTATGACTTAGTCGGGCCTTAGAGAATTTAAGTAAGACCCAATAATCCTCCTTAAACATTCGTGGCCTTCCATGCTTATCTGCAGCCCATTTTTGCTTTTGTTGCGAAGCTTGGATAGCTTCCTTGATCTTTTGGAAGGATTCTTTAATATCCCTTACACACTCATCTCTGCAGCAAATATATTTTGCTTCATTGTCAAGATAAGAGGAGGATTTGATCTCCCTTCTATTATCTCAAACGGTGCTTTACTAGTGGAAGTATGTACCGTATTATTATAGGCATACTCTACCAACGGTAGATACTTCTCCCATTGATTCCTTTTTGCAACCTTCCCAACATAACTTTTTAAGAAATTATCATGGAATTTGCAATTTCACTTTGGCCATCCGTTTGTGGGTGATAAGCTGACGAGAAATTAAGTCATGTACCAAGATTCTCGAATAGTCCTTGCCAGAAAAGACTTGTCATATGGGGATCTCTATCTGAAACTATCGAGGTTGGTAGTCCATGATACTTGAAAATTTGGGAAATAAATAATGTAGCCATATGATGGGCCTTAATAGTCTTTTTAACAGGAATAAAATGTGTCTGTTTGCTAAAGCGATCAACTACAGTCCATATTCCCGTGTTGCCATGGATAAACTTTGGCAATCCAAAGATAAAATCCATGGAAATACTTTGCCATAGGGCATCAGGGATAGGTAATGGTTACAATAATCCTGGTGCCTTTCCTCTATCATATTTAACTTTTTAACATACTAGGCATTGAGAAACATACTCCCGGATATCTTTCTTCATAGAGGGTCAATAGAAATAAGTTTCTATTTCTTGCATTATAGTTTTAATTCTACGATGCCCTACATAGGGAGGAGCATGGGATTCATACATAACTTTCTCACGGAGATCTTGTGTAATGCATAGCCGGGAGCCATGTAATACAAATCCCTCCTTTAGTGGGAACGGTTCATGGGTTTTGCCACTCTCTAACTCTTCTACTACATTTGCAAAATTATTATATTGCGCATACTTTGTAATCATGCTTGTCAAGTCATGATTACGCGCAATAGAAATTGCATTAACAGTAGGTCTCCTAGAGAGTGCATCAGCTACCGCATTTTGTTTATCGGGTACATGAGCAATATGAAAATGAAATTGCAAAAGAAAATTAGCCCACCTTATTTGTTTGTCAGACAACTTGGTTTGCGTCATAAAGGATTTGATGCTTTGATGATCCGTTCGAATAATGAATGGAGTTTCCAACAAATAATGCTTCCATGCATTTAAAGCATGAATGACCGCAAGCAATTCTTTCTCATAAATTCCAAGAGACTTTTCTTGCGGTTGTAGGTGACGACTTTCATAAGCTATAGGGTGTCCTTCTTGAGAAAGTATAGCCCCTATGCTATCACCGCCCCGCAGGCATCACAATGTACCTCAAAGGTCGTGGAGAGGTCTGGAAGCACTAAAAGTGGTTGCAACATAAGCTTTGCTTTAAGCTCCTTAAAGGCGGTGTTCTCCTTTGTAGTCCATTGAAACTTAACCTTTTTCTTAGTTAAGTCATGCAAGGGACCTACTATTATAGAAAACTTATTTATGAAGTGTCTATAATAGGAACACATGCCAATGAAACTTCTGAGCTTGTGTAAGTTTCTAGGTTGTGGCCATTCTTCTATTATCTTAATCTTTTCAGGGTCCATAGAGATCCCATTCTTAGAGATAATATGGCCCAAATAGCAAATCTCTTTAAGAAAGAACTCACTCTTTTTACTATTCACATAAAGCTTATGTGCATGTAGTTCTTCAAACACTATTGCTAGATGTGCTTTGTGTTCATCAACAAGAGTGATCTAGAATAAACAATTATATCATAAAAGAACACACTAGTAAAGCTACGGTGTTTACGAAAAATATTATCCATTAAACGATTAAAAGTAGCTGGAGCGTTAGTGAGGCCAAAAGACATCACTAAGTACTCATACAAACCAAATTGCGTTCTAAACGCAGTCTTGTGGATATCTTTTGGTACAATCCTTATTTGATGATATCCGCTTTTCAAATCAATCCTACTATAGTAGGTTGATCCTTGAAGCTTATAAAAAATGTTCTCAATCCTAGGGACTGATTTTGATAGTGTTCTTATTTAGTGCACGATAGTCTACACACATACAGTATGAACCATAATTCTTTTGCACTAATAACACTAGAGAGCAATAAGAAGAGGAGCTGGGATGCACCATCCCTTTCTCTAGAAGCTCGTTGACTTGCGACATGATTTCCTCTTGTTGTGCTATATGGAGGCCTATTTGGAGGTGAACTTCCTTGAATAAGTTCTATCCTATGGTCATCATTTCGTCGGGATGGAGGCAATTCATTAGGAATAGAATCTGCAAAACAATCATCATACAATTTTAAGAAAGTCATTAAATTTGATTCTATATTTTCATGCATATCTTTGCCCTTGAAATGTGTGAATTATTAAAAACATTTGGGTTTGGAAAATATTTAACATAAATCATGTACGTAAAAAGAGATTTCATTATTTTCTGAAAAGAATCATTGCTTAATTACAATAGGAATCGAATTACCTTTTCTTTTAGCCTTAATTCTATAACTCTTTCCCATATGGCTAAAAGAGACTACCCTATCAGGAAATGTTAGTTGTGCATACATGCGATGAAACCATGGCATTCCTAAAATAACATCTTCATGCAGCAGAGGAGAAATATAAAACTCTTCGCTATCAACATAATCTTGGATATGGAGCCTAAGTTTCCCAATTAATGGTGTAACTGAGACTTCTTGACCTTTGAAGGCTCCACTAGCTTCTAGAGATAGTCCCATCTCTTCCATTTCTATGCCCAACCTTTGTGCTAATTCTATTGAAATAAAATTAGGTGTGGAACCAAGTCAAATAACATAAAAGCATTTTGATCCCTGATCTTTTCCCAAAGATAGCACAGATGTGAGGCCTTAGCATCCTGAGATTCACATGAAAGAATGTTAGTGGTATCTCTTTCTTTGGTCCTTTGTGCGGGCAAGCATGATAGCTATGACCTTGTTCGCCACACCTAAAGCAACGATTCTCTTTTCGATACTTCTCGAGTTCTTCCGGTGAAAGTCTTCGTTGGCCCTTGTAAACACCTTTTTCCTTCTTTTTGTTTACATTGCTCTTTTGGTCCTTCTTGTGAAGACATACATTGAATTTATCCTCCTTCTCCAACGGCTTAGGAACCCCTTTATTGATGGAGAAGATCTTCGTAGCAACCATAGAATGATGTCTTACCTCAGAAATGGTTCTAGGATTTTGTGCATTAACATATGTCTTCATATCTTCAGAAGACCTGCACAACATTGTTGCTTTTGCTGGGAGAAGTCAATCTTTTCGAAGACTATTGCTTTGAGATGGAGATCCCAAAACTTGTCAATATACTTCTGCATGACTTCTCCCTTGTTAAGCTTGAGCCCTCGCCAAGCGGTAAGGACATCATCTTTGGCATGGTCGGTTAGATATTGCTGCATAATAGGTAACAGACAATCCTCCCATGTCTTTGGAGCTAATCCTTGTGTATGAAGGCTTGCCCAATGTAGATGATCACCTTGCTGTCCAAGGATGAATTCGTAACCAAATAAGGCACTGTTGGAGACTAAAAATGCTGATCAATACCCTGCTGTCCAGGCTGAAAACACAGCCACGCTAGGCACTTTCGGAGGCAGAAAACGCAGGTTTGATACACCTCTCTCGGGCTGAAGAAACACAGGTACCAAAGCCCCTATCCCATGCTGAAAACGCAACCAAGAGGTGCCTTCTATTGGCTGAAAACGCAGACCCAAATGTTCTCCAAAGAAGGCTAAAAGTTGCCAAGTACAAGGGGAAGACCATCGAGGCTGAAAACGCACCTTCTCTTCTACTTCTGCAGGCTGAAAATGCAGCAGATTCGCCTTTGTTGTGCACTGAAAACCACCAACGAGGAATATCTACGTCGTGCTTTGATAGTATGTCAAAGAGTGCAGCAGAAATGAACAAGACAAGGGTGCTAGAGAGAGGGGGAGAGATGAAATAACCAAGATCACTAACCAAGAAGATACATATGACCTGCAGGTGAGGGCTCAAGGGACTCATTAATGAACTGAGGGAATAACTACCTAAATAGGCTGCCAACCTCAGGTAGGGCATGTAGGCAAAAAATAATCTACCCTACCTAAAAATAGTTAAAATTTTAAAATTGATAAAAAGGCCCAAAATTAAGTGATTGGCCCAAAAAAGGGGCTGTTGACCAAAAGGGTGGCCAACCCACAAACAAGGGCCTGACATTGGCACATCCAAAACATGCAATTGCTAACATGTTGAAGAAAATCACTTTGTTAATTTTGCACGGATGTTGGAAAATTCTTTTCGAACTCTCCTATGTTTAGTATACACTTCTAAACCATGGGTTATTGCTATGCAGACATAGCTTGATTCTTTAGAGTGTAATGGAACTTGGCTTTTGGTATTGCAGCCACACAAGCTAAACGTAATCAGAGTTTGGTGGGTCTATAAGACCAAGTATCATATTGATGGTACTTTAGACAAACACTACTCGTAGAGAGTTGGTATTCACTTTGATGAGACATGTGCTTGTAGAGCGTGGTTTACTAGATCAAGACTGTATTGGCTCTTACTAACTATCATGGGTGGCCTATTTTTTAGATGGATTTGAAGTTGGCTTTTCTCAACAATGATCTCTAGGTGGATGTTTTTGTTGAGTAGGCACCCAGCTTTGTTATTTCAAGTAAGGAAAGAATGGTTTACCATCTTCGTAAAGCTTTATATGGATTAAAGCAAGCACTCTGCACTCGACACCAATGGATTAACAACTCCTTTTCTAAATGGTCCTTGGCAGTTACATGTAGATTCTAATCTTTACACTTTTCTTGAGGATGGTCTTATTATCATAATCTCGATGTATGTAGAGGAAGTCGTAAGGGCAAGATTAGTCTTGTCATGGTTGATCTCAACCGCAAATTTGAGATGATTGACCTTGGTTTGCTACACTACTTTGAAGTTTGGCAAACTCCTCGGGCCATTTTTTTTTCTCAGCATAAGTATAGCCAGGAGATTCTGCAGTGGTTTTGGATACTTGTTTTTTTTCCAGTTCTTCTCTGGTAGACCCCAATGCCAAGATTTCGGCATATGATGCTTCACCACTATAAAACAATGTTTTGTACATGAAGGTTGTCAGCTCTCTCATATGGATTAATTAACTCCAGATTGGATATTTCCTTGGTGTTTTGAGTTCCTTTTCATGTAACCCCAGGACATTCCATTTGCAAGCTGGTCGCCCATTTTGAGATATTTGAATGCCACTCCACATTGTGGTATCTTCCACAAAAGGGGGGATGGTTTAGTTGGATTTTCTAATTCCAATTGGCTAACAACCGGTGATCAACCACATGCCATTTATTTACATGTGGATCTTGTGCCAGTTCTTGGAGTAGTAAGAAGCAAACTTAAGCAACCTATTGGTGCTTTATCTTCTAAAGAGGCTTTAAGATAGCATAACATTTTTGTTACTTGCCTTGTCCTTATTAGGGTCTTCCCATGTATTTTCTCTCTCTAGTCTAGGGAGAGAAAATCATCATTTAGCATTTTGGACATATCAGAATGAGATTTTGATGATAGAGGTTGAGGGAAATAGACGGGATACAAAGGAAGGGGAACAAGGGGGGGCTTGCAATGCCAAGCAAGGTAGGTCTTTGTGCATAGGTATTGACTAGACATTTCCTACTATGAGATAACTATGTGTTGTAATGCTAAAAATACCAAGTCAAAATAGCAAAATACTTTAAGATCAAACTTAGATGAGAGGAGGGCTCTCACATCCACTTCAGATCATAGATGGAAAGTAGGAGAGCATGATTGACAAAATTGTGTGGTATATTCCAACTAAAACCATATTTCAAAATAAGACTTATGGTTTTCATTCACTTTCTTTTTTAATTATAGACTTAGCTCCAGATGGATTTAGAAAGTTCAAGACTTTCTTCAAGACTTGAATGACATGCTAGTTGATGCAAAAGCTAATGTCAAGAAAGCTTAAGAACATTATAAGGATAAAGTGGAAGACCATTCTAGATAGGTGGGTTTCAAAGAATGTGGAAGAGCATTCTAGATAGGTGGGTTTGAAAGAATGTGATCACATTTTTTTTCAAGGTTCCTAAGTGCTCAAAATACCGCGAAAATTGTATCCTTGGTATTGTGGTCCTTCACAATACTTAAGATCGTTGGAGATAGTCCTTATATAAATTAGCTCTTCCTAAACACTCCAAGGTACATTTTTTTTCATGTTTGAATTATTTGTGTAAACAACTTGGAATAGATGATAACATGGTTGACATAGGTGTTTTTGTTGATTAGCTGGAACCCTCTAACCCTTCACATGGGCCTAAATGTATCTTAGATTTCCAAGAGAACTACATTCAATACTTTATTTGACATGAGTGTTTAGTCAAGTGGAAGGAATGTACCAAAGAATAGTTTCTCAAGGGAGAAATTTAGTTCTCTCAAGGCTCTCTTCCCTAATTTTTTTTCAAGGGCAAAAATGCTTCCAAAAGTGGGGATTAATGTTAGCATAGAAGAAGGGCTTTGGCTATCATATGGGGACTTAAATATTTGATGAGTGTAGAAAAGCATCCTAAAATTAGGAACCACTTTTAATATATGCATGTCTTTTCCTAGAGGTTGTTAACAATCTAGAAATGGGATTGATCATGGTGAAGGACATAGATTCAGCATAAGATTAAGGTGGATTAAACCACACTAAAAACTCCATGAGAGAGAGAGGGAGATTGCACACTCAACAATAGCTCTATTGCATATCTCAAGTGAATCATACAATGATATAGGCTCTCTAGCCTTGTCCCACTTTACATGTCATCATCCATGTGGCAACTCCTTTTCCACTCTTTTGGTCAACACTCACACACCATACAATATTACATGCCTATCTCACCACAATATCTTGCACCTCTAGGGTGCTTTCCCACATACACACAACACCGCGATTACATCTCTCAACACCCCCTCTTAATCGAGGTGTTCCACAACTCACCCATATCAATGTAGCATTGCACAAACGCAATCGCTACCTCTCAACACTCCCCCTCAATGATACATTGGAGTGTCCATCAACCAAACATGTGTGCCCGTGTCTACCATCTTAGACACCTAGTCCATTTTGAGCCGATTCGCTCACAGCGGAACCACTGAGTCCGATGAACATGGAAGTTCGGGTGGGAACCAACCCATGTGCATGCACCTCACACGTGCATCACTCATGCACACATCACAACAACAATTTTGAGCTTCTCGGTGAGCTCGGACATGGTTACCCTCATACCATGGGTGAATAATACATATCTCGTTTTGAGCTTTAAACTCGGGTACGATTATGGTTATTACCTATTGAAACCATATACTAATAGTCACAAGGGGCTTAATGTAACATTAATTTCTTAACAAACTTATTGTTTAATGTACTATAGATAAAATTTAGGCACTCACATAGATGATGTGCCATTATATACATGAGAAATCATTACAATGACAAACTTAAACCTCTTTGAATTGGTTGAAGGTTTCCAAAGGCAAAATATGAGTAGCATGCACTTTTTTATCACCTTTGTTACCAATCTAACCTTGCTCTTAACCTTGATTAGTGCTTCTTACCATGCCTAGAATCTAAACAAATAAAGCACAAATTCTCCAACTTATCTTGATCTAGACCTTGAGGTGTCAAGTTACCTTGGGAGCCTTGAGTTTTTTTCTTAAAGTCACCCCCTAGCATGTTGCCTTTCCTCTTATTAGCTATCACCAATAGAACAAGATGCCTTTTTATTGTGCTTCTTCTCACTCTTGTCATCAAAGATTTGTGCACTTTTAATGTCCTTTCATAAGGTCCTATGTAATTGGGTATTAACATTCCACTTATATCCTTTAGTGAGACTACAAAGATAAGAGGAGGCTTTGGTATCGACCCCCCCATTTTCCAAAACATGTTTTATTTGCTTGTGAGAGAAAGAAAAGCACCAAGGCTAAGGCACAAAATTTGAAACAAAAGTATGTAGATGCTTTAAGTTCTTTGATGAAAGAGTTTAAAGATGTGTTTCTTGGGGACCTCCCAGATGAAGTGCCACTATCTTAGGATTTGGACCACAACATTTAGTTGTTGCTCTACCGTAAGCAAGCTAGCTTATATGTTGAGCCACTTTGAGGTACAGAGAGGGTACAAAAGGTGGAGCGACACTTAGATGAGTACTTTTGAAGAAGGTTTTTATATGCCTAAGTTCTTCACCATGGGCTTCACCCATTCTTCTAATTAAATAAAAGATGATTTTATGCATATGTACATAGATTACCAATCTCATAAATCAAATTACAATTAAGAACAAGTACCTAATGCCCCACATTGATAAGTTATTTTCCCAAATCAATTGCACAAAATAATTTTCTAAGTTATTTTCCCAAATCAATTGCACAAAATAATTTTCTAAGATAGATCTTAGATCAAGGTATCACCGTCTTCCCCTCCTTCAAGGGATGTACCACCAAGAGAAGCTTCGGGACATCATACAAAGAGGTGGACTGTGCACTAGACCAAGCTGGAAGCCACATGAAAAGTGGTGGATCTTGCACCAAGCAAAGTCAGGGACCTCATGCAACAAGGTGGACCATGCAACTAAGACATTAAGGAGATGGGAGTGTCCTCGCTTGAAGAAAGCAAGCAATATCAAATGACCTCATGGACCATGCAACTAAGACATCAAGGAGATGGGAGTGTCCTCGCTTGAAGAAAGCAAGCAATATCAAACGACCTCATGTGAAAAGATAGACCAAGAAACATGCATAGTCAGTAACAAAGAGATGAAAGAGTCCCCACTTGAAGAAGCCAAGCAATATCAAGTGAAGATAGGGACCTCACGCAAAGAAGTGTACCAAGAGACAAGAGAAGTCGGGGACCTCATACAAGGAGGTGGACCATGTAACCATGGCAACTAGGAAAATGGAAAGCCCCCCTCTAATTAGGCATGCACCATCAAGTGAAGCTAGGGACCTCATATGACAAGGTGTTGGGGTGGTAAAGCCCATTGTGCCAGCCCCCTTAGTAAGTGGGCGGCTGGATACCATTCTTTGTAGTCTAACTAATAAGGACTCTCTTAAACCCTAGTCACTCATTGTGACAAGGAGTCCACATCTTGTGTCTTCTTCTTCTTCTCCATCTCTGTGCTACTCCACATGCACACACATGCTCCGCACGCACTCTTCAATTGGTATCAGCAGAGTAGATTTGAGCTCTAGGGTACATCCACTAGCACACAGGGTCACGTTCTCAGAAAACGAGACACCCTTCGATGAGCGCATCGAGGTCGACATACACTTCGGGAAAGACGAAGCCCTTGGTCTACTCCAAATTTGCATCTAAGGTCATTTCGGGCCTTGTTTCGACACTGTAAGTGCTGCATAGGCATTTTTGTCATTTTCTGCAGAGCAGGTTGATTTTCTACACAATCTACAGATTTGGTCTTTTTGGGTGAAAGACAGGTTGTAGGTGGCAAGAACCAGGTATATTGGTTCAGATCTACAGGTTGCAGATCACAGGTTGTCACGCAGATTGTAGATTTTGTGCATTTCTATTTTGTTGGTTGGAGTCAGGATTTGTGGCTCAGATTTGAGTCATTGGCACAGTAAATCTTGGAAGACACAGTGTTTATACGTTTATGCATTGTTACAGCACCTGCTAGTGCGGTTGTTACATATATTTGGGCTTGTGCCAGTTGTTGTATGTGAGCGTTGTCTCATATCTGGCCTTGTGGTTTGCCCTATGTATGAAACTGTGGAATGTATCTTTGTTACAAGGATGGAATGCAACCTTTTGTGAGGGTTGAGGTGAGGTTTTATTGAGCTAGGAGATTCTCGGATATTGAGATCTCTTTGGTGATATAGGTTTTTGGAGCGACCCCTTAACAAACCCCTTAAAGATGTACCTATGTATGGACATGTGGTAGTGAGTCAGTGATTGGACTGAAGTATCACTTTGCCGTGTATATGCATTTGCTGAGTGGTATTCTCAGTTGATTTATGCGTATATTTGAGTAGTGTTCTCAACAATCATATAGTCCATGCTACAGTGTGCTTTGGTTTTGATATCCAAATACAACTGAAACTCTGTCGAAATTCAGTTAGAATTTGGTTACGTAGAATTTTGGGCTACGCAAATATCTGCATGTAAGTTGTTCCAGGGTTAAAAATGGCATCCTCTTCGGAGAATGCATTGTTCAACATTAAGAAGTTAGATGGCACTAACTTCCGATTCTGGAAAGAGTAGATCTATAATGTCTTGGTGTAGAAAATGCAGATCAAGCCTATCAAGCTGAAAGGAGTCAAACCAGAAGCTATGCCACAGGAGGAATGTCAAGACTTGGATGAGCTGTTTACTTTAATGTCAGAGACAAGACCACTAGTTATGATTTATGGCACAAATTATGTGACTTATATGAGAAGCAGAGTGCAACTTCTCAGGTCTATTGGCTGCTGAAACAATTGGTTGACTTGAAGATGAAGGAAGGGATGTCCATATCCAGTCATCTTAATGAGTTCAACACTATTTTCAGTCAGCTGTCAGCAGAGGGCATTACATTTAATGATTCTGTGAAAGCTATGTCCTTGTTGGTCACATTGCCGGAGAGCTGGGACACCTTTTGGACAGCTCTTAGCGGATAGCTCTTAGTAATTTTGCCGCTGCTGCTCTGCTGATGGTCTTACTAGTGCAAATGTTGAAGGTAGTTTTCTAACAGAGGAAGTAAATAGAAAGAACATGGAACTAGCCAAGGATTCCAGTGCTCTCATGGTGAGGGGGAGATCCCATGCAAGGGGGAAGTCTACAGAGAGAAATCAGTCTCGTAGAGCAAATCACGTGGTTGCAACCAGAAGGACATTGAGTGCTTCAAGGGCCATGTGAAGAAAGATAGTTACAAGTGGAAACATGATAAGGGAAAGGATAAAAATGAGAAGAGTTCAGAAAATTCCAAAGCCATAGTGAAGATTGAAGAGATCACTGCTACATGCATTGAGGATGAAGATTCGGACGAGAATGAAGATTTGATGTGCTATTAACATCAAATCTAAATACTGCACAGCTGGTTACATCAGATGGTCAGGAGATGTGAAAGATTGGATCATTGATTTAGGTGCATCCTTCCATGTGACTCCTCATCAAGAGTGGTTTGCTTCATATGATGCATCTCACAAGGGTCTTGTTCGACTTGGGAACGATCATGCTTGTGAGATCATGGGCATTGGTGATGTGCAGTTGAAGTTTCAAAATGGCTCTTCATTTCTTCTCAAGAATGTGAGGCATGTACCCAAACTTACTAAGAGTTTGGTGAATGCAGGACAGTTAGACGATGCAGGCTACACTAGTGTGTTTGGTGATAGCTCTTGGAAAATCACCAAGGGTTCTCTTGTTGTAGCTCGTAGGCCAAAGTGTGGCACTCTGTACATGTTACATGTGTCCAACGTCAAGCATAATGTACTTTGTATAACCGAGCAGCCAAGTGTTTCTTTGTGGCATCGCCGGTTAGGTCATATGTCTCAGAAAGGAATGGAATTACTCTCTCATTTTGGTTATGTCCCTGGTTTCAATTTTTCTGATCTTTCACTTTGTGAACATTTTCTTTATGGTAAACAAACACAGTTACCACATAAAAGGGAAAGCACTCGAAAAAATGAGCCATTAGCACTTATTCATAGTAATGATGTGTGTGGGCCTATGCCTACAATTTCATTGGGTGGAGCTTCATATTTTGTTACTTTTATTGATGATTATTCACGTTAAGTGTGGGTATATCTTCTCAGGCGAAAAGATGATGTCTTTTTAGCATTTCAAAAGTTTGTAGCACTAGTGGAGAACCATTGTGGCAAAAAGATCAAGTGTTTGCGCACAAACAATGGTGGGGAGAATATCTCTAAAGTCTTTTAGGGTGGAGAACCATTGTGGCAAAAAGATCAAGTGTTTGCGCACAGACAATGGTGGGGAGAATATCTCTAAAGTCTTTTAGGATTTCTGTGATTCTAAAGGCATAAAGAGAGAGCTGACTGCTCCATATAACCCTCCACAAAATGGTGTTTGCTGAGAGGATGAACCGTACAATTCAAGAGAAAGTACGAAGTATGCTATCAAATGCTGGGTTGCCTAATGGATTTTGGGCAGAAGCAGTTGCTATAGCTGTTCATCTTATCAACATATCTCCTAATAGGCTGTAGATCAGAAGGTTCCAGAAGAGCTTTGGTCAAGAAAGCCACCTTCTTATTATAAGCATCTTAGAGTTTTTGGCGGGGCTGCGAGGCATATTGCCATGTTCCCAAGGAATTTCGCGACAAGTTGGCTCCAAAGTCAAAGAAATGCATTTTTTTTGGCTATGGTGATTTTGGTGAGATGGTCTACCGCTTATGGGACCTAGAAGCTAGGAAGGTTATTCGCAGCAGCAGCAGCAATGACGTGTATTTCAATGAAGACAAGATGCATAAAAGGCCTATACCTACAGTGGAGGTTAGGAGAGTTGAAACCAAATCTACTATAAGCTTCTTTATGGTGGAAAAAAACAAGTATTTACTCAAGCTCTTTTAGTAATGATTTCCTTTTAATTTCCTCCCTTAGTAGTGATAGCATGTGATAGGAATAACATAGTAATGATTTCCTTTTAATTTCCTCCCTTAGTAGTGATAGCATGTGATAGGAATAACATAGTAGCTCATGCATTCATTCAACTATATGTGTGCACACAAAAAACTTGCATATACATTCATTTGGCTACTCACACGCACCAACCACTAGCTTATACATTCATTTGGCTACTCACATACACACAAACAAGTAGCATATGCAAAACAAGCATGCAAAACATGAACTTAACACAAACAAACATATTTGATGGCCGGATTTCTTGAGGCTGACCCCCCCTCGAAAGGCTTTGTATTAATCTTTTTCTCTTGAACTCTTTACATAAAGAGAGAAGCTTGAATTAATACATCTCTTGGACCATGGAGGCTAGGATCTCCATAACCCATGAGCTTGTGGGCTTGCTTAGGACCTTGTGCTACATTGTCCTCTTCTCAAAGCCTCAATGGCTATTCAAGCCAAGAGTACTTGTGGAGAAAAGGAGAGTCATGAAGAGGATTTGGGTAGGAGCTTGAGCTGGAAGTGCTCCATAGCCTATGTACTTATCTACCAAGGGTAGTACATTAACATAAGCATGTAACTAGCATATGAGTGCTTGAGCTTGAAGAGCTTGATGAGAGCTTTCACTTGTGCTTTTCCACACTCTAATTGCCCTCCTAATGAGCAAGATAATCCACTTTTAAGAACTCGAATAGATGAGGTGGAAAGCTGATGCCATTTTTAGCATCCATGTGGCTTAGAGAGAGGTAGAGCATGGGTGAGTCATGGGGGAAGTTGTGTGCCTATTTCTTCACCTTTCATTGGGTAAGAAATGTCCAAAATGGACCAAATAAAGCCTCCTTCCCATTTTCATTACTCTTTGTCCATGCGCCCACTTTTAATACCTCCCGTAAACTGTATTTTTTTCATGTTTTAGGTCCTTCGGAGGCCCGTTTTCATTCCATAAAATTCTAGTGAGATCCTAGGAAAATCTTCCATGCACTTCTGAAGTGAAATTCACCTTTTGGCACTTCTCTAGCCTTGAATTCACTTTCATGCATGCCTCTTTGTCCATCCATATGTGCTTTCATGTGCTTTTTCTCTCTCAAATGGCCACTTTTAGAGAGAGAAAAACCTTGATAAAGCATAACATTTATCAAACTTCAATTTTGATGACATCACCTCTCCCTTGAGATCATAGTCGTCCTCGACTATGCTTGTATCAAGTGAAAGGAAGCCCATCTATACTCCGGATCCTCATTTGAGTATAACTCACTTTCCTGGACTAGATGGCTAGTCTAGCAGGTGCTTAGGTGACGAAGTCATCGCTTAGCTGAGACTTGGTTTCTCTTTATCACTCCGCATGCAAATTTGACTGATAATGACATTCTTGGACTAGATAGTAAGTCTAGCAGGTGTTTAGGAGACAAGTCTCGCTAAACTATTCCTTGAAAACATTGGTGTACACCTATCAAACATTTTAATGCACATTTATAAAGAAAAACAATCTTTGCATTAAATCTTTGTACCTTTTTATACATCGATGTCTTGATTATCATCCACAAAGCATGTAGGAGCTTGTAGTCTTGCAATAGGGCAAGAGAATCCTTCACTTGGGGTTCTTGCATCCATTTAGCATCTTCTAGAGGATAATTCTTAAACTTAATTAAATACTTACGTATTACCTTACCACTTTGAAGAATATTGTCCTCATGCTTTAAGATGACCTCAGGTTGTAGGATCTCCTCTTGGTCCTCAATCTCAGGAGGATCCTCTTCTATTGGGTCCATTGGAGGTGTGCATTTAAATGGCTTTAATAGACTCACATGGAAGGTGTGCATTTAAATGGCTTTAATAGACTCACATGGAAGGCATTATGTATATGCCAATGCTCTGGTAGCTTGAGTCTAAAAGACGTTTCATTGATTCTCTCAAGAATCTCAAATGGACCATAATACCTCTTGGAGAACTTAGGATAAATCTTTTGATGACTTGTGGGACTTCCTTGCCAATCCTTGCCTGTCTTTTGACATAAACAGGCCTTGGGGAACTTGAGCAAAACCCATTCATCCTCTTTTAGCTCTAAAGGCCTTCGATGCTTATCCGTAGCTCGTTTTTGCTTTTCTTGTCACTTGTATAGCTTCTTTTATCCTTTGAAAAGCTATCTTGATGTCATGCACATACTCATCAGCCGCGTGAATATACTTGAATGCATTCTTAAGATTGGTGGAAGCTTTGGACGCCCTTCCACAATCTCAAATGGAGACTTCCTTGTAGAGGAATGCATTGTGTTATTGTATGCAAATTCTACTAGGAGCAAATATTTCTCCCATTGTTTGCTTTGATCTCTCTCTCCAACATAGCTTTTAAGAAGATCAAGAATGATAGAGTTCACAATTTCTGATTGCCCATCCGTTTGAGGGTGATAGGTCGAGGAGAAATTGAGCTTAGTGCCCAAATTTTCAAATAGTCCTCTCCAAAAGAGACTTGTCATTCTTGGGTCTCTATCGGACTATTGAACTTGGCATTCCATGTGGTACTTGAAAATTTGGGATATGAATATGGTAGCCATGTGGTGTGGCTTAATAGATTTTTTAACAGGTATGAAATGAGCCTGTTTACTGAATCGGTCTACCACTATCCGTATACTCGTATTTCCATGTATGGACTTTGGTAATCCAAAGATGAAGTCCATTGAAATACTCTCCCATGGAGCTTCTAGAATTGGCAATGGTTGCAACAATCCAGGGGCTCTTCCTCTATCATATTTGACCTTTTGACATACCATGCATTGCTCTACATAATCATGGATGTCCTTACGCATGGAGGGCCAATAGAAATAGGTTTCTATTGCTTGAGTAGTGGCTTGAATGCCACAATGCCCTGCATATGGAGGAGCATGAGACTCATACATTACTTTCTCATGAAGTTCCTTGGTTACACATAATTGTGAACCATACAAAAGGAATCCTTCCTTTAGTGAGAAAGTTTCATGGACTTTATTACTCTCTAAATCTGCCATAATAGAGATAAAGTCTTTATCTTGTGCATACTTGTTAATCATGCTTTCAAGGTCATGATTATATGCTATGGAGACTGCATTTACTCTAGGCCTTTGTGAGAGTGCATCCGCAACCACATTTTGCTTTCCAGGAACATGGGCTATGTGGAAATGGAATTGCGAGAGAAAATTAGCCCATCTCATTTGCTTGTCAGAAATCTTGGTTTGCGTAAGGAAATACTTAATGCTTTGGTGATCTGTATGTATTATGAAGGGTGTACCTAACAAGTAATGCTTCCAAGAATCTAGAGCTTGGATAACTGCAAGCAGTTCTTTCTCATAGATTCCTAATACTTGTTCTTGTGAATTCAGCCTTCTACTTTCATAAGCAATAGGGTGTCCTTCTTAAGAAAGAACAGCCCCAATGCTATCACCACAAGCATCATAATGAACTTCGAAAGGCTTATCAAAATCGGGGAGTATCGGGGAGTATCAAGAGTGGTTTTGTCTCATAAGCCTTTCCTTGAGCTCTTTGAAGGCATTGTCTTCTTTAATGGTCCACTGAAATTTGACCTTTTTCTGTGTCAAATAATGGAGTGGACCCGCTATTATAGAAAACTTTGAAATAAAGCATCTATAATAGGAACACATGCCAATGAAGCTTCTTACCTCATGGAGGTTCTTTGGTTGTGGCCACTCATTTATTACCTGAAGCTTCTCGAGATCCATTTGGATACCCTCCTTAGAGACAATGTGGCCAAGATACATAATTTCTTTAAGGAAGAACTCGCTTTTCTTCCCATTAGTATAAAGCTTATTAGCACGCAATTCTTCAAAAATTGCCTTTAAGTGCTCTTTGTGCTCTTCCATTGTTTTAGAATAGATAATTATATCATCGAAGAACACTCCACTGTATGCCCTATGTTTCCTAAATAGTCTTTCCATTAACCTATTAAAGGTTGCTGGAGCATTGGTAGTAAGACCAAAGGGCATCACTACATACTCATACAAACAAAACTACGTACGAAAAGCAGTCTTGTGGATGTCATGAGGTACTATCCTTATTTGATGATAGCCACTTTTAAGGTCTATCCTACTAAAGTAAGATGAACCTTGTAGCTTATCAAAAATGTCCTCTATGCGAGGGACTGGAAATCGATTTTTAATTGTGTTCTTGTTTAGTGCACGATAGTCCACACACATGCGATAGGACCCATCCTTCTTTTGCACTAATAACACAGGTGAACAAAAAGGAGACGAACTAGGTCGTACCATCCCCTTCTCAAAAAGCTCATTTACTTGAGAGAGTCTCTCTTCTTGTTGAGCATGAGAAACATGATATGGAGGCTTATTAGGAGGTGTACTACCTGGCACTAATTCAATCTTATGGTCATCCTCTCCTCTTGAAAGAGGTAACTCACTAGGGATAGAGTTTGAAAAAAAAATCACTATATGCTTAAAGGAAAGACATATAGTGCGTTTCCTCATTAGAGCTCATATTAGTATTAGCTTCTTGAGGGAGTGTATCATGAGAGTCTTTAACAAAAATCATGTACACAAAAAGAGAAGACTTTATTGACTTTTGTATAGCATCACTAGATACAAGAGGTATGGTGCTTCCCTTCTTCTCAGTTTCTAATACTAATTGCTTTACCCTTATGATGAAAAGTGATGTCCCTATTGGGATAAGTGAGTTGGATGGCCATGCGATGGAGCCATGGCACCCCCAAAATGACATCCTCATGCAACAAAGGGGATACATAAAACTCCTCTTAATCAACATACTCTTGAACGCGTATCTTAAGCTTCCCAACAATCAATGGCATGACAAGGACTTGTGGCCCTTTAAATGCTCTGTCAGCATCGAGTGTAGGTCCCATTTCTTCAGTCTTGATGCCCAGTTTTTGGGCTAACTCAACTGAAATCAAATTATGGGATGAGCCAAGATCAAATAGTATAAAAGCATCTTGATTCTTAACTTTTCCCCATGCATAGCATAATTGATTAGCATCTTTTTGCGTATTTGATGGGAAACTTACTTGGAAAGCTTGAGGAGGGCCCTTCTTGATGACTTTTGTGGGACAAGCATGATAGGAGTGCCCTTGTTCTCCACACTTGGTTGAAGCATTGGTTCTCCTTCTTATACCTTTCAAGCTCCTTGGGTGAGAGCTTGTTCTGCCCCTTGTACACCCCTTTCTCCTTCTTCTTTATTTGACCTTTAAAGTCTTGAGGAGGCCGCTCATTGTGGAAAGTCTTTTCACCTTTCTCATATAACTTAATAGTCATCTTGTTGAAAGGGAAAATCTTGCTACCCACCAATGAGTGATGGATGACTTCGGAGATAGTTTGTTGGCTTTTGTGCATGAACATATCCACGCACATTTTCATGGAGCCCGGCCAAAAACTGTTGCTTTTTCTCCGAGAAATTTATCTTCTTTAAAGATAATAGCTTTGAGATGCAAGTCCCAAAACTTGTCTATATAGTGCTGCATAGTCTCTCCTTTTTCGAGCTTAAGAGCATGCCATGATGTTAGCACATCATCTTGAGCTTGGTCGCTTAGGAATTGCTTCATGATAGCATTCCTACATTCTCACCAAGTTTTCGGCCGCAAACCTTGAGCTCGAAGACTCGCCCACCATTGATGGGCACACCTTTGCATGTACCTTGCCACATGACGTAGCTTGGACTATTCGGTGAAGTGCTCCCCACCAAAAGCCGCATCAAATTGTTGGATAAAGTTGAGTACTTTATCTGTATTGCCATATGTACCATCAAATGTGAGAAAAGTCACATTCTTTCCACCCTCCTTGAATGTTTGAAGCTTGCAAGCTCTCTTCCAAGCATAATAGGTCCTTTTACACCTTCTTGGTATGCGAGTGGAGGCACTTGACCTTTCTTGTGGAGAACTCTCTTCATCACCTTTTGAGAGTGAAGGGCTTGATGGAGGTGAAGGAGTCCTTCTCCTTCTTCGATGAAAACGGCTTCTTTTACTTCTTCCACTTTTGGATGAGGAAGACCCATCACTTGAAGAAGATCTTTGCCGTCTAAAATGGGAACGTTGTTCTTGAGGAGCACTTGATGGAGATTGCCCCTCCCGTTCCACGGACATTCTTACATGCTCACTCCCTTGTGGAGAATTAACTTCTCGTGGAGGAGACTTTGTTGTAAGAACCATGCCATCAGCAAACATTAAAGCTTGAACCATGGGCCTGAAAAAAGGGATTATGTTGTGCATCATGCAAGCTTTGTACTAAATTTCTTAAGGCATGAGTTCCTTGTGTTGAAGCTTCATCTTCCTTAAAATTTACTTGATGCCAACTATGCTCATTGTGTGGAATGAAAGACATGATTCCTTCACAAAATTCACTACCTTTTTATGAGAATACTTGGATCGTAGCTTAATTAAAAGTGCTAAATTCAATTAAGCAACCCCCTACAAGGCTCTGATACCAATGAAACCCCTACAAGGCTCTGATACCAATGAAACCAAATCTACTATAAGATTCTTTATGGCAAATAACAAGTATTTACTCAAGCTCTTTTAGTAACGATTTCCTTTTAATTTCCTCCCTTAGTAGTGATAGCATGTGATAGGAATAACATAGTAGCTAATACATTCATTGAACTATATGTGTGCACACAAACAACTTGCATATGCATTCATTTGGCTACTCACACGCACCAACCACTAGCTTATGCATTCATTTGGCTACTCACATACACACAAACAAGTAGCATATGCAAAACAAGCATGCAAAACATGAACTTAACACAAACAAACAAGATTGAGGGTCGGATTTCTTGAGGTCGACCCCCCGCTCAAAAGGCTTTGTATTAATCTTTTGCTCTTGAACTCTTTACACAAAGAGAGAAGCTTGAATTAATACATCTCTTGGACCATGGAGGCTAGGATCTCCATAACCCATGAGCTTGTGGGCTTGCTTAGGACCTTGTGCTACATTGTCCTCTTCTCAAAGCCTCAATGGCTATTCAAGCCAAGAGTACTTGCGGAGAAAAGGAGAGTCATGAAGAGGATTTGGGTAGGAGCTTGAGCTGGAAGTGCTCCATAGCCTATGTACTTATCTACCAAGGATAGTACATTAACATAAGCATGTAACTAGCATATGAGTGCTTGAGCTTGAAGAGCTTGATGAGAGCTTTCACTTGTGCTTTTCCACACTCTAATTGCCCTCCTAATGAGCAAGATAATCCACTTTTAAGAACTCGAATAGATGAGGTGAAAAGCTGATGCCATTTTTAGCATCCATGTGGCTTAGAGAGAGGTAGAGCATGGGTGAGTCATGGGGGAAGTTGTGTGCCTATTTCTTCACCTTTCATTGGGTAAGAAATGTCCAAAATGGACCAAATAAAGCCTCCTTCCCATTTTCATTACTCTTTGTCCATGCGCCCACTTTTAATACCTCCCGTAAACCGTATTTTTTCCGTGTTTTAGGTCCTTCGGAGGCCCGTTTTCATTCCATAAAATTCTGGTGAGATCCTAGGAAAATCTTCCATGCACTTCTGAAGTGAAATTCACCTTTTGGCACTTCTCTAGCCTTGAATTCACTTTCATGCATGCCTCTTTGTCCATCCATATGTGCTTTCATGTGCTTTTTCTCTCTCAAATGGCCACTTTTAGAGAGAGAAAAAACATGATAAAGCACAACATTCATCAAACTTCAATTTTGATGACAAAAGTTGTGTTCCAAGAAGATGGACTAACAGCAAGATAGCCAGCACCTATTGTCAGTACCTATTGTTGATGCAGCTCTTGAAGTGCAAACGTTCTTGAAGTGCAAGGTGATGGAGTGGAACAATAGGCAGTTCAGGCTCAGCTTGTGTTAAGGAGATCTACACGTGCTTCACATCCTCCTGATCGTTATGTTCCATCTCTTGATTATGTGATGTTGACGGATTGTTGTGGACCTCTTGCTATAAAGAGGCCATGCAAATGGATGATAGGAAGAAGTGGGAGAGAGCTATGAAATCAGAAATGGACTCGCTGCTTAAGAATGAGACCTAGGATTAGGTGAAGTTGCCTAAAGATAAGCAGGCATTACCATGCAAATGGGTCTACAAGATGAAGGTTACGCCTAATAATAGCAAACCAAAGTACAAGGCAAGACTCATTGCTAAAGGCTTTAAGCAATAGCAGGGTATTGACTTTGATGAGATCTTTTCTCCTATTGTCAAGATTACTACCCTGCGGTTCATGAAGGTTACGCCTAATAATAGCAAACCAAAGTACAAGGCAAGACTCATTGCTAAAGGCTTTAAGCAACAGCAAGGTATTGACTTTGATGAGATCTTTTCTCCTATTGTCAAGATTACTACCCTGCGGTTCATGAGGATATCTATATGCAGCAGCAAGAAGGATTTGTTGAGAAGAGTAAGGAAAAGTTGGTGTGCAAGTTAAATAAGAGTCTTTATGGCTTGAAACAGGCACCAAGAGAGTGATATCATAAGTTCCACTCATTTATGCTCTCTCAGGCTTACAAAAGGAGAACGGATCACTGTCTCTATACAAAACAAGCTCAGGATGGTAGTTTTCTCATTTTAATCCTTTATGTGGATGATATGCTAATTGCCGGGAAGAACAGTGATGAAATTTCAGCTTGGAAGTCAAAATTACATGCACATTTTGACATGAAAGACTTAGGTGAGGCAAGTCACATACTTGGTATGCACATTCTGCGAGACAAAGCTAAGAAATTGCTTTATTTGTCTCAGGTTGAGTACATGTCTAAGGTGCTCAAGCATTTCAATATGGAGAGGGGGAAGGTATTAAGTACTCCATTTATTCCATATGTGAAACTAAGTCAGAATGATAGCCCAAAGTCTGATGAGGAGAAGGTTGACATGGCAAAGTTGCCTTATTCATCTGCTGTTGGGAGTTTGATGTATGCTATGATTGCCACATGTCCAGACATTGTTTTTGTAGTGGGAGTGGTTAGCAGATACATGTCAAACCCTGGCAAGAAACATTGGGAGTCAGTGAAAGGGGTCATGAGGTATCTGAATGGTATAAAAGACATGTGCATTAGCTTTGGAAGTCAAGAAACATATGTAAGTGGTTACACGGATGCAGATTATGCAGGAGATTTGGACAAGAGAAGGTCCACTTCAGGCTATGTTTTCACATTCACTAGAGGTGCAGTTTCATGGCAATCTCAGTTACGAGATTGCATTACCATGTCTACTACTGAGGTTGAATATGTTGTAGCATCAGAGGCTTGCAACAAGGAAGCTTTATGGCTTGCTCGTCTAGTGGGAGACTTGGGCATAAGCGTTGAGATGCCAATGCTACATTGTGATAGTCAAAGTGCTATACAGCTAGCAAAGAATCCGGTGCTTCATGCGAAGACAAAGCATGTGGCTGTGAAGTATCACTTCATTCGTGAGGTGTTGGAGGATAAGCGGATGCAGTTTGCCAAGGTTCACACCAGTGAAAACCCTGCAGATCTTCTTACCAAGGGGCTTTCTTCAGAGCGGTTCGGACTTGATGAACTCAGCAGACTACCAAACATCTATGTAGCAGCGTCCATGCTGAGTGCCAACATAAGGAACCAAACCGACAACGAGCAACAAGAGAAGACCTTGCGATCCCCCGAAGGATCGCAATCCCCTTCAAAGAAGGCTCGACAGTCGGCCCTGAAGATGTAAAGAAAAGAATACTCTATGCTTTTGGCCAACTGTATCTTGCAAATGAACCAGAGCCAACGGAAGATCCAGTCTGGGAAGCCCATAACTACAAGCTTGTGGAACAAGATGGGTGAAGGCACTCTAAAGATGAACCCCACATGCACCATGTTCAAGTAACCTAGAACCACTGCAATAAAGGATTCAAGAACCATGGGCTACACTAGGCCATCCCATGTGATAGGAATCCAAGATCTTCAAGAAATATGTGGGGAGCACCTCTCGAGCTATGGAATATCCACCTCAGATGCCCCTCCGCATACTTTCTACAAGTTGATAGCCACACCAAGAGGATCAATCAGAGCTTCAAAGTGCACAACGCCGATCCAAAGACGAGGGCTAAAGACATGAAGCAAGTGGAGCTCAAGGTCTTCCATGACATGATCTACGAGATGGAGCTGCCAAAGCATAACAAGAATCGCAGTGTGCTCCATGTTAGCCTCACCAATAGCTTCCACCCCAATCCCCTCCTTAGCACTTGGGATCAAGAGGCAACATGCTCAACGTGGCTGGACCCTGCTAGGTGTTTTGATTCTTCAAACCCCTTCCTATTGACACCCCACCTCCTCAATACTACACTTCTTGTAATTACACATCCTATTTTTTAATCAATTTTTGTAATAGCTTGTGTGCCAAGGAACATTTTGAATGCCTCTATAGAGTAGTCCTTGTGTAACTAGCAACCTAGGTAGCGTAGCTCGATCTCAGTTAGCTTGATAGGGATGCCAACCTCCCTCAAATCGGGGGTATATGTAACATGATTCCCCACCTGGGTGCTCCTCAACATCATTCCCCTCACCCGGGTGCACTTTGGCCCCCGCTGTTCATGCGACGGTGATTGCGGTTGCCCGCTATCCACCATGGTGGGACTTCTATCCAGCCCACTAGGTGCCCATATGGTTTGCCGGCCCATGCCGAAATGTGCACAACTGTGACGCGTCCGTCAGTTTTCGGCCGTTTCGGCTAAAAACGGCCGTTTCGGTCGTTTTCCGTGACGCAACGCGGGATTTCTATCCAGAGGGACATGGTGCCTGAGGGGTATGCTAGACCGCCCCGAATATAATGCATCTATATGGGGAGGAAGTGCTTGGAGGGGCAAAGCATGGACCCATGGTAGGCACCTAGACGCACTCACGCACCAGGTAGGCACGTTAGGCGTCCCGTGTTGCGGATGGGGTTGCTAGGGAGCCATGTGCCCGGGGGATGCCCTCCCAACCTTGACGGGGTCGGGACCCGAATGAGCCGACGGGATTGAGAACGGTGGAAAAACGGCCGCCGCCGTGGCCGGCGCACCGGGCCGTGCCGACGGGCCACGATGGACCCTAGGCCGGCAGGGCATGGATGGAAGGCAAGTCCCGCATGAGGCTGACGGAGCCGAGCCGGGCATGAAGGGCAAGTGAACGGTGAGACCCGCAAGCGAGAGGCGCTCGAGGGGCCGGTGGAGCCGTCTCATGAGCCATGAAGTGGCCGCGTGCGGCAAAGACGTGGTGGATTCGTGCCGGACGTCCGCTCGTACTGGGCTCGCGTCCGTACGGCCATCACACTTGGTATCAGAGCCAACATGGGCTAAAGAATGCAAAAACGGCGGGACCGTCAGAAACGGCAGAAACGTCGAAAATGGCAAAAAGGCCGAAAAACGGCGAAACGGCGAGTCGAGCCTATGTGACGGCCACGAGCCGAAAAACGGCACAAAATTGCCAACTGAGATTTGAGCTAGCAAACGGCGGAATTTGCTCATCGTGACCTTTACCGACCTCGAGGAGCAAGGTGAAAGACACGGGATGGCATGGTCGGCCGGACCCATCGGGACCCCGAGCTGACGGCGCCTGGGGGGTGGACCGCGCAGCTCTCGTTGGGGGCCAAAACGAAGGAATTTGGGGAAGTGCTATATATGAAAAATGATCAGTTTTTCGAGGGGATCGCAACCGCGTGGTCCTTTCGAAGAAATTCCTGAGTTGGCCGACATGTTTTGGGTTCAGTGGACAGTTGGGTTCAAAGCAAGGTGAGGTCCCGGGGTGCAGAGTCCAACATGCGACGTTGGCAAAGAGCTGATCGAAGGAAGTATCTAACTGGATCCTTGTGGGGGCCGTCAGCACTTTCAGCAATGGAAGATCAGCGGGCTTGGGGATCTCTCAGAGTTACCACCAAAAATCGACAGGAAAAGCTTAAAGAAAACGGCGAGGCTGGCAAGACAAGGGTGGCATGCGGACCGGTAGCACCTCAGATGAGGACCGCGGGCCGGAGGTCACTCAGGTCAAGACAAAGAAAAAGGGGCCACGCATGCGGAGGCAGCGCCAGGAATGGGACCGGGTCCGCTTATGCTAAGAAACTGGGGGCGGCGGAATGGGACGTCGTCTCGGTGTGGCGCCCATGAAGAGCAGAATGAAGCCGCCGAGCCAATCTTATGGGAAAAGACAAGCGGCAATGATGTCCGCTGAGGCCATGGCGAGCCTCGTGGCGAAGCAGCCACCCAATCCTCAACACGAAGAGACAGGTCTAGGCCGGAAGGAGCCTCGTCAGATCAACCCAGGATCATCAAGGGCGAAGCAACAAAGTCGAGCCCGCACTCCTTCGCAGTGCCAAAGCAGGGTGAGACCAGAAGGCGTCAATACCCCTTTCAGGCTATGAAGAGCCACACATCGAACCTTCGCGTTCCGCTTGGGGTGAGGGTAAGCCCTATGGAGAGGCACCAAGAGCCCTGGGTTTTCTTCTCCTCTTCTCTGACGTTCTGCCTGGGTGAGGGTAAGTCCTAAGAAGAGGCACCAAGAGCCCTGGGCTTCGAGTTCCGGGCATGCAGGTGAGGGTAAGTCCCTGCGATGGCACCAACAGACCCATGACCCCTTCGGCAATGATGCCATCTCCGCCTGGGTGAGGGTAAGTCCGCGCGACGGCACCAATATCCCTTGGCTTTCGACCAAGAAAGGTCCCCCGTGGTGGCCGTGTTGCCCGTCGAGGCCAGCGCACGCGCCATCACCTTCTCCATCGAGTTCTGCAGCCGGGTGAGGGTAAGTCCTATGAAGAGGCACCAAGACCCCTAGGCTCATCGAAGACCCGCCTGGGTGAGGGTAAGTCCGCGCGACGGCACCAAGAGCCCCGGGCAACCGAAGCAAAAGAGGGCCCCGCCGAGGTCCAAAGGATTCATCGTGCCGAGGGCACATCCTGGCCCGAACTGGAGCAATCCGGGGAGGGCCAAGCAGCGGCGGGAACGTGCCATATCAAGCCGTCAAAGGGCTGCAGGGGCACAAGAGCTGTGTGGCTTGGGAAAGCAGGTTTGAAGAAGGGGACTACTTGGGAGCTCTGGATCGCAGCCTAAGGACCATGGTGCCGGGTAGATAGCACTGGGTGAAGGAGCAAACGGGTATAGCTGGACTCACTCCCGTGGGCTTGGGTTGTGCGGCTCAAGAGTTGAAAGCTTTGGAAAGCAAGTTCAAGGAAGGGGACTACTTGTGATCATCGCTCGAGTTCAGGACATGGAACCGTAGTGCCGGACACATAGCACTCTGGGTGAGGGTGTGACCTTGTACAACTGGAGTTGGGCAAGTGGACCGGAGTCGTTTGGCTCTCCAAGGATCACCTGAAGATGGAAACAGCTGGGTGTGTAGGTGGCAATGTGCATGCAGTTGGGTGGGTCAAGGTGGCAGCTGGCTCACTGAAGTTCTAAGGCGTTTCTTGGACCAGGTTACTAGAAAATGGAAACAGCTGGGTGTGCAGGTGGCAATGTGCATGCAGTTGGGTGGGTCAAGGTGGCAGCTGGCTCACTAAAGTTTAATGGCAGCTTGGATGTGGAGAGCACTCAGATCAAGCCATCAAACAAAGGGCAAAGCGGGTGCAAAGATGAAGAACCGGCCCGAGGCGAAGTTCAAGCAAGTGAAACTTGGCTCCTAGCCGTCCAAGCAGAGCTTGTTGGGATGACGTCAAAGAAGACTGGCGCTTCGCAGTGTGACATGACACATTCTGGGCATCAAAGGCTCAAGGTGATGGTGCAGAGTCACGAAACGAAGCCGTGTGAAAGTCGTCATGGTGTCATGGGGGCTTGAGCAAGACAGAGTGGAGGGACTTTGCGCCTCGGTGGACAGGAACAGGCAGATTATGGCTTAAAGGTCAAAACCGCCTGAACAGGTTGAGGACAGTTTGGCTAGAGCATGGCAAAGCGGGTCTTGGAGTCAAGGCAAGCTAGGGCACTCAAGTCAGGTGAACCAAAGCCGAAGAAGTGCAAAGATTTGAATGCCAAAGGTTCGCGGTGGTTTTCACTTGGTGTCAGGTGGGGCCAAGGCACGTTGTCACAGAGAATCAATGCACTTATGTACTCAAACAGGTTGAAGCAGGGCGTCAAGGTCCAAGGCAACCAAAGTGCAGGATTTGAAGTGGTACAAGAAGAGGCAAACCAAGCTGGCGTCAGTGAGGTGGGCAACTCTTGTCCATTAAAGATTCGGCACAAAGAGCGCAAGGGGCATCGGAGAGCAGCAAGGCTCAAGACAAAGCTCCAACGACAAGGAATGTGAAGTCAGAGGTGAAGTAAAGATGTTGCAACCAAGTTGGCATCAACTCGGCACACAAATCTCGACTCCATTGAAGACTCTTACTTTCCGGGCAACGCTGCATTGCTTAAGGTAACCACTCTTACTTCGCTCAGACAGGAGCTCCGGCGAGACCACGCAGTCACCTCGTCAATTTTGTGGGGATTGGGGGACTCTCAAGCGGGGGCTTGAAGTCCAGGCCATGTATAGATAAAAAAGCAAAAAAAAAAATTGAAAAAATGGCAAAAAAATACAAAAATATGCACAGTTCTTTCTTTTGTAAATGGGTTAGACACCTACTCTGCTCATGGCTATAAAGCAGGGTAAGGACCTCCCGTCCTCAATATATTATCTATCACGTGCACAGATGCATTATATTCAGGTCATGCATCCCACCTTTCGTTTCAAAAGTAATTGACGAGGGCGTCAATTCTATAAAGGGAGGGTGTATGTGACGCATCCGTCAGTTTTCGGCCGTTTCGGCTAAAAACGGCCGTTTCGATCGTTTTCCGTGACGCGTCACGGGATTTCTATCCGGAGGGACATGGTGCCCGAGGGGTATGCTAGACCGCCCCGAATATAATGCATCTATATGGGGAGGAAGTGCTTGGAGGGGCAAAGCATGGACCCATGGTAGGCACCTAGACGCACTCACGCACCGGGTAGGCACGTTAGGCCTCCCGTGTTGCGGATGGGGTTGCTAGGGAGCGATGTGCCCGGGGGATGCCCTCCCAACCTTGACGGGGTCGGGACCGAATGAGTCGACGGGACCGAGAACGGTGGAAAAACAGCCGCCGCCGTGGTCGGCGCGCCGGGCCGTGCCGACAGGCCGCGATGGACCCTAGGCCGGCAGGGCATGGATGGAAGGCAAGCCCCGCGTGAGGCTGACGAAGCCGAGCCGGGCATGAAGGGCAAGTGAACGGTGAGACCCGCAAGGCAAACGCGCGAGACGCGCTCGACAGGCCGGTGGAGCCGTCATGAGCCATGAAGTGGCCGCGTGCGGCAAAGACGTGGTGGATTCGTGCCGGACGTCCGCTCATACTGGGCTCGCGTCCGTACGGCCATCACAACAACTATAAGGGAACATAGTCTCGGTTGATTGAGGCCCAAAATGGCTTCAGCCCCATTTCCTTACTTGGTTAACTACGGTGAGTCCCTAAGCACTCAAGCCCCATTTGTAATCGTTTGCAAGCAATATAAAGCCCCTCATTGGCAAATCGTCCCTCTCGATCGCTATGTGCCACTTTCATGATTGTGAGTATGCTTGATGTGCGTTTTGTGAACTGACCACCTTGGTTGTAGGCCCTCGGTGACCTGGCTCATCTACCACACGGTGGACAAGCCCCTCGAAAGATGGAACACGCCCCGCGCCCACATGAGACGAAATGCAAGATGGATCGTGGCTCGTCAAAAGGAGCGACGCCACCCCCGCAAGCACATTGCAGCTGAAAAATCACCCTCTTGGAAAATAGGGGTGTAGCAGAGGGGGCAAGGGGGCTAGGTAATTGGGCAACTATTGCCTGGGAGGGGGATAAGAGCTCAATCTTGTGATTCTTCAGTGACTCATAATTCGTGTGTGTGGGGGGCAGCCAAGCCACAACACTAGATACATTCTAGCCTTTAGGGAAAGGTCTTTTGAATTTGGGCGCCCAAGATGAAAGGACAACTCAGTTACTACGCCTTTTAATCTGTGTAAATCTCGCTCCTCTGGTAATATAGGTTTATGTTTTTTTGTCTTTTTATTGCCCGTGTGCATTCACTTCAAAATTCACTTGAGTAACGGTTAGAACAAGCGTTTCAACGATCTCTCTTTTACAACATCAATCACAATGAGACGCGTCACGCAACAACACACACATGACCACATCGTCTCTTTCTCTTCTCTCTCTCTCTCTCTGGACCAAACACAATCGCGCGCGCGCACACGCGCACTTGTCATACAAACGTTTACACAAACGCACATGTCATACAAACGTTTACACAGACAGAAGGGCCCAGAAACGCACACGCTCTCTCTCTCTCTCTCCCGTCTCTCTCTGTGGACCGAACACAATCGCGAGCGCACACATACACAAACACGTGGCCATTGGAGCTGAAAATTGGGTAATCTAGCTGCAGCCGAAGCCCTTGTGTGCAGGATGAAGCCATTGTTATACACGCCAGTTTTCAAGAGGAGAGACAGGTGGGTGCCGCCTTAAGAAGCAGCAAAGCAAAGCACTAGTTCGCTGAAAAGCAAGGAATGCAAAATGTGAAGAAAGTGCATACATACATATTCTGAGGGCCGGAATTCATGAGTACTACTACACTCCAGTTTGCCGCACCTGCCTCTTCTACATGTAGTACTAGATATTGTGGCAAGCATCCTGAAGAAAGAGTGGCTGGTGTGTGTAGTGCTTGCTTGGCTAACAAGCTGTCCTCTCTCATTTATACGAGCACTACTGCTCTTGCACCAGAAGATCTTGATAATTCTTGTGTTGACTCGCCTCCCAGTAATTCTCCCCCGGTATCGATTAATTCGCCCACAAATCGTCACCATCTTCATCGAGACCATCTGCACACTATCGATGAAGAAGCAAACTCTACAGCTCAAGAGATTAGCAATGAGGGCCTCCTTTGCAGTACCTTGGAAGCTCCTTTCACAGCAGTCAATGAAGTCTGCACAGAGGCCGAACCTGTGGGTAACAATTCCATGCACTCTAACATTGTTCAAGAACAAATTTCCTTAACTTATGATGTAGTGCCTCCAAATGAGGAAGAAAAACCCAGTATCCACCAAGATATCTCCTTGATTAGTGAAATAATTAATGAGGAAGTAAGAATCACTAATCTTGAAGATGGAAAACCTAAAGCCAATCCATACCTTCGTGCAAACAAACCCATAAAGTGCAAAAGAAGCAAATCATTAAGTGGGCTGAGAGGAGAAAGCCTCATTAAGCTAGAGAAGGAAGCTCATGAAAATGAATCAGCTTCCACCACAAAAGGGGAGCAGAGCGATACAGGTGCCAAGAAGCTAACGCTGCGCACACTTTTCCAGCTAGATGATGAAGAGAAATGGAGAAACAGGGCTCTTATGAGTGCACATACATCAGAATCTGAGCTGGGGATGCATGCATTTTCCGCAGAGTATAGGTATATTGAAGAAGAATTTGATAGGGGCTCAATTGGTGATGCTAAACGAATCGAAGAGGCAAAGAATGTGCATGATAACCACACTCGCAACTCACATAGATGTGTTCCTTCAGCATCAACACTCTCTTTGTCTGTTTGCCCATCGATTCCTTGTAAATTCAAGCATTCTGTATTGTTGAATTCATTGCTTTGCAGAAAAACAGGGGATGATGAGAAGAAAAGAAGTGGTTCACTAAGAAGGTCCTCTCAGGTGCATGAAGCCAGTAGGACTAAATTCACTAGGAGTGTTAATGAGGGTGGACTTACACAAGCAAGAGATGAAGGTGGCTTCATCAGAGCTAATTACATAAGATGTAGAAGCAAATTAGAGAGATCTGTTGCAAGAAGCTCGGTTTCTTCTTCTGATCAGCCAGCATCACCTTCATGTGTCTCCCATGGTGTTGACATGAAGTCAGAGCGCAAATTCAACCTAACTGCACGTGTGCTTGCTGCTGAGTTGCCTTCCATTATGTGCTCATCAGCAGAAGCCGAGGCAATGGTCATGATTTCATCTAAGATTGAACACGCTGTGCAACCCAAATAGAGGATTCAAAGGGGGGTCAAGACTTGAGGCCTCACGTACACAGTGATTCTGTTGCGGTCGCCAGTAACAGTCCCGCCAACAGAAAAGACGGAGATGATGAAGAAGTGGAGCAAGCAGAAATGCCACTCCCCAATGTTCCGTCGAATGTGCAGCCATGGGCAGCAGACACAACGGTGACAATTAGGGCCGATCTAGAGGAGGTACATGAAGAGGGATCTCGTGCAGATGCAGTTCAGGAGGAGGCGGAATGTGAAAATGGCATTCCGACATATATTACGGCAACAGGGAGCATTCCAGTGAGCCAAGAAGTACCGAAGGCCGTCTTTTGCCGGTCTCTCAGCTGCAGTTCTAGGTCTTTCAAGGCGATAGGTGCAGCAGGGCAGCAGGGTACCCACAAAGTGCTGGAGGAGTGCAAGAACGGAGGGGTTTGGGAGGCGTACAGCAACAAGTCCGGCAAAGGTACCCGTAAGTGGCCCTCATCGTCACGGACGGTCAAGATTGCTCCGGATCAAAGTGGCCTTCTCCGATTCTACCTCACGCCCCTCCGAGGCAGCGGCCGGACACGCTTCTCGTCCGCCCGCCGCCCGCCCAAACGACACTTTTGGTCCCTCGTCTTCATATAGGCGAGGGTTCTCAACCCTCACTTTCATTTCTACCATGTATGTAATTCAACTCTTAAATTAATCTTCAGAACGTGAGTCCAACCCTCACGAGCGCCCGAAGGTTGCTGGTCTTCAATGAGTCCTTAGAGCAATCTAGTAGTGGCCAATATAATGGCTAACATGCATATAAAATTCAAACCTTCTTATTTGGCAATGCCACCTTTATACATAAAGGCTTTTGCTTGTCGTGGAAAAACCTTAACCTTGTTCTCTTGGCTTATCTCCACAACTTTGATGTAGCAAAGCTTACTTTTGACTAGCAAAACAACCACCTTTTTGTAAGATAATAACGTATTTCATTGTAATTTTTGTCTTGGTACTTCTTGAAGGGTTAAGTGTTACACTTGTTTTTGGCTTGCCTTAAGCAAGAACTTATTATTTGGTGCTATTTTTTTGCTAAAGAAAATTCTCACCAACACGTGTGGTTAGAGATATGCGCATGGTTAGCTAGCTGTAGTTACTATTCATCTTTGGAAAGAGCATCCACGACGAAGGGGGGAGAGAGAGAGATGATCATGGTGTCTTTAAGAATTGAGAGAGAGCATCCATGAAAGAGGGTACGCAAGAGGCAGAGAGAAATATCAATAGAGAGAGAGAGAGAGAGAGAGAGAGAGAGAGAGAGTTGAGTGTGTTGCATTTTTGAGCAAGAAAGAGATGGGAGAGGCCAATTCTGGTAGGAGTGGAGAGACAAAAAGAGGTGGAGTGACAGAAATGTATTGTGTGTGAGCAGGAAAGATATGGTGAAGAGAGTTGAGAGAGAAAGAGGCAGAGAGAGAGAGAGAGAGAGAGAGGTCCACCTTGAGTTCCAACATACTTATCTTTCCAGCTCACCTTTCTAGGATGTTCACTTTATGAACCGCTTGTGCATATTGTACTATTATGTTTGGGTTTCCTTATCTCTATGTAGACCTTCTTTGCACAGAAGGAGGGATTTCATTATCTTTGTGAGTCTTTGTCATTGTTGTTTGTGTGTGTTTGAAGGTATCCTAGCTCTCTCTGACAAGAGTATACATTGAGCCCCTAAAACCCGAGCACTAAGTTATCAATCCTCCTTAACCTTCTTGAGACTCTTGATTTGTGCTTAGACCATGTGTTGTAACATCTCGAGTTATATTCTGGTAGCACACTCTTTTATTCAACTCTAGACTTCACTTGAAGCACAAAGGATTCTTGGAATGGGTATCCATCAAAGGAGTGTGCTTAAGAAAATGTCCAAGGGTTAATCCATTGAGACTCTCCTTTATATAGCATATACCCTTGAAAGCATAATTTTAGGTTACCCTACAAACTTCTTGTTAGTACATAGGGAAAACATTGCACTAACTTACAGTAGTAGTTAGTCAGTCACTTGGATGTTTCTTGACTCGTTCTACCCATAATGGACTAGGGAAACCTAGTTATGCTTATGTGATTGAAGAAGGACAATAAATATACTGAAATTGAGAGCTAGTTGAACAAAACTCAATCCTTGAACCTTGATGGCTATAATATGGACCAAGGTTAAGGTGGCTAACACACAAGCTCAAACTTTGGACTAGAGAATCATGACAAGAAAAAAAATGATAGTACAAATAATACAACATGAAGAGTGCGCATGGAGCGTGTGTGCGTGTGTGGAGTAGCACAGAGATGGAGAAGAAGAAGAAGACACAAGATGTGGACTCCTTGTCAAAATGAGTGACTAGGGTTTGAGAGAGTCCTTATTAGTTAGGCTACAAAGAATGTTCGGCTGCCCACTTACTTAGGGCTGGCACAATGGGCTTTACCACCCCAACAACCTCCCACTTAAAAGCCAATGTGTCCTTAAGTAATGGGGTGACTATATATATATCTACATATACATACAAAAATGGTAGAAATGATTGTCTACCGAATGCCCATCAAAGTTCGACAATGTGCGAACCGCTCTGAAGGAAGCCCTTTTGTAAGAAGATCTGTAGGGTTTTCATTGGTGTGAACCTTGGCAAGCTGCATCCACTTATCCTCCAACACCTCACGAATGAAGTGAAACTTCACAGCCACATGTTTTGTCTTCGCATGAAGCACTGGATTCTTTGCTAGTTGTATAGCACTTTGACTATCACAATGTAGCACTGGCATCTCAACGCTTATGCCCAAGTCTCCCACTAGACGAGGAGCGAGCCATAAAGCTTCCTTGCAAGCCTCTGACGTTGCAATAGACTCAGTCTCAATATAGTAGACATGGTAAGCAATCTTGTAACCGAGATCGCCATGAAACTGCACCTCCAGTGAATGTGAAAACATAGCCTGATGTGGACCTTCTTTTGTCCAAATCTCCTGCATAATTTGCATCCGTGTAACCATTTACACATGTTCCTTGACTTCCAAAGCAAATGCACATGTCCTTTGTACCATTCAAATATCTCCTGACCCCTTTCACTGACTCCCAATGTTTCTTGCGAGGGTTTGACATATATCTACTAACCGCTCCCACTGCAAAAGCAATGTCTGGACGTGTGGCAATCATAGCATACATCGAACTCCCAACAGCATATGAATAAGGCACCTTTGCCATTTCAGCCTTCTCTTCATTAGACTTTCGGCAATCATTCTGACTTAATTTCACATATGGAGGCAATGGAGTACTCAATGCCTTCCCCCTCTTCATATTGAAATGATTGAGCACTTTGGAGATGTACTCAGCCTGAGACAAATAAAGCAATCTCTTAGCTTTGTCTCACAGAATGCGCATACCAAGTATGTGACTTGCCTCACCTAAGTCTTTCATGTCAAAATGTGCATGTAATTTTGACTTCAAGACTGAAATTTCATCATTGTTCTTCCCGGCAATTAGCATATCATCCACATAAAGGATTAAAATCAGCAAACTACCATCTTGAGCTTGCTTCGTACAAAGACAGAGATCTGTGTCACTCCTTTTGTAAGCCTGAGAGAGCATAAATGAGTGGAACTTATGATACCACTCCCTTGGTGCCTATTTCAGATCGTAAAGGCTCTTCTTTAACTTGCACACCAACTTTTCCTTGCTCTTCTCAACAAATCCTTCTTGCTACTGCATATAGATATCTTGATGAAGGTCACCATGCAAGAACGATATCTTAACATCCATTTGGACAAGTTCCATGTCCTCTTTGGCAACCAACCCAAGAACACACCGCAAAGTAGTCATCTTGACAGCTGGAGAAAAGATCTCATCAAAGTCAATACCCTGCTATTGCTTAAAGCCTATAGCAACGAGTCTTGCCTTGTACTTTGGTTTGCCATCATTAGGCGTAACGTTCATCTTATAGACCCGTTTGCATGGTAATGCCTTCTTATCCTTAGGCAACTTCACCAAATCCCAAGTCTCATTCTTAAGCAGCGAGTCCATTTTCGATTGCATTATCATCCATTTGCATGGCCTCTTTATAGTAGGAGGGCTCTTTGCAATCTGTCAACATGACATAGTCAAGAGATGGAACATAATGATTAGGAGGATGTGAAACACGTGTAGACCTCCTTAACATAGGCTGAGCCTGAACTACCTATTGTTCCACTCCATCACCTTACACTTCAGTAGGTACATTAGGTACTGCTTGTTGTTCATTTTGACCAGCATGCTGCCTATCATGCCACACGTTCATCCTCTTGAAAGATAACCCTTCTTATCTGTGGGATCCCTGTTCCCACCGAGCAACAGATTCGAGGTACTAGCAGCGGAAGTAGTACTTCTCGCGCGGGACAGGGGTCCCACCCTCGGGGCCTCACCCACCGATATCCGGACAAGAGACTATTTCGTCGATTTATCCAAAACCGAACTCGGAAAAACTTCCTTTACCCGAAAAGCACGGGTGATTCCACCAGGATAATTTTTACTCTAACGTAGTCAAACCATTTCTGATCAAGCTGATCCGATTGCATCTATAAAGATACTCGGTCAGATCAAGGAAGAAACTTGCACTTGGATCATTGGGGATCAACGCTTTTTTCCCCATTCAAGAGGCACAGCCGTTGATTCCTATCCATAGAACAATTACTGTCCGGGATTTACTTTATCTATCGTAATAACAAAAATTGAGTCTCGATTTACGGATCCCTCAGTCCAGCCTAACCCCATCCGATCCCATGGGTTAGCCAACCGCCCAACCACTGTAGTGATGGGATCCAATTTAGAATTTGGTTAGGTTTTGTCCCGGGTACCAAGGAAAAGAGTTCCAAGGCCCCCTAGCCGGAAGTTCATGCAAATATAAAACTAGTCACACCACTTACACACCCAATATGAAATTGCCTTTTTTACAGATTCAACCAAAAACAATCCTTTAATAAAACCATAGTATCACTGATCACAATCTTCCAGTTTATCCGGTTGATTCAATTTCCCATCATTCCTTCATCAGAGTATCTATGGCATCATTGGCAACTAGAACGCTCACCACCTGTCCACTCAGGGGCCGTTTCAATAGTTCCTAGCCCATAATACTCGGCAATATAATCACTTATCAAGATGGACTCTCGTTGAAGATCAGCAAGATCAACCAACAGATCCATATAAAGAGCCATGGACTCATCCGTTTGAGGACTAGCAAGGTCAGTCAACCAGATCCATGCCCGGTTTCAGAAAACAACTCTTACTCCTTGTTCCAATATCTTCCTCGACGCACGCGTGGGTATCCTGGGCGACCCAGAGCCCGAGCACCGTATGGTCAGCACCCTCTAGGATCCTTCGCAGGTGACCTAGCGCTTCACTCATAGGCCGCTTTCTTGGCCCCTCATCCACCGTACCGGAAGCTTACCATTTTAATCGCACCGAGGCTGGTCAAGACCTCGGCCGACCTTGCTGCGCGAGATGTCCTCCATTGACTCTCCGTCAGCAGTTGCAACTTTATCAGTTAGGTCTCCACGACCTTGATCACAAGACGGTCAAAATGCTTTCCTAGCATTCTTGACATAAAACAGTCATTTACAAACAGTCACAAAATACAGTTTCTATATCGAATTCTATCTTTCCACATTATCCCTCCTCAATCCACATCACTTATTCCACATTCCCTTCATATGTACTCGTTCTCATCCATTCATTCATGTCAACGACATTTTATTTCCCATACACATTCACCTTCATTATTCTTCATACACATCCATGCATACATCCATTTTCACATCCTTACTCATACTTCCACATCCACATACATACATCCATACATACACATCCACATGCATACATCCACATCTATATGCATACATCCATACATACACATCCATATGCATACATCCACATCCTCATTCGTGCATCTACATCTACATGCACATTCACATCCATACTCCACATACATATATCTATTTTTTTTCCTTCCCATTCATATAGCCCCATACGCCTTCACATCTATTCTTTTACATCACATCCATTTTCACCTTATGACAACCCATATACATCTTATCTCATCACATACACTTCTTATCTCATTCCATACACATCTTATCACATCTTAACTCATCTTATCACATCTTAACTCATCTCATATACATCTTATCTCATCTTATCACATCTCATACACTTCCTATCACATCTTAACTCATCTTATCACATCTCATACACTTCCTATCACATCTTAACTCATCTTATCACATCTTAACTCATCTTATCACATCCTAACTCATATCATATGCATCTTATCTCATCTTATCACATCTCATACACCTCTTATCACATCTCATACGCCTCTTATCACATCCTAACTCCTCTTATCACATCCTAACTCATCTCATATGCATCTTATCTCATCTTATCACATCTCATACACCTCTTATCACATCCTAACTCCTCTTATCACATCCTAACTCATTTTTTTAATGCATACCTCTATGCAAGAATTTTAATTGTGATAAAAGTAACACTTTTACAATAAAATAATCATTTTTTTTGTAATATTTTTATAATAAAATAATAATTTATTTATTTTTTTCATTTCTATGCACGAAATTCAATATGATGAAAATAACTTTTTATAATAAAATAATCATTTTTTTCTTTACAGTTTTATAATAAAATAATAAAATATTCATCTTTTATGCATACCTCTATGCATGAAATTCAATTATGTTAAAAGTAACACTTTTATAATAAAATATTTATCTTTTATGCATACCTCTATGCATGAAATTCAATTATGTTAAAAGTAACACTTTTATAATAAAATATTTATCTTTTATGCATACCTCTATGCATGAAATTCAATTATGCTAAAAGTAACACTTTTATAATAAAATATTTATCTTTTATGTATACCTCTATGCATGAAATTTAATTATGCTAAAAGTAACACTTTTGATATAAAATTTTATCCATTATGCATACTTCTATGCATGAAAATAAAAATGATAAAAGTAAAACTTTTGATATAAAAATTTATCCATTATGCATAATATAAAAAATTAATTTTTCCATGATTACTATGAAATTCTTTCAATTAATCTAGGATGATAATTCCTAGAATATGGTAGGAAATCCTCTTTTCATGCTTTGAATGAAATTATTTTATGTGTAATTTTTTATAAAATTTTGCCATAGCTCTGCTACTATAACTAATAAATCTCAATTATTTTAAAAGATAGGTTATCTTTAAGAGAATGATTAGAATGATCCCTAATTGGATCATTAACCCTTAATAAAAAATAATCATAAACTAAAAGCATAGATAAAAAAAACTATTAATTTATTCTCAAGCATAGATTAATCTTGGATTAAGGAAAAGCTTTATGAAAAGCTTCATTTGGATTGAGAATGGGTCATGAGTATGACCATTTCTTAAGTGAGAGAGAAAAACCATTAGAATTAAACATAAATGGAGATTTATGTAATTCTTTACTATCATTAATTAATTAACTTCAATAGCAATTCAAAAACCATACCAATTAAGCTTCTCAAGCTTGAGAGGGTTGAGAAGAGAGAAACATTGAGAAATTATAGAAAAGATCAAAATTCACTATACTTACCTTACAAATTGCTTGATTCTTTGTTCACGGTAGAGGCCCCCAACCAATCAATTGGTTTAGTATGTTGATGGAGCCACCAATGGGGATTGAAGAAAGAGAGAAGTGTCAAAAACTAGTGAATTATTAAAGAATTCACAGTTCTTGGCTTAGGTGTGGAGTAGAGTAACAAAGCATAAGACACTATATTTTTTTCAACAAGGGAAGGCTTCTATTTATAGGAAAAATTGAGCTCTAATCAAACAAACGGATTCTAGAATTTTCCAAGTCAGTTTGGTCACTTTTTGACCATTTTTAGGTCAATTAAGCTAACTTTTTGGAACTAGACTTGAATGAGGAGAGAGGAGAGATGAAATATCTCAATTTTTATGAGTTTAAAACTCATTCAAGCATGTGAAATATGCACCTCCTTTAAAGAACTCCCCTTCCTTACATATGTGTCAAAATGGAATCATTATACCCAAAATATCTCATATTTTTAATATTGCTCATAGTTTTTTACTAATAAACCTTGTACATTTTCAACTCTTCATCTTATGTGAAATATGCACCTCCTTTAAAGAACTCCCCTTCCTTACATATGTGTCAAAATGGAATCATTATACCCAAAATATCTCATATTTTTAATATTGCTCATAGTTTTTTACTAATAAACCTTGTACATTTTCAACTCTTCATCTTATGTGAGCATTTACTCATTTTTGGATACCCAAAATATCTCATATTTTTAATATTGCTCATAGTTTTTTACTAATAAACCTTGTACATTTTCAACTCTTCATCTTATGTGAGCATTTACTCATTTTTGGGTATCTTCTTTTACAATTTGGATTTATCTCCTTCCTACACATGGATTGATGCTATTGGCCCATAGGAACCTTAATTGGACCATAATCCAAAAATTTCTGAAAATCTAGACCCTTAGGCTAAGGTCCTTTATACCCATTTCCAATAAATTCTAATTGCACATTGGAAAGTTCTTTTTGAATTTATGTTTCAGGGGAACTTATTTTAATAAGATGAGATAATTTTCTATCCAAAAATATTAAAAATCTGAATATTATCTCTCTAGAATATTTTCTCTCTCTAGGTTAAAACAGTTAGAAACAAGGTCTTTATATTTCTGAAGAGGGATTGATTACAGGGGAAGATACTAGACATCAAAAAGGGGGTTGGGGGAGGAATCTTACATTATCTCCACTGTAGATGTAGGCCTTTTATGCATCTTTTCTTCATTGAAATACATGTCATTGTTGCAAATAACCTTCCTAGCTTTTGGGTCCCATAAGCGGTAGCCCGTCTTGCCAGAATCACCATAGCCAAGAAAAATGCATTTCTTTGACTTTGGAGCTAACTTGTCCCGAAATTCCTTGGAAACATGGCAATATGCCTCACAGTAAAAAACTCTAAGATGCTTACTAGAAGGTGGCTTTCCTGACCAAAGCTCTTCTCATCAGCAACCTTCTCATCTATGACCTTGTTTGGAGACTGATTAATGAGGTGAACAGTAGTAGTAGATACTGCCTCTACCCAAAATCCATTAGGCAATTCTACATTGGATAGCATGCAACACATCTTCTCTTGGATAGTACGGCTCATCCTCTCAGCAATGCCATTTTGTGGAGGAGTGTATCGGGCACTCAATTCCCTCTAGATTCCTTTTGAATCACAAAATGACTGAAATGCCTTAGAGAGATATTCCCCACCATTGTCAGTTCTTAGACACTTTAGTCTCTTGTCAGACTGATTCTCCACAAGGGCGATAAATTTCTGAAACACTGTCAGAACATCATCCTTTTTCTACAAAGGATACACCCACACCTTGCGTGAAAAGTCATCTATGAACGTGACAAAATATGATGCACCACCCAAAGATAAAGTAGGCATAGGCCCACATAAATCACTATGAACAAGTTCTAGTGGCTCACTCTTGTGTTGACCCCCTCTTCTATGTGGTGAATGTATCCTTATGCTTTCACCACATGGAACACAATATGCTTACAAAGTCTCCTTAAGGTCTAATGACTTAAGCCTTTGTGTGAGCTCTTAATATGCATTATTTTCTCTAGTAGACCAATATATGTGAACCTTATTCATCATGTCATATCTTATAACGATCCTACCATTGAGAATCTATCATGAACATAAAGCTCCATTGGTCATGCATGTCTTGGCATAGACTATTCATGTAGTGTTCTAAGCTTTTAGGGATCACTATGGATACATTCTTAGTGATATGTCAATGGAGATAACAAATCTCATTGTGTACCCTTCCAGTTTCCCTTTTTGACATTAAGCCAGTTAGCACACAAGTCTAGATAGACTACCTTAAGGTACTTATTGGGCTCATGTAATGTCACGGAAACCCTTTGATATCTCAATGACCTTAGACCATTTTCATGACTAGTTGCATACATTCATCCTTTAAAAACTTCTTGCACCTAAACAAAACAAGAATCATGTTTCCCCTTTTAAGCTAGAGATGCTAACCTTTTTAGGAAACTTTGAACATGCAAAAACCATGGTGCATCCAATATGAAATCTTCATGCAACAAAGAAGATACATTTAATTCTTCTTAGTCAACATGGTCATGCACATGAAGCTTGTAACATAAAATAGGTTAACTTCGACAATTAAGCAAAAATTAATTGCCCATTCTAGCATCATTAATAAAAGAGGGAGAAAACAAATAGATGCACACAAATAAACAATCTTACTCAATGCGAAGACACAGTGTTGAGGGTCGGATTCATGAGGCCGCCCCCCCTCAAAAGGACTTTGTATTACTTTTGGAAACGTGCTTTACAAAGCCTTCTTTGTGAGGTGTTGGAAGCTTCTGCTCCTTCGGTGGTAGCTCTTTTGTGCTTATGGCTACAAGAAGTGAAATGAGAAGAAGAGAAAAGAAAGTTCCCTCCCAAGCCCTCTTCTTGCATGTAGGCAATAAGGATACTTCGGGGAGAGATGTACCTGTATAGCAAGGAGAATTTCCTAATGCTCATAGAGAGAGCATCTAGAGAGAGATATGAGAGCTTGGAGAAGAGTTATGGCCTCTCCCTTGTGGTCTTTTACTTGCATATGCTAGAGAGTATGTGTTGGTTTCTGCAGCATGTCCATACTTGAGCACTTCGTGCCTTGAGAGAGGGCTGGGGTGTGCTTATATAGGCCTTGGGGGATGCCTAGAGGCCTTAGAATTTCCACAAATTCTTTTCCCCCCCTTCATGCATGCCATGCATTGGCTTTTGAGTCCCTGTCCACTCCTTTTAGCTCTCTTGCCAGATCCATTGAATCTGGACACTTTTTAGAGAGAGAATGTATCCTACACCATAGAGAGAAAGGGGAGCCATGCATGGAATCTTTTTGGACCACAAACAGTCACCCAAAGTAGGTGCTTGAGTTTCTGGCCTCTCATTGCTCTCTTTTGCCAGATACATTGAATCTAGATACTTTTTAGAGAGAGAATGTATCCTACACCATAGAGAGAAAGGGGAGCCATGCATGGAGTCTTTCTAGACCACAAACAGTCAATCAAAGTAGGTGCCTGAGTTTTTGGCCTCTCATTGCTGTGTGGTCCTCCATTTAGCCCATGTGAGGGCATCCTATAGGCTGGTCAATCCATGCCCCTCTTTCCACACACCTTAGCCACCATAATTTGAGCATTAATTTGAACATTCCTAGGGCATAACTAATCCAAATGACGATCTGAAACTTGGCCTCCATCCTGGAATGATTTCCTATGCTCTTGTGAGTTCTCGGCTTCTATTTTGGCTTTGCAGCACTCTGAAACCATGAACTAAGCCTTATTGAAGCTTCTCGTCTTTTAGCTTTCGTGGTGATGAAAATGGCAAGAGTGATCAATTCTTGTCACAGTAATCCACGGCAAAGCTAACTTTCATGAGTTATTCTTTTAATTAAATAATATGATGACATTACTCCCCTCTGAAAATCATAGTTTTCCTCAACTATGCTTCTATTTTAAGAGGAAGCCCATGTGTGCCTATTGGATCCACATCGAGGCACGTGTCCTTCCCACTCTAGATGGCAAAACTAGAGGGTTTTTAGGAAGTAAGCTTCACTAAATGACCTTTACCTTTTTCTCTTTACTATCTTTTTCTTCATTTTAATAGCGTGTCCTCCCCCAAGAGTCAATGTACTCCCGGGTGTTTAGGAGGAGAATCCACACTAAACTTGACCATTTGTCTCTTTGCTATCTTTTTAGTCATTTTAATAGCGTGTCCCTCCCTAAGGGCTGACATACCCCTAGGTGCTTAGGAGATAAGCTCCATAAGCTTGACCGTTTTTGAGTGTACAATATAACATTTAATCATAGAACATGGAGAATAAACATTACCTAATACTTACCATTTATTGGGTAGTGTCTTGTATATACTGCAATCCATACATAGTCTTATACTCTTTGAGGAGAGATAAGGACTCTTTTAGTTGGGGTTCTTGCATCCAGCGGGCATGGTAATTCGCAAACTTTACCAAATACCGCCTTAAAACCTTGTCATCGTGTTTAAGGATCCTTTCAAGCCTTAGGATTTCCTCCATCTCATCAAATTCTGGCCGGTCTTCTTCATTGGTGCAGATCGTCGGGTTCCTTTAAAAGGCTTGAGCAAGCTAACATGGAAGGCATTGTGAATATGCCAATGCCTTCCATGTTAGCTTGCTCAAGCCTTTAAAAGGCTTGAGCAAGCTAACATTGGCATTGTGAATATGCCAATGTACAGAGGCAACTTTAACCTAAATGAGGTTGCATTAATGGGTTCTAAGATTTGGAATGGACCATAGTACCGCTTTGATAACTTGGCATAGTACTTCTGATGCCCGATATGGTTCCCTTGCCAATCTTTCCTCGTTGTGTGCCTTAGCCTAGCCTTTGGAAACTTGAGAAGCACCCAATCGTCTTCCTTTAAATCAAGATGTCAGTGATGCTTATCAGCAACTTGTTGTTGCTTCATTTGCGCCTTTTGAAGTGCTTCTTTTATCTTACTAAATGCATCTCGCACATCGCGCACATACTCATCTGCAACAAAAATCTTATCCGTTATCCACAGAATTGGAGGAACTTTTGGAAAGCCCTCAACTACTTCAAATGGGGATTTACCCGTGGAAGCATGCACCGTGTTATTGTATGCATACTCAACTAGTGGTAAATACTTTTCCCATTGATTCCTTTGATCTACTTCATTTACATAGCACTTAAGTAGATCGAGAATTGTGGAATTCACAATTTCACTGCCCATCCGTATGAGGGTGATAAGCCAAAGAGAAATTGAGCTTCATTCCCACATTCTTTGCTAGACCTCGCCAAAATAGGCTGGTCATCATTGGGTCCCTATCAGAAATGATACTTTTGGGAAACCCATGATACTTGAAAATATGGACCATGAATAACTTTGCCATCTAAGGTGCTTTGATAGTCTTTTTTATAGGTATAAAATGGGCTTGCTTGCTAAACCTATCTACTATCGTCCATATTCCATTATCATCCATATTCCATTATTCCCATGCATCGATTTGGGTAGACCAAAAACAAAGTCCATAGCTGTACTTTCCCAAGGTACATCCGAAATCGGTAAAGGCTGCAATAGACCATAGGACTTGTGTCTATCATACTTCACCTTCTGACAAACCATGCATTGTGAGATATAGTCATTTACATCTTGGCTCATTGTAGGCCAAAAGAAATATATCTCCATGGCTCGAATCATTGGCTGAGCAGTTCTATGGCCAGCATAAGGAGGTTCATGACACTCCTGCATGACCTTATCCCGAAGAGTCTTGGTGATGCATAACTTAGAGCCAAACATCAGGAACCCTTCCTTGATGGAGTAAGGAGAAACATTGTGGCCTTGCTCAATTTTCTCATGGATTGAAGCAAAGATAGGATCTCTCTTGTAATCATCAAGCATCGACATTAAGTCCTTGTGATAAGCAATTGTGATAGCATTTACCCGTGGCCTTCTTGACAAGGCACATCTGCCACCACTAGGTTTTGCTTCCCTGTCACATGAGCTATGTGAAAATGGAATTAAGAAAGTAAATTAGCCCATCTCATTTGCTTATCACTCAACTTCATTTGCATCATAAAATAATGAAGATTTTGATGGTCCGTATGGCAACACAAAGGGAGTCCCTAGCAAATAGTGTTTCCATGAATCTAGTGCATAGATAACGGCTAAGAGTTCCTTTTCATAAATTCCAAGTACTTTTTCTTGGTCATTAAGCCTTCTACTTTCGTATGCAATTGACCATCTTGTAGGAGCATAGCTCCTAAACTATCACCGCATGCATCACAATGTACTTCGAAAAAGGCTTATTTAAATCTGGCAATTTCAAAAGAGGTTACGTCATGAGTTTAGTCTTGAGAGTCCTAAAGGCACTCTCTTCCTTTGCCGTCCCACTGATATTTAATCTTTTTCTTTGTTAATTCATGGAGAGGATCGGCGATCACTAAAAACTTTTCTATGAATCTGCGATAATAGGCACACATGCCTATAAAACTTCTTAGCTCATGTAGAATCCTTGGTTGAGGCCAACCTTCGATGACCATCAACTTTTCAGGATCCATCTTAATACCTGCCTTGGAGATATTGTGTCGTCCAAGGTAGCAGATCTCCTCAAGGAAGAACTCACTCTTTTTGCCATTTATGATGAAGAGCTTATTACGTTTAAGCTCTTCAAACACTTTTCTTAGATGCACCTTATGCTCTTCTAGTGTCTTTGAGAAAATTATAATATCATCAAAGAACACTCCTGTGAAAGAGAGATATGGTCTAAATATCCTATCCATCATCTGATTGAATGTGGTAGGTTGGTTAGACCAAATGGCATCACTAGGAAGTTGTACAACCCGAAAGTTGTGCGAAATGCCGTCTTATGTGTATCGGGGACTATACTTATCTGGTGATAGCCGCTCTTTAAGTCAATTCTACTATAGTAGAATGAGCCTTGTAGCTTGTCAAAGATATCTTCTATCCTTGGGACCAGAAAATGATTCTTAATAGTGCTCTTATTTAGTGCATGATAGTCCACGTAGATGCGGAATGAACCATCCTTCTTCTAGACTAGAAGCACTGGAGAGTAAAATGTAGAGGAACTTGGTTGTATCATTCCCTTGTCCAAAAGCACTGGAGAGTAAAATGTAGAGGAACTTGGTTGTATCATTCCCTTCTCCAAAAGCTCATTTACTTGAGTCATTATCTCTTCTTGCTGCGCTAAGGAGACTCTATAGGGAGGCCTATTAGAAGGAGATGTGCCTGGAACTAGGTCAATCCTATGATTGTCTAATCCTCTTGTTGGAGGCAACTCTACAGGTAATGTTTCACAGAAACAGTCAGCATGTTCATCTAAGAAAGACCAACTCACTGTCTTGGCTAGAGGAAGAATCATGCATACCATTTGACTCAGGCTTAAGATCTCTCACAAAAATCATATACGAAGAAAGCATTGACTTGATTGATTTATTGTAAGACCTATGATCTTCAAGAGGGATTGTATTCCCTTTATCTTGAGTCCATAAAGTAATATCTCTACCTCTATGAACAAATGTAATAAGTCTTTCTGGAAAGATTAACTTGGCCGAATTCCTATGAAACCATGGGGCTCCTAGAATCACATCCTAGTGTAGCAAGGGTGAGATGAAGAACTCTTCCTAGTCCACATATTCTTACACATGAATGCGGAGCTTGCCAATGAGAGGAGGCACTGGCACTTGTTGGCCTTTGAATGCCCCGTCCGCTTCCAGTGTTGGTCCCATCTCTTCAGCCTTTATTCCCAACTTCTCTGCTAGCTCCCTTGAAATCATGTTGTGTGTGGAGCTTGGATCCATTAAAACAATAGCTTGTTGATCCTTTTTGTTGGTGACTCTCCCAGCAGAGAGTTGCGATACATTTTGTACAGCTATAAGCACTTTTGTGCTTGCGATTGGTTTAACTAGTGTGCTAATGTTGAAGGTCACCTATTAACAGAGGAAGTCAAAAGGAAGAACATGGAGGCCTCAAAGTCCAGTAATCCTCTTGTTGTCAGAGGTCGGTCTCACAGGGCAACGATCACAAGGCAAAAGGAGAAGAATGCTGAAAGATCACATTCTAGGAGTAAGTCACGTACTCCAAAGAAGTAGCTTGAGTGCTACTATTGCCATAAAAAGGACATATAAAGAAGGATTGTCACAAGTGGAGGCATGAAAAAGGCAAAGAAAAGAAGCAGGAAGAAGGAGGCAAAAGTGATTCCCAAGGAAAAATAGATGTGTACGGAAGAAGAAAAGGATAGTGATGTTCTTTTCATGTCAGCTATGGATCATGCTGATTTAGTTGCCATAGATGGCTATGCCTTGTATGACTGGCTTGTATATTCAAGGGCATCATTTCATGTTACTCCGAATAGGGAGTGATTCAGCACATATGATGCATCTCGCAAGGGCAATGGCAATGACTATGCATGTGAGATTGTCCGCATTGGTGATGTGCAGATGAAATTTTAGAATGGCTCACTCATCTTTCACTCTTCAAAATGTGAGGCATCTTCCCAAACTCACCAAGAGTTTGATCATCACCCACACAAGACAATTGGATGACACAGGCGATAATATCATTCATCATTTGGTGATCATGCATGGAAAATCACCAAAGGTCCCCTTGAAGGTCCACACTTGATTTACTACATGTTTCCAATGTTAAAAACCATGTAATCTATGTAACCAAGCAGCCAAGTGTTTCTTTGTGGCATCACCAGTTAAAACATATGTCTAAAAAGGGAATGGAAATATTGTCTCATTTTTTGGTTATGTTTCTAGCTTCAAATTTTCTAATTTTGATGTGTGTGAGCATTGTCTTTACGGTAAACACACTCAATTTTTCTAATTTTGATGTGTGTGAGCATTGTCTTTACAGTAAGCACACTCAATCATCGCACAAAAAGGGTAGTACTTGTAAAAGTGAGACTCTTTCATTGTTACATAGTGATGTGTGTGGGCCTATGCCTACATTGTCTTTGGGTTGTCTTTGGGTGGGGCTAGATATTTCATCACTTTCATAGATGACTACTCCACAAAAAGTGTGGGTGTATCCTCTCAAGACAAAGGATGACGTTCTTTCTATGTTTCAAAAATTTGACACTAGTCAGTCTTGGCAAGAAGCTCAAGAGCTTGCATTCAGACAATGGTGGGGAGTATGTCTCAAAAGCCTTTCGAGAATTTTGTGATTCTATAGGTATTAAAAGAGAGTTGACTGCTCCATATAACCCTCCACAGAATGGTGTTGCTAAGAGGATGAACCATACATTTCAAGAAAAAGTACAAAGCATGTTGTCTAATGTTGGTTTTTCCAATCAATTTTGGGCAGAAGCAGTTGCTACAATTGTCCATTTGATTAACCATTCTCCAAATAAGGCAATAGAAGAGAAGGTACCTAAAGTGCTTTGGTCTAGACAGCCATCTTCATACAAGAACCTTAAAGTCTTTGGTTGCAAGAAGCATTGTGCCATGTTCCTAAGGAGTTTAGGGACAAGTTGGCTCCCAAGTCAAAGAAATGTATTTTTCTTGGCTATGGTGCTTCTGGGGAGATGGGATATTATTTGTGGGATCCCAGAGCCGTGTTTTAGCCGTTTTAGGTCCTTTGGAGGCCCATTTGCACTCCGTAAAATTCTGGTAATATCCTAGGAAAATCTTCCATGCACTTTTGAAGTTAAATTCACCTTTTGGCACTTCTCTTGCCTTGAATTCACTTTCATCCATGCCTCATTGTCCATCCATATGTGCTTTCGTGTGCCTTTTCTCTCTCAGATGGCCACTTTTAGAGAGAGAAAATGCCTTGATAAAGCACAACATTCATAAACTTTAATTTTGATCACACACACACACACACACACACACACACACACACACACATATATATATATAATACATACATACATACATACATACATATATATATAATACATACATACATACATATATATATATATATATATAATACATACATACATACATACATACATACATATATATATATATATATATATATATAAAATACATATATACATACATCCATACATACACACACACACACATATATATATATATATATGTGTGTGTGTGTGTGTGTACATACGTATGTATGTGTGTGTGTGTGCGTGTGTGGATCTTTATATATATTTATATTTATATTTATATAATATGTGTACACACATACATAGATTTTTACATACATACATATATATATATATCCACACACACACACACACACACAAAGAGAGAGAGAGAGAGAGAGAGAGAGAGAGAGAGAGAGAGAGAGAGAGAGAGAGAGATCTATGTATTTATACACATATAGAGTATATAAATACACACACATACATATACACATATATATCTCTATATGTATATACATATATATGTATGTACACACACACACACACACACACATATGTATGTATACATACATATATACATTCATTCATACATACACACACATAGATATATATGTATATATTAAAGAGGGAAAATCCTTGATAAAGCACAAAACTTATCAAAATTAAATTTTGATGACACCTTTTGAAGCTATGTATGGGTTTAATTTTCTCCGACACATTTGAAATTCTCTGATCCTGATGTAGAAATTTGCAAGTAGATACTGGATAGAATGGATAACAAAGTAGCCAAGATTATGAAGCATATTAGAGATGCTCAAAAGAAATAGAAGGGATATTATGACAAGAAGAGATATCGATGGCATTTGCAATCGGGGATACAATTTTCTTGAAACTAATTCCCCTTTTTCTTTTGAGCATCTCTAATGTGCTTCCTAATCTTGGCTACTTTGTTATCCATTCTATCCAGTATCTGCTTGGAAATTTTGACCTTATTATTGAGATCAGAGAATTTCAAAGACATCAATTAAACCCATATATAGCTTCAAAAGGTGTCATCTTTGTTGCAACGTGCCATGAGTTATTATAAGCAAATTCAATCAATGGCAAATATTCTATCCAATTATTTTGTTTTTCATTTACATACCCATTCTATTTCACCATCCATTTGTGGATGAAATGTTATACTCATTCTTAACTCCATACGAATTGCTTTAAACGTGACTTGCCAAAAATTTGAAGTAAACTTTGATTCTCGATCTGAAATGATGCTCTTCGACATGCCATTAGAGGAGGAACAGCTTTTGACCACCCCCCTTCGTGTGCACTCAGTGCCGTCGTCCCATAAGCTAGATAGTTGGATTTAAGCTATGATGCAACTAGGTTCCAAAAAGGACACCCATCAAAAATAAAAGTTGTGTAGGAAATACTTGTTTTTGAGCTTTTAGTGTATTTTTAAACCAGACTGTGGAGAAATGATTTGCTTGTATTTGCCGGCCAAAATGCTCCCAACAAACGAGCATGATAGCCAGCCAAAAAGTAGCCCTATCCACATCTTAAGGGCAAAATTTAAGGATAGATCACTTGGGGCAGCTAGCAAGGTCGAGCCCATAACCTGGGCTTTGACAACAAATACCTTTACCAATTAAACTTTGATATGAGGCCATTTTTGACACCAATATGAGGGGGCAAACATACAATTCTATAGTCGATAACTGTTGCTAGAAGCTTGCTACATAATAGGCTGACCAAGGGCCTTTTTCAATCATCATGGGCAACTAGGAACATGCCAACCCAACATGTGTGATAAACTAATAAGAATTTTGTAGGAAGGATAGACATGCCAACATGCAAAATCTAGCATCTAGTTCTACAAATAAAAATTATATAGGGTGTTGTCCTTATTTGAAGGGTGAAAATCCATTTTTTCCTCAAAATCCACATTAGAAAATGTTTTTCTTTTAGTTTTTCTAGAATATTGACATGCAACTAGTAGGGTTCAGGGTCATGAGGTTGAGCATTGAGACTGTACGTCATCAAAATTTAATTTTGATAAGTTTTGTGCTTTATCAAGGCTTTTGTCTCTCTATAAGTGGCCATTTGGGAAAGAAGAAGCACATGAAAACACATATTGTTGGACAACAAGGCATGTATGAAAGTGATTCAAGGCTAGGGAAGTGCCAAAAGGTGAATTTCACTTCACAAGTGCATGGAAAATTTTCCTAGGGTCTCACCAGTATTTTACAAAGTACAAACGGGCCTCCGCGAGGCACTTAAAAATCGCTAAAATACAACTTATGGGAGGTGGCAAAAGTGGGAGTGAGGGCAAATAATAATGAAAATGGGAATGAGGGCTTTGTTTGGCCAATTCAGGACAATTTTAACCCATTTAGAGGGCAAGAACTAGGCGCCCTCTTCCTCCCATGCCCTGCCCATGCTCCACCTCTCTCTAGCCACATGGTTGCTAAATTTGGCCTCACTTTCCACCTCTCCAAGTTGTGAACTTCAAGGAGGTTTATCTCTCTCATCACTTAACTAATTAGAGTGATCAAGAGTTCAAGTGAAAGCTCTCATCATAAAGCTCTTCAAGCTCAAGCACTCATATGCAAGCTATATGCTTATGATTATGTACCACGCCTTGGTAGCCACGTATTATACTTAGGCTATGGAGTACTTTCATCTCAAGCTCCTTCCCTCATCCTCTTCAAAGCTCTCCTTTTCTCTGCAAGTACTCTTCGCTTGAATAACCATTGGGGCTTTGAGAAGAGGACAACGTAGTGCAGGGGAGAAGTAAGCCAACAAGCTCATGGATTATGGAGATCCTAGCCTCCATGGTCCTAATGATGTATTAATTCAAGTTACTCTCTTTTTGTAAAGAGTTCAAGAGAAAAGATTAATACAAAGCCTTTCGAGGGGGGTCGGCCTCAAGATATCCGGCCCTCAATCTTGTGTTGATTTTGTCAAGATCTAGCTTTAATGTGCTTGATATGCATATGCTAATTGAATATGTGTGTGAGTTGCCAAATGAATGCATTAGCCACAAGTTCTAAACTAGCACATAGTCAAGGAAGTTGTGCATGGCTCCATTTTAAATCATGATGGTGGTGACTCTGTGGACCCCAATGCTACCATAAAGGCAAAGCTTTGGTCCTACATATGGCTACCACATTGTCAAGATGATCATGGGTACTATTTGTGTGATCGCCTCCGATAGTCTCACATCTTTGAACTCTACAAAATTGAGAGAAAATCTCTAGATAGTATGAAGATGTTAAGAGGACTTACTATCCTTCTTGGCATTACTGAAAGTCTCTCTAGTCCCCACCGTTATTTCTTTGTCAAAATATTTTGGTTTCTTAGGTTCTAAGAATGCCTCATAATTTGGGTGCAATCCCCTTGCCATAAGGCCATGTAGCATTTGGAATTTAGTGATTTCCTTGAGTTTTAGAATTATCTTGTGGTAATTAGAGATATATTGGGTGAGGGAGGTACCTTGCAAGGAGCATTTATCCCACTCCTACCATGAAGTCTATGATTAATTCATAGGGAAGAACTCTTTTTGAAACATGGTTCTAAACTCACCCTAGGTACAAGGGCATTGTCAGCCACACTCATCCACCCTAGAATGCCTTGCCTGCCATCAATGATAGGCCAGTCTCTATGAGCCTCACTTTCTTAGGCAAAACCCCAAGGTTGTGGATGTTCATCCACTTCTACAAAAATATATTAACGAAGTCTTGTTACAATCTCTTTCCTCTCTACCAAAGCTTAACAACCTTGAGGTGGCTAGTTGTAAGCTATAGACTACATTGTAGGCACTAAGGCTTGTGCTAGGGATTGAAAATCTACATCCTCAGCACCCAAAAAACACAACTTTTTATGTGTTGAAATCGAAGTGGCTAGACCAGCATGAAGGTATCTAAGCATCCTTAGAATATCCATCTGATTACTCTCTAGGCTAGACAAGGCTACTCAATGATATGATTGCACACTAGGGCAGGCAAGTAAAACATATCGCATCTTACATCCTAGGACTCCCAATTCAGGTCTCGATTGTTCTTCGAAAAGAATGCCTTTCTAAACATGGTCTTAGATGCAGCCTAGGTCTAGGATTTTTCTATCAAAATCATTAACATTTGTAAGCCTTCTAAGATGAGGCTTGCTTGCAAAGATTATAGGGATTCTAGAGTATTTTTAACCAATGCAACTTTATCAACTTTGACAAAAAAGTGTTTACTACATCCTTGTTATTACAATCTTTCTCATTGCTTCACATCCTTTATCATGGTAGCCACATAGGGATGTCATAAGATTTAACACTTTGATGTGGAGCATCCACTTGCACACCCAGAGTAATTGAACAACACACCACAAACAACAAAAATTGTATAGGAGCATTATTTCAGTCATCTAGATTATTTATTAAAAATTGTATAGGATCATTATTTAAGTCATCTAGATTATTTATTAAAAATTGAACACACTATAGCTCTAATTTTGAAGTGATTAGCTCTAAAATTAAAAGTGTGCATGTCCACCAATTTTGCATCATGTAACAAGTGGACAATGGCAACGTTTGGGGTACATAATAAGACTTGTATGTGGTAAAATGGAAGTTATAGTAAAGAACATTTGGGATACATAAGACTTGTGTGTGGTAAAATGGAAGCTATATATAGTAAAGAACATTTTTTGTGAAGAAGACAAGATACATGACCGGGCTTGTTTACTCAAAGTCAAGGAAAATCATGGAAGAATGATGCAAGAGAAATCTTCATCATGCAAAATAGTAGGCCTCATGGGATCACTCCTTGTTGAAACATGCCTTGTTGAAGAACACCTCATTGACCAAAGCACCACTTTTGTGAAGCTTACTAGTAGATGAATAGATCTCATAAAGAGAAACCCAATTGCAAATTTTGAACGTAGAAAAAATTAAGTTTTATAACTCAAACTAAATATGCTATAATCCTCCAAAATTGATGTTAGAGAAAAAAAGAGAGATGTTACGATCCTTGAATCAACCACAAAGACTTGAAACTTCTCCTTGGATGAACAAAAGGAATGTTCCAAAAATTTTGGACAAGATCTGGCAAAGCCCACTCAATAAATCGTGTGGGAAGGAAGCCTAGGGCTTATAAGCCTGGGCTATTCTTTAAATTTTTTTTAAAAATTTAAATCTTGATCTTTATGGCTACACAAACATGTAGCAAAACAAGGAAGGAGAAGAAGAGTGTTGCCCTTGCCTACAACAATACTAATTGTTGGGAAACTTGGCCTTGTCTTTATCCTTCCTTGCTTATGCTCATGTAATGACTCTCAGGAAATTGTCTTCTCATTCTTAGTTTCCATTTTGGAAGATGTAGATACAACACTAATCAATCATCCTAGAGAGGTCTTAGGCTTGGTAATAGGATTAGTAAGCTTTTCTGGACAAACTTTGGCAAAATTCGCAATGCCACATCCACCATAATATCTTGGTAATAGGATTAGTAAGCTTTTCTGGACAAACTTTGGCAAAATTTGCAATGCCACATCCACCATAATATCTCAGCACTCGAGGCCAAGATTGGGACGCACTTGTCCCCACTTCCTTCACCTTGGACAATCCCTAACCCAATGATCACACAACTACACTCAAAAAATGGTCTAGAGGTGTTTTCAAGTCTTAGGTTTGTAGGTCTCTTAGGATATCCTTCGAGAGGTCTAAAAGAACCATTGGCAATAAAATACAAAGCTTGAGTTGGTAGTTGCACCATGCAGTTGACATTTGTTTTATCAATGTCACCCAATTGATTGATAGCAAGTTGCAATGAAGCTAGATCCTCCTCATAATAAGGTCTTGGAGGTACTATTTTCATGGAATTTCCACCTTCATTTATGTCCACATAATATCAGAGAGGTGTGGTTCCTAGTTGAGCACCCAACATATGCCTTGCTCTCTTGCTTTGGTGTGGAGCCATAGAAAGGCTAGGATCGGATGATGGCATAGCTTCTCCTATTTTGTGCAAATAGCGATGTCTACTATAGAACTAATTTGTGCTATGATTATCCCATTTTCTACAAGGCTTACACCATTTAAGATGTCCTTACAGGTTTTCTCTTAATGATGGCATTGTTTAGTAGGGGCGATATTGCAAACCTAATCGGTTGTCTTGCCTTAGGTGTACTATTCTATCCACAATTGTATGCAAAACCATATCCTCATTTTGTCTAGTATTGTCCAAAGTGGTTGACCCTTTCTCCTCACTGGAGTAAAGATGGTCACAATTGTCATCAGTTCTCTGTGAGCTTCAAAAAACAATGCTCATCAAAGTCCATGTGATTTTGAGTGAAAAGAGATATAAAGTTGGGGATCTTTCAACCCATTTAGAAAGCAAGAAACTAACCTTTCTTGTTTTGGCAACTCAAAGATTGGCCATCTAGCTATATAGTACTTCAGCCAATCTATGCATTGACACACTATCTCACTATTCTTCTACTTAAAATAAGGATTTTAGTGATGGTTGATTCCAATCTTTGTATGTGCCTTGATGAAGTGCTTGATCAATATGTCAAAACCATTAAGCACATTGGGTCTCAAGATTTGGAATCAAGATAGGGCACTACCACTCAAGTTAATCCAAAACCTCACACCTTAGTGTGCACGTCCATAATGCTATTTGCAAAGATGAGCTGGTGGTATTGAGCCACATGCCCACCCATAAGGTCCCCATTTCCATCAAATTTCTTGCAAATTTTTTTGGAGATTTAGCAAATTTTTTTGACCCCATGATCATCACATTTACTCTTATCTACTCCCTCAATATCATCTTGGTCTCATGAGGCATCATTGGCCCTTTATTGGCCATGTAGCCTCCACTTTCCCCTACTAAAGGTCTACTAGCATTGTCGTGAGGATATCCCATTGGCCCTATTTGCCTTCAATGGTTTGGCATCCTTGAGTCAATTTTTATATTTAATTTCTCGATATGGAGGGCATGACACCTTCCATATACCTAGGGGTTGAGATGTTGTACGTAGTTTCCCCTAGCCTAGCTATAGTTACCATTGTCATTGGCCTCACTCTCTCAGGCAGTGCGTACTCTCTTGAATGAAAGATTGGCTCACAATTCAATGTGTATGGCCATAAAGCATTCTCACTTACACTCACATCAAACTTATTTCCCCAGTCATCTCTAATTTCAATTTTGACAGTGTCCTCTTTTCCATAGACATGCAACACTTGTTCAGGGGGCAATGAGGACATCCATGCAAGCACATAGTTTTGTATACTATACCTATGGGAGTAGCATAGAGTATTACATACTTACTATCAGTGTAGATCCTCTTCATAGGCATGCAATACAAAGTTAATTCAATTGGAGTAGGTGGTGTAGAGCTTACCGCTCCTTCCTTTTCATTTTCTCTATCCAACCTCGCCCCATTATGTAAATGGTGAAAATCTTATGCTTGGACTCCCTCATCCACCACTCTAAACTGACCCTCTATGGCTCACAATATGCTATTGTACTTCTAGGGGGGGCTGGATATATAACTCTTGTAGCATCCATATATTCAAACTTAGAAGTTAGGGCATACCTTATCCCAATTCTCATGGGTGGACATAGGTAAGCTTGGTGTCATATCTAGGAGGGTTAGGACCCCTTGGTTGCGATGATGAAGTGGATGAATGAATGTTTGGGTTAGAGAGATCTTCCATGGAATAGGAGGCCTCATACCATTTCCACTTTGCTGTTCCACTAGATTTGGAAGATATATCTTCCCTTATGACACTTAGGGCTTTTGTGCCTATATACCACTTCTAGAGACCCAAGTGATGATAGTTGAGCCAAATGCTATTGTCTTGCTAGACTCAATATGCATGACAAATTTCAGAGTGATAGAATAAGCTACAAGTCTTGCTAATTCTTTACTTTGGTTAAGAGTTTTAGGTTCTTTTCAAGTGTTTTATCCCTAGCGGATGGATGCAAGGTTTCACAAGTCTTTACTACATGATTTTTTGGTTAAGAGTTTTAGTTTTCTTTCAAGTGTTTCATTCCTAGTGGATGGATGCAAGGTTTTGCAAGTCTTCACTACTTGATTTTTAGGTGTTTTAGGGATGCAACAATCGTATTCAACCACAATCTTGGGTCCAACTTAATTAGGCCAATTCTTGGTTGCCTTGAGTACTTTGGTACTTTATGTAGGTCACACATGATCTATCTCATAATGAGTTGAGCACATTGGATGGTCCACATAGATAGTCTAATCAATTGGTGAGTTGATAGAGAATATAGTGATGAACACTGCTGGGATGTCACTTTTGACGAATGATGCATATACTACTAAAAAAGTCATTTCAATGTGTGTTACACATTGGGCTACGGATAGAATCTATGTCGCCCCACCAGGACCTAGATATACACCCTAGAATAGTTGTGATAGGAAGTAGGCGCCTGAATCCCTATTTTTCCACATTGTTAATGGACAATTCAAAGAGCAAATATACACCATACAAGCCAGTATAGACCAAGTATAATGCTTTTTAAAGCCATAAATATGCCAAAAACCTACTCTCCACTCCCTAATCTGCAACTACAAGTGAAAAAAACACATCAATGAAGCTCAAAATGCCTACTTATACCTACTACTAATCCTAGCACCTAGCAAAGATGGTGAAAAAAGCAACCAAACATAAATACCTAAGGCACTCTAAGGCTACACTATGCTAGACTAACTTAAACTTGCCTAAAAGCTTGAAATGCACAAAGGTTAACAAAATGCTAAATAACACTAATCTACTAGAGAGTAGGAGACACTCAACCACTATGCCAATTGAAATGCACAATCGGAGCATGTGTGTGTGTGTACACAGAGATGGAGGTGAAGAAGGAGAAGAGAGACACAAGATATATGGACTCCTTGTGCCACAAGGTTGGATAGGGTTTGTGAGTCCTTGTTATATGGTACGAAGAATTGGTCAGTGTTAGTGTCTGATTGCCTCGTATGGCTGGACTAGCACATTGGGCTTTACACCCCAACAAACTCCCACTTAAAGGACAATGTGCCTTTAAGTCCGGGGGGTGTCTATGTATATATGTACATACATCTATGAGATAAAAACAAAAGACCATCTCTCATAAGTGCACGACAATGTGCAAAGTTCTCCGATGGTAGGTGCTTTGTTAGTAGATCAACAGGGTTATCATCTGTGTGAACCTTGACAAACTGCATGCACTTATCCTCAAGCACTTCTGGGATGAAGTGAAATTTCACAGCTATGTGCTTTGTCTTTACATGAAACACTAACTGAATAGCACTCTGATTGTCGTAGTGTAGTAATGGCATCTCAATAGTTATACCCAAATCTCCCACTTCCCCCAAATCTTTCATGTCAAAGCTCTCACTTAACTTTAGGGATGAAATTTGTCTAGTCAATACCTATGCACAAAGACCTACCTTGCTTGGCATTGCAAGCCCCCCCTTGTTCCCCTTCCTTTGTATCCCGTCTATTTCCCTCAACCTCTATCATCAAAATCTCATTCTGATATGTCCAAAATGCTAAATGATGATTTTCTCTCCCTAGACTAGAGAGAGAAAATACATGGGAAGACCCTAATAAGGACAAGGCAAGTAACAAAAATGTTATGCTATCTTAAAGCCTCTTTAGAAGATAAAGCACCAATAGGTTGCTTAAGGTTGCTTCTTACTACTCCAAGAAATGGCACAAGATCCACATGTAAATAAATGGCATGTGGTTGATCACCGGTTGTTAGCCAATTGGAATTAGAAAATCCAACTAAACCATCCCCCCTTTTGTGGAAGATACCACAATGTGGAGTGGCATTCAAATATCTCAAAATGGGCGACCAGCTTGCAAATGGAATGTCCTGGGGTTACATGAAAAGGAACTCAAAACACCAAGGAAATATCCAATCTGGAGTTAATTAATCCATATGAGAGAGCTGACAACCTTCATGTACAAAACATTGTTTTATAGTGGTGAAGCATCATATGCCGAAATCTTGGCATTGGGGTCTACCAGAGAAGAACTGGAAAAAAAACAAGTATCCAAAACCACTGCAGAATCTCCTGGCTATACTTATGCTGAGAAAAAAAAATGGCCCGAGGAGTTTGCCAAACTTCAAAGTAGTGTAGCAAACCAAGGTCAATCATCTCAAATTTGCGGTTGAGATCACTCAACCATGACAAGACTAATCTTGCCCTTACGACTTCCTCTACATACATCGAGATTATGATAATAAGACCATCCTCAAGAAAAGTGTAAAGATTAGAATCTACATGTAACTGCCAAGGACCATTTAGAAAAGGAGTTGTTAATCCATTGGTGTCGAGTGCAGAGTGCTTGCTTTAATCCATATAAAGCTTTACGAAGATGGTAAACCATTCTTTCCTTACTTGAAATAACAAAGCTGGGTGCCTACTCAACAAAAACATCCACCTAGAGATCATTGTTGAGAAAAGCCAACTTCAAATCCATCTAAAAAATAGGCCACCCATGATAGTTAGTAAGAGCCAATACAGTCTTGATCTAGTAAACCACGCTCTACAAGCACATGTCTCATCAAAGTGAATACCAACTCTCTACGAGTAGTGTTTGTCTAAAGTACCATCAATATGATACTTGGTCTTATAGACCCACCAAACTCTGATTACGTTTAGCTTGTGTGGCTGCAATACCAAAAGCCAAGTTCCATTACACTCTAAAGAATCAAGCTATGTCTGCATAGCAATAACCCATGGTTTAGAAGTGTATACTAAACATAGGAGAGTTCGAAAAGAATTTTCCAACATCCGTGCAAAATTAACAAAGTGATTTTCTTCAACATGTTAGCAATTGCATGTTCTGGATGTGCCAATGTCAGGCCCTTGTTTGTGGGTTGGCCACCCTTTTGGTCAATAGCCCCTTTTTTGGGCCAATCACTTAATTTTGGGCCTTTTTATCAATTTTAAAATTTTAACTATTTTTAGGTAGGGTAGATTATTTTTTGCCTACATGCCCTACCTGAGGTTGGCAGCCTATTTAGGTAGTTATTCCCTCAGTTCATTAATGAGTCCCTTGAGCCCTCACCTGCAGGTCATATGTATCTTCTTGGTTAGTGATCTTGGTTATTTCATCTCTCCCCCTCTCTCTAGCACCCTTGTCTTGTTCATTTCTGCTGCACTCTTTGACATACTATCAAAGCACGACGTAGATATTCCTCGTTGGTGGTTTTCAGTGCACAACAAAGGCGAATCTGCTGCATTTTCAGCCTGCAGAAGTAGAAGAGAAGGTGCGTTTTCAGCCTCGATGGTCTTCCCCTTGTACTTGGCAACTTTTAGCCTTCTTTGGAGAACATTTGGGTCTGCGTTTTCAGCCAATAGAAGGCACCTCTTGGTTGCGTTTTCAGCATGGGATAGGGGCTTTGGTACCTGTGTTTCTTCAGCCCGAGAGAGGTGTATCAAACCTGCGTTTTCTGCCTCCGAAAGTGCCTAGCGTGGCTGTGTTTTCAGCCTGGACAGCAGGGTATTGATCAGCATTTTTAGTCTCCAACAGTGCCTTATTTGGTTACGAATTCATCCTTGGACAGCAAGGTGATCATCTACATTGGGCAAGCCTTCATACACAAGGATTAGCTCCAAAGACATGGGAGGATTGTCTGTTAGCTATTATGCAGCAATATCTAACCGACCATGCCAAAGATGATGTCCTTACCGCTTGGCGAGGGCTCAAGCTTAACAAGGGAGAAGTCATGCAGAAGTATATTGACAAGTTTTGGGATCTCCATCTCAAAGCAATAGTCTTCGAAAAGATTGACTTCTCCCAGCAAAAGCAACAATGTTGTGCAGGTCTTCTGAAGATATGAAGACATATGTTAATGCACAAAATCCTAGAACCATTTCTGAGGTAAGACATCATTCTATGGTTGCTACGAAGATCTTCTCCATCAATAAAGGGGTTCCTAAGCCGTTGGAGAAGGAGGATAAATTCAATGTATGTCTTCACAAGAAGGACCAAAAGAGCAATGTGAACTTTGATTTTGTTGATGTGGAAGCTTGTTCTATTAAGACTATGGTATCTGTGGTAGTTGCGGTGTAGTTGGTGACTAGTTGAGCCTAGTCGAGGGTCATTCGAGTGAAGTGTCTTTACAATTAATGTGTGTGGATCTCATCAAAGCTCTTGGCGAAGTATATTCTCTTCATCCTCTTCTTGTGGAGTTTTAGGAGATGTTATAGAGGCCACCCCTTCATACCCCTTCATACCTTCCACAACGTTTCATTGATTCTCTTAAGAATCTGAAATGGACCATAATACCTCTTGGAGAGCTTAGGATAAATCTTTTGATGACCTGTGGGTCTTCCTAGCCAATCCTTGCCTGTCTTTTGACATAAACAAGCCTTGGGGAATTAGAGCAAAAACCATTCATCCTCTTTTAGCTCTCTGAAGGCCTTCGATGCTTATTCGCAGCTCATTTTTACTTTTCTTGTGACACTTGAATAGCTTCTTTTATGCTTTGAAAAGCTATCTTGTTGTCATGAACATTTTCATCAGCGGGGCGAATATACTTGAATGCATCCTTAAGATTGGTGGAAGCTTTAGACACAACCTTCGACAATCTCAAATGGAGATTTCCCTGTAGAGGAATGCACCATGTTATTATATGCAAATTCTACCAGGGTGAATTTTTCTCCCATTGCTTGCTTTGATCTCTTTCTCCAACAAAGCTTTTGAGAAGATCAAGAATGATAGAGTTCACAATTTCTGATTGCCCATCCTTTTGGGGGTGAAAGGCTAAGGATAAATTGAGCTTAGTGCCCAACTTTTCAAATAGTCCACTCCAAAAGAGACTTGTCATCCTTGGGTCTCTATCGAAGACTATTGAACTTGGCATTCCATGGTACTTGAAAATTTGGGATATGAATATGGTAGCCATGGGGTGTGACTTAATAGACTTTTTAACAGGTATGAAATAAACCTGTTTACTAAATCGGTCTACCACTATCCATATACCCATATTTCCATGTATGGACTTCGGTAATCCAAAGATGAAGTCATTGAAAATATTCTCCCATGGAGCTTCTGGAATTGGCAATAGTTGCAACAATCCTGGGGCTCTTCCTCTATCATATTTGACCTTATGACATACCATGCATTGCTTTACAAAATCATGGATGTCCTTGCCCATGAAGGGCCAATAGAAATAGGTTTCTATTGCTTGAGTAGTGGCTTAGATGCCACAATGCCCTACATATGGAGGAGCATGACTCATACATTACTTTCTCACGAAGTTCCCTGGTTATGCATAACCGTGAACCATATGGAGGAGAATGACTCATACATTACTTTCTCACGAAGTTCCTTGGTTATGCCCTACATATGGAGGAGCATGACTCATACATTACTTCCTCACGAAGTTCCTATTGCTTGAGTAGTGGCTTGTAAAGCACACTATTTTGAGCCCCAAAAGCTATCCCAAAAATAAGCATATTTAAGTATACCAAGAGAAAGTGTAGACTCACTCTTGTGTGGAGGCAAATTGGGATCCAGTATTGTGTCTTGAGTATTCCTTTGTTCTATTTATTTTTAATATTTTTATATTATTGCAATCACTAATTCGGGTTCACGTCAACCTCCCACAATAGTGGCTCCATACAAGTAATGTCTCCACACGTTGAGTGCATGTATAACTACATACAATTCAAGCTCATGTGTGGGCCACTTACGTTACGAACTACTGAGTTTCTTACTCTCAAAAGCCGATGGTTGGCTTTCTTGGCTCAACACAACTCCTATTGCAATGCTACTAGTATTTGTCGCAACAATGACAAGAGGTAACAACACATCCACGGTCCTCAACACAGGTGTAGTTGTAACCGCTGACATCAAAACTTTGATGTTGAATGTTGATTCAGACATAAACAACGATAACTTGCAAGAAGGTAGTAAATGGGACTACTATGTTAGAATAGAAGATAATAAACTTTCTATAAAAACCAGATAGTCCTAAGAAAGATCTAAGCGCCATAATGTCTTGTGGAACACCCCAAGCCAAGATTACTGCTACTTTTGCCGGATCTATCTTTACGCCTAACATCGATATAATGTGTCCCAAATATTCAACTTCCTCTTGACATAGGAAAGTCTTTTGTTTATTGGCATACAATACATCTTCTCTGAGCACGTCAAATACTATAAACAAGTGTGGTTCGTGCTCCAGTAAAGATTTACTATAAACCAAAATATCATGAATAAAATCCACCACAAATTTATCCATGAATGGCCTAAAGACATCATTCATTACCATCATAAATGTAGCTAGTGCATTAGTAAGCCCAAATGGCATTACAAGGTACTCATGATGATAAAAACGAGTACAAAAAGTAGTCTTTGATACATCTTCGTCTTTAATAAGAATCTAATGATATCCACTTTTTAAATCTATCTTACTAAAGACTTTAGCTCCACCTAGAGCATCTATCAAATCATCGATCCTCGGCATTGGATATCAATGTTTTACAATAAGTGTATTTGAGGCTCTATAATTAATACACATTCGATAAGAACCATCTTTCTTCTTAACTAGTAAGACTAGAGAAGTGAACAGTGAGAAACTAGGGCTAATGAGTCCTTTCACTAGGTACTCCTCAATCACCTTTGACACCTCGTTCTTCTCAACCAAACTCATCCGATACAAAGGTCTATTAACCGTAGTTGCACCAGGCACAAGCTCTATTCGATACTCCACATTTCTACGCGATGCGCGAAGGCAACGAAGAGGGCAGGTCAGATTTAAAAACATCACAAAATTCCATCAGAATTTTCACTTGCAAAGCTTTTATGGCATTACAAGTTGGAGTTCCACTTTCATGCATGTCTACAACACTTGGAAATTTTTGAATCCATTCTAAAAAGAGAGACAAGATATTTCAAGCATTTGTGTGGCAGTAATTGAAACCGGCCTCTGGTAGAAACCAAAGTGCGATAGACTAGCAGTCACCCAAACCAATTGTAGTCCAGCAGATAAACAAATAAAAGGGAGCTAGAGTGCTCCAACACGAAAAGAAGAACGACACCTGTTGGCCCCAAAGCTTGGCGCCCCTTTCGGTATTTCTTTATTCAAATTCAATGGAAAAGTTTAAATGAGTACAACATGGTCATTCATGGCTTGTATGCTTGCATGTCTAATCTGCCAATCCTCTGGACCTCTTAGCATAGAGGTTACACACAGCTTTGTGTCCCAAAAACACCACAGTGTTATCTCCTCTAATCTGCCTAAGACAGTGCATCCATGAGGCCTTGAATATGCATCTAACTGAACCATGAGGCCTTGAATATGCATCTAACTGAACCATGCACATAGCCACAAACTCAGCCATGAAACAGTCCATAAACTCTTCCAAATCAGTCCATAAACTTGCCCTGTTTTGTCAACTCCCCAAGGATCTCCTCGTGATCGTTCCTGGTACAAGACTCAAATCCTGCAAACAACAAACAAACAACAAGGCTCACTCACCTCCCAACCATGACAGCCGTGTGGGGGTGAGCCCACAGTCTTGGCTGTCCCCACCGAGCCACGAGCTGAGCTAACTAGGTTGACGTATCGACCAATCTCCTCCTCGTTTCGTGACGTCCCATACCGCCACGAAGCTACCCTCGATCGTGGGCCTTGAGATTGCTGCCGGCCTCGGCTGCGTAAAGTAGGTGCACGTCTGTACTAGATCCAGGCTCCAAGACCATAAAGCTCTCATAAACTCACGAGACTCTCTATATCCCAATAACTAACCTTGGCCACCCTTTTATAGGCTCTTGACCGGTCATCGGGTGTCCACACTTGGGTGCTCGCCCGTCCATACTTGGGTGCCCACCCATTAGTCTATCCCTAACTCAGCTCATCAATCAGCCTTCCCCAAGCCTCGAAACTAGTCTTGCATGCATGTAGCACATGATAGATACACACTGTGCACATGACATACTCCCCTTCCTCTAAGAGCTCACTCCTGAGCTCACTAAAAAGCTAGGGTAATCTCTCTGAAGAGTAGTCAATGTCTCCCATGTAGCGTCCTCCTCAACACGATCCTTCCACCACTTGATCTTGTATTCCGTGATAAGCGTATTACGCAATCTTCTTTCACGAAATCCAAGAATCTTTTCAGGTTTGTGCGGAACAAATGTCATGTCCTCGACATCTATGATTTCTTGAGGAGCAACTAACTGATCTGTTCCACCCAATACTTCCTTAAGTCTACTCACATGAAATACAGGATGAGAAGGCAAATCCAATTCATATGCAACTGAACCAATCCGTCGTGTAATACGAAATGGTCCACATTATCTAGGGGATAATTTCAGAGATGGACCTGTCCCGTAAAGTCTCGAAATATTTCGAAACTCGCAAATACACCATCGTTCCTTCAGAGAACTCTTTGGGTGAACGATGTCTATTAGAATAAAACATGTCTCTATCTTGAGCACTTCTAATAGATTCCTTCGCAACTTGTAACATTTCCTGCATATCTTGCAAAAAATTACGTGCTCCATCATGCTGAAGTCCTGAGAATTCTACTGTAACAGGTGATCTAGGTTGAAAACCATACATAAGGCATGAAAGGACTAAAACCTGTACTCGTATGCTTAGTACTATTATATGCAAATTCTAACATAGGAAGATAATCCTCCCATGAACTCTGTCTTTTGGATACATATGCGCGAAGCATATCCTCCAAAATCTGATTCACTCTTTCAGTCTGGCCATCAGATTGAGGATGATCTGAGGAAAAATTCAAAGTTGTTTCCAACTTCTCAAAAACAAGTTTCCAAAAATCACTCGTAAACTTAGAGTCCCTATCACACTGACTATGTCCTCCTGCGGCGGTAACCCGTACAATCTAAACAATTACTCGATAAATTGTCGTGCTGATTGCGTAGCTGTAATAGTCTTCCGAGTCGGTAAGAATCTAGCCATTTTTGTCAAGCGATCTACCACAACCCAAATAGAATCGTGGCCTTGATGTGTTCTTGGCAATCCGGTAAATAAAATCCATGGAAATACTTTCCCATTTATTACCTGGGATTTGCAAAGGATGCAACAACCCAGCCTATCTAAAGCGTTCAACTTTATTTGCCTGACAAATTTGACACTTGAGAACATAATCTTCTACATACCCTTTCATCTTTGGCCAATAAAAAGTGTGTTTCACTAACGATAGCGTCCTGTGTACCCCAGGGTGTCCAGCAGAAGGGGCATCGTGACACTCCTTAAGAATCTTGGACCTAATGTCCGGGATCTGTGGTACACAAAGTTTGTCATTACGGAATAGTAAACCATTCCAAATCATCCAACTGGCCTCCTGTAGCCTGAATGGTAGACTGCTCAGTCATTGAGTCTTGGTCAATCAATGAGCTCCTATCTTGGATCTTCTGCCAAAATGGACCAAAATAAATATCAGTCCTGCAAAGCCCTCTCAATGACTGAAATAAGTCAGTAGAAATCTCAGTGAATGACAAGAATTCACCTCTCTAATTCGACTAAGCGCATCTGCAACACTATTCATGGACCCTTTCCGATATAACGGATCTCAAAATCAAAATCTTCCATTAACTCCGCCCAACGAGCTTTCCTTCCTCTCAAATCATCCGCGTCACACACATACTTGATTGACTGATGATCAGTCAATACCACAAACTTGGAGCCATATAAATAACTTTCTCCAAACCTTGAGAGCATGAATCACAGCATAAAGCTCCTTCTCAAGGGTTGGCCAACGAGATTGAGTGTCGTCTAGCTTTTTACTTTCAAAAGCAACCGGTCTACCATCTTGAAATAGAGCAGCCCCGATAGCATAGTCACTGGCATCACTTTCAAGAACATAAGGCCCAGGTAATGCTAAGATAGGTGCTTCCTTGACTTTATCTTTCAAAAGTCTGAAGGCCATATCCAAATCGTTATTCCAAGTGATAGGCTGATTTGACTTACGTCCATGACCTTTCAATAAGTCGGTCATCGGTAGTGTGAGCTGAGAGTACTCTCGCACAGATTTTCGAAGAAAAATAACAAAACCAAGAAAAGAACGAAGTTGTTTCACTGTTCGCGGTATAGGCTAGTCCAGAACCTTCTGAACTCGGTCATAGTCAATGCTCAATCCATCTCTAGTGATCTTGTGTCCCAAGTAAATGATTTCTGTCATAAAGAACTCACATTTACTTAACTTAGCATATAGTCGATTGTGTCTTAAAATAGATAAGACAATCGTGAGGTGTCTAACATGATCCTCAAGAGTACGAATGTATATCAAAATATCATCCACAAACACCACCACAAATTTCCCCAAATGTTCACGAAAAAGATCGTTCATCATTTACTGGAAGGTGGCTGGAGCATTGGTTAACCCAAAAGGTAATACGAGAAACTCGTAATGGCCATACCTAGTCCAAAAGGCGGTTCTTTCATGAATACGTATCTGGTGATAGCCAATACGTAAATCGATCTTCGTGAAATATTTTGCTCCTGCTAACCGGTCAATCAGGTCATCTGATTTAGGGAGAGGATAATGGTTCTTAATGGTCAGCTTGTTCAATCTCTTGTAATCTATACACATTCTCCACGTATTGTCCTTCTTTCTTCTAAGTAACACAGGTGGACCCCAAGGTGATTTACTTGGACGGATCTGGCCTATCCTTAAATAATCTTCGTTGTTTAGCCAACTCATCTTCCTCAGCTTGGCTCATCCTGTAAGGTGGAATACTGACGGGATGAGCACCAGGGATCAAGTCAATACGATGATCTACTGCTCGTTCAAGTGGTAAACCCGATGGCAGTTCCTTAGGAAATACGTCTTGAAACGAATCAAGTATCTTCTGTAATTCTTTGCTTTCAAACACACTTAATTCATTGACATCCTTGGAAGGTATGAGAAATGAAGAAAGTGAAATCAATACACAATGGAAAGCGGTATACAAAGAAGAATCCATTATATTTCCAAAATCAATTGTATTTACAAGAGGTCCCTGAGAGGGATGTATACAATCACCTAAAATACTATACTTGGTGGCCTTATGCTGAAAAGAAAAAATATGACTAGACCAATCTATCTGGACTTGAAGAGTCTTAAACCACTCAATCCCCAATAACAAGTCTACATTTTCTAGGTCCATAACATAGCATTCTAGAGTATCTTTGTAGTCCTGAATCTGGATTGAAAGCATCTCCACCTTTCGATCCCATACTTGCCTTCCCGCAGGTAGGCGTACCTCATAGGTATGATCGCTGATGAGTGTCATATCAAGACTCAATTTCTGCACAAGTTTGTAGTTAGCAAAGTTGTGTGAGCTGCCAGGGTCTAGAAGAATTTGAATCTTATGGCCATTCACTTCTCCATAAATGCGGAGAAGATCATGCAAGCCAAATACTTGCCCTCACTCTGACCCACATGTACCTCGCGCTCTCATCACGGCACATAACATGGATGAGTGGCTGAAGCTCCTCTCTAAAAAGAACTGCAACTCCCCCGGATCCGCGACCACCATGCTTTGAACGGGCCTCCTGTCTAAAGTCGTCTCCCATCTGTATCTCGCCACTCTCGATAATGTGCTGCCTGGGGCCTGATGTGTCTCCGAGTAGAAGATGATGTCCCTATCTCTGAAGCTATCCTCAAAGGCCCCCACATCCAGTCTCAATGCTCCGCTGCTGCAGTTCCATACTGCAAGTCTTAGACTGGTCCCATAGGTCTCGCACCGTCAAGTGGTGCGTCTCTCTAGTATCGCCACTCTGCCTCCTCTGTAAAATGCTAGCTTCCCTTTTTCTTTGGCTGCCCTAATCTCCAGCATGCACTCCCTCATATGTGCTAGCTGTGCCAAGGTGAGGTCATCTCCTAAAAAGATGCCCGTTTTCTTAAGGGCGGAGCGCTTGGACAAGAAATCCTTCTTGGCCTCAAAGGTGGGAAAGCGTAAAATGAGAGCTCTCTCCTTCGAGCTCTCTCCTCCATTCTTGTCTTTCTTGCCCACTCTCCAAGCCCCCGTGTGTGTAGGCCTCGAAATGCCCATGCGTGTGTATAAATCTTTGGCTTCTTCCTCTACATTGTCACCGTCCTTAAGCCTCGTGATCCGCACATGAAGTTCCCTTGTCTTTCTTCTTTGTTCCTGGTTGATAATCTTCGAGGTAGATGTGCTTTCAGCCTCCTTGTTCTTACCTTTCTTGACCACTTCTATCCATTTCTTTGCTTTATCTACTTGCTTTTGCATCTTCGTGAGCACCTCCACCCACAAGGAGGTCTCCCGGGCTTTCTTTTCTTCTCCCTCTTGAAGTGTTCTCATTTGGGCCTTGATGGTGTTCAGCTCCTCCATCACGACGGGCTGAATTTCACCTTCCTCAAGCTTATGTTGAGCACGTGCTTCTTCTATCTCTATCTTGAGATTTGCGATCTCTACATCTTGGGCTGCTATCCGCGCTTCAAGCTTCTTGACTTTGTCAAAAAGACTCCGGTTGACCATATTAATTGCATTGTCCGTCTCTTTCTTGTGTTGTTGGATGGCTGCCTTGTGATCAGGTCTTCAATGTCGATCCTCTCCATCTTGTCTTGGACTGAAAAAGGCTGGTTTTGGGTTAAAAATTAATTAACCCTTGGCCATAGGACTATGCGTGTCTACAGCGCTTCCCACAGAGAGAGGCGAGAGGGGGCTGTTGCGAAGAGAGAGAAAGATAGACAGCAGGCGGGGGGGGAGAGAGAGAGAGAGAGTTATGTTGTTGCCTTTGTTGAGATATCGAGCTCGTCCAGTGAGGCGGTGGACACTGATGACTCGCCTGGGGGATAGGCCCCACACTTACACCACTGGCATGGTTGGTGAGATCATGGGTGATATGCAGCCAATGAGATGACAGGCTGTGTGACAGCCATTCTAGAGACTGACATAGTTATAGCGCTAGCTCATTTAGTCAGGAACTATAGAGAACCCTTGTATGTATTGGTTGAGTACCTTTCATATTGTGTGTACTCTTATCTTTGTATATGGTGTAGTGAGTGTTAGTGAAGAAGAAGATAATCAGCCTCTCACCTTGTGTGTTCTCTATTAGGGTTTTGTGAGTGTGTGTGTGCTTGCAAGAGCTCAAGCTCTCTTCCCCCCTGCATCTTTTCATGGTATCAGAGCCTGGCTCATGCTAAGGGCTGAGCTGCAAGCAAGAGAACCACAGGAAGCAGTACGAGGGTAAGAGCTTCAACTACTCTTCCCTATTTGTGAGTGTGACTACACCCTTGTCGAGAGCTCTACAGGAGGCATCGGCAAACGATCTCTGATTGAGGAGCTTTCTTCGTGGGAGTAAAGCTATAGGGCAACTATACTGTCCTATATCGGATAATAATTCTAGGCCGAAATCGCGTTTCGAGCGCGTCTGGACCTCCGTTTTTCAGAAAGCAGGCGATTTCGAGCACTGCGGGTAAGTCATCGATTCTCTACAGAACTCTGTTTTAAGAACTGCTGACTCTGCAGACACTGTGGGTGCTGCAAAGAGGTGAACAGTTGCCATTGGGTGTATGTATGCACATTAAAGTCACTGGTTGAAAGTGCCTAAGGTCAGATGGAGGGGGAGAGTACTTCTCCAATGAGTTCTCTGAATTTTTGAAGAATGGTATTCGGAGACAGTTTACATGCAGATACACTCCGCAGCAAAATAGAGTTGCTGTGAGCAGAAAAACAGACACATTGCTGAGATTGCGCGAGCATTGATGGAAGAGGAAAATTTGCCGCATAGCTATTGGGCTGAGACTGTTTCTACAGCAGTATACATCATGAACAGGACTCCAACTGCAGCCATACATGATGTAACTCCAGAGGAGAGGTTTACTGGCAGAAAACTTGATTTGTCTCATCTAAAAGTTTTTGGATGCATTGCATATGTGCATGTGCCAGATGAGCTGAGAACTAAGCTGGATCCGAAAGTTGAAAAATGTGTGTTTATTGGATATTCCCTTGAGTAAAAGGGATACAGGTGTTAAAACCCTGCTACACGTGATTTGAGGGTAAGCAGGGATGTTGTCTTTGATGAGATGAGTAGCTGGTATGCTGCTGGAGAGAGAGAGAGAGAGAGAGAGAGAGAGAGAGAGAGAGAGAGCTTCATCGTTTGTGTTCTCTGTTTTGCAGTACAGCAGCCAACTAGCCTTCACTCTCCAAAAAGCAGACCAGGGTGTGGTATTCAGCAACGCCTGTATACACTACAGTGCAGCCCACCAGAAGTCCCTTCCAAAAAGCATGAGTAAGTGAGAAGCGCAGCCCGCCAGCAACCTTATTCCAAAAAGCATGATAGAGAGAGAGAGGCGTGCTAGCCCCAACCTCCAAAAGAGGTGTAGGCCTCCCAATTTAACCTAGGGGCCACCATCCTTTAAAAAAGATTTCATAAAGGTTATAAACCTTTAAACTTTATTCCTTTTTGTCCCCTCCACCCTTGGGGTTTCCCACAAGGTTATAAACCTTAAACATCCACACATGGAGTTGCCCACCACAAGGTTATAAACCTTAAACATACATCTTGCTCTCCGACCACTATGCTCACACTTATGCTGCACAAATTCACAGGGTCATGACATACCCCCTCTTGAAAAATGGCAAGCGTCCTCGATTGCATTCTAGTGATACAGCAAGACATCCAAAGCGGAACCACATTGATAACGAAGACTACCCAATACAGTAAGATATCAGCCATGTGATCTAGCTAAAAGTGAAAAGTACAATATGGTAAGATCAGCATTCCAATCTCTCTAAGCCATGCATATGTAACAACATTCACTGCAAACCAATGGTGTAGTAATAGTCCAAGTTGTATACCACTATGAACCATACACAACCACATTATCCAATGCGACTAGTACACATATATCATAGAAGTCCCATAAGCAGATGTACTGTCAGCTACTATCAATACCTTCGGGTGAGACAAAAACTGCACCAAGCGACCTCTAGATGACATCTGAGCCTGTCTGTATCAAGGGAGCGGAGGTGCTACCCCCTTCTTGAGCATTAGGCAATGCTCCAGACCTATGCTCTGCTGAACCTGAATGAGCCGTAGCAAGAGTCGGCTCCAACTCAAAGGCATCAAGATAAAGCTGCAATACATGAGGTGAATCTGCTAAGTCACCCTTCTCCATCCATTTCGCATCCATCGATGAATAGTTCTTGAACTTCACAAGATAGCGACGGGAAACTTTACCTCGTACCTTTCTTTCCTTATGTGCCAGTATCTGCTTGGGAATAAGAACCTCATCAAGTTTCTCCACTTCCGACTGAGCCTCATCTGATACATCCTCAAGCACATCCCCACGCAAAGGTCTAAGTAGACTCACATGAAATGCATCCAGTGATTTGGTAGCTTCAAATGATAGGCCACCTCATCGATCTTTTCCAATACCTGAAAAGGTCCATAATAGCGCATGCTCAACTTAGGGAATACGCGCTCTTTACCCTTCATCTTTTTGAGCCTAGCTTTCTCAAATCACAAAAGAACCCAATCACCCAATGCAAACTCTAATGCACGCCTGTGACGGTCTGCTGCCTTCTTTTGCTTTTGTTGAGTTTTTTGGAGTGCCAACTTAACTCTCCTATAAGCTTCATCCATGTTCTCCACATATTGGTCAACCTCAAAGATCTTATCCTTTGTGTGCAAAATGGGTGGTACCTTCTTCCCTCCTTCCACAATCTCAAAAAGCGCCTTGCCCGTCGAGGTATGGATGGTGTTGTTATAAGCGAACTCCACCAAAGAAAGATACTTTTCCCATTGTTGCTTATGCACTAACACATAGCACTTGAGAAGATCTAACACTGTGGAATTAGCCTCTTTCGACTGCCCATCTGTCTGTCGATGAAACGATGATGAAAACTTGAGAGTTGTACCCATGTTGTCAAACAACCCTCTCCAAATTAAACTCGTCATCTGTGGATCACGGTCACTAATGATAGACAAAGGCATGCCATGATACTTGAAGATGTTTGCCATGAACAACTTCATCATGTGATCAACTTTGATCTTCTTGCGCACGGGAATGAAATGAGCCTGCTTATTGAACCTACATATGATAGTCCAAATGCGATCATTCCCCGTTTGTGTCCTCGAAAGATCAAATATAAAATCCATGGCAATGCTCTCCCATGGTCTATCTGGAATAGGTAAAGGCTGAAGTAACCCTGGTGTCTTCTGACGGTCAAACTTCACAATCTGACATACGATGCATTGCCTAACAAAAGCATCAACATCTCTTCTCAAGGTCGGCCAATAAAAGAAAGCCTCAACTGCCTTTCCTGTGGCGTCAATGCCTCTATGACATGCATATGGTGGAGCATGACTTTCAATCATAACCTTGAGTCGTAACCTGCCTAGTAACACAGTCTACCATGCATCAACAAAAGCCATCCCTGAGAGTATAATGATCGTGCCGTTGACCCTCGGACATCTGATCATAGACCCTGCCAAAATCCTCATCCTGGGCATACTGCTCTTTCATCGCATCAAGCTCATGATGATAAGCAAGTGAAACTGCTGAGACCTATGGCCTGCGTGACAAAGCATTTGCCACAACATTATTTTTGCCTTCCACATGTACAATCTGAAAGTGGAACATAGACAAAAAGTTAGCCCATCTCATATGCTTCTCAGAAAGTTTAGTTTGCGTGAGAAAATAACGCAAGGTCTGATGATCTATCTGCACAGTGAAATCAGCCCCAAGCAAATAGTGTTTCCATGTAGAAAGAGCATGAATTACAGCCAACATCTCTTTCTCATAGACCTGTAAATGCTTCTCGACATTCTATAATATACGACTCTCATAGGCTATCACATGTCCTTCCTGCATGAGAACTGCCCCAATGTTGTTCACACATGCATCACATTGGACAACAAAAGCTTTTCGGAGATCCGGTAGTACCAATACGGAATCCGAACCAAGTTTTTCTTTAAGCTTTTTAAAGGCTTCAATTTCTCTATCAACCATCGGAACGGAGTTCCCTTCTTTGTTAAAGCATGAAGGGGCGAAGCAATCTCAGCAAAAAACCCTATGTACCACCCGTAATAGAAACACAATCCCAAAAAAGCTGTGCACATCACGAACGGTTCTTAAATCTGGCCAATTGAGAACTGCTTCCACTTTCGAAGGATCCATACGGACTCCATCTTTAGACACGATATGCCCCAAGAAGTGTATTTCTTCCAAGAAGAACTCACTCTTCTTGCCATTTATGACCAACCTATGCCTCCGGAGTTCTTCAAACATAGTGGCCAAATGTTTCCTATTCTTCTCTCTGAGCATGAATGCACAATCATGTCATCAAAGAATGTGCCCACAAACGCTCTGAGGCCGGAAAATCCTATCCATCATATTGTTAAAGGTGGAGAGAGCACTTGTCAAGCCAAAGGGCATGACCAAGAACTCATATAGCCCAAAGGTGGTCCGAAATGCTCTTATGCACATCCTCGGGTCTAATGCGTATCTGATGATACTCGCTTTTTTTAAGTCTATCCGACTAAAGACTGATGATACCCGCTTTTTAAGTCTATCCGACTAAAGACTATGGAGCCTTGTAATAAGCGGTCCAATATATCATCAATTCTCAGAATAGGGAATCGATTCTTGATGGTGTTCTTGTTTAGCACCTTGTAGTCTATACACATGCACCAAGAACCATCTTTCTTTTGCACTAAGAGCACAAGTGAGAAAAAGGGTGATGAAATAGGTTGAATCAACCCCTTTTTCAACAACTCTTGTACCTGGTTCATAATTTCCTCTTGTTGGGCTGCACTATCGTGGTACGGCGATCTATTTGGTGGGGTACTCCCCGGAATAATATCAATAGCATGAACTTCTGGCCTTTCTGGAGGAAGTTCTCCTTGCAATAGATTCATCATCTTTTGCATCTTTTACAAAAACCAAGTACACGGAAAGATGCTTTTTCATTACTAATAAAATGGCCAAAGCCGATACAATAGGAATAGATTTCCCTTTAAGCTTTACATCCAAAATATGCTCTTTCCCTCTATGAGTCAAAGTAATCTTCCTGTTGTACGTATCCACCACCGCATGTACTCTATGACACCATGGCATACCCAACAAAACATCACCCCCATCAAGTGGCATGATATAGAATTCCTCACTGTCCACATAACCCTGCACATGAAGCCTCAGCTTCCCAATAAAAGGGATAACGGGTTCTGCATACCCAGGACAAACCATATTAGCCTCATACAAAGACCCCATCTCCTCTGCGTGGATCCCCAATCTGCCTGGCTGTCCCCAACAAGGTCAAGAACTAACCCTGCAGAAGGCTTTGCTTTCTTAGACTTGGGCTCCCCTTTAGTGTCAGAGTCCTTGTGGGACTTACGCTTGGGACAATTGAAAGACATATATCTCTCTTCAACACAGAAAAAGCATTTCTTGGCATCCAACAAGGCCTGTTTCTCCTCGAGTTCTCTTGGGCATTGGTAACATCTTACGTTGCTTCTCTGCAGGCACTGTTGCATCACGCAATGCATGCCCTAACTTTTCAGTTTTCTTGCTAGTGCTTTTGCTGCCCTTAAAGCCAATTGAAACCCCAGTGAGTAACGCATTTGACATCATGGCATTCTCTATCATCTGCGACATCTTGTTACTCGAGTCTTAATGTAATAGTCACGCACTTCCTTGGGCAACCCACAACAATACTTCTCAACCTGCTCTGACAATGGCACTGCATGATAAGAAGTAACTGGGAGTAAAGCTTCCCAAAACTTCTTCTTGTAATCCTCAAGATTCTTTGTGCGCTTTTGCCGCACAGGTCATAGCTGGGGACTTGCCGAATACCGTATGCGAGCCACGAATGGCTGCAAGCATACAACCAGGAAAGCAAGCTCAAACAGAATGCAAAAGGTGTGTCACTCACCGCTCAACCGCCACCTTGAAGGATTCCCGCGTCGCAGGGAAGAAGGAGCCGCCGTCGCCGCTCTACCACCTCTCCGCCGCCGTGCCGCTACACAGTGCTCGATCGCTCTCTCACTCTCTCTCTCTCTCACACACACACGCAGGAGAAGGAAACCAAGGAGATAAGACAAGAGCACTCTTGTATTCACAACACATGAGAATGAGGATTTTAGGGTTACATTTGACTCTTATAGGTGACTTGGCCGTTCACACTTGGGCATCCATACATGGCCGGCCGATCCTAACCCTTACCCTGCTGATATTCAAGGTGCGCCTCTCATCGGCGATCACCCAATCCCTTTATCCTTAACATATGGTGCTGACAAGCCCGGCCCATCACTCAGAATATTTAAATTTACATGACGTAAAACGTAGTACGTCTCCATGTCCGTCATAAGTTAACATGCCCCCTTTCCTGATGTAGATTCTGTCCTCGGAATCTATGGTATGGTAAGCTCTATAGGGTTGTTGTGGTGGACCATCTGCAAAACAGGGAAGTAGAGTGAAAGTATACTGGAATTCAAAAGATATAAAGTGTATAAATTCAAGCATGTTAGACCACAATGGATGTTGCTATGAGAACTTAGTTTAAGGGTCACATGAATGAGCTAGTGTAGCAAATTAACAGGAGTTTAAAATTATTGAAAGTAAATAAAGAGTTATCAAGATGTCAAAGGTTAATCAAGGTTTATAACTGGCCTAAGTCAAGGAAAATAACCAAGCTTAATAAATAAACAGATGACCACACTGTGTCTAAGAACAAGTTAATACCATGAGCCTAGGGACACAAGAAACATCAGAGTTACAGGGGCCTTTTGCCTTTATTTTTTTATGCACGTGATAATTTTTACACTCAATGGCGACCTTCTTAAGGCAAAACTAACATCGATCCTGGTACCATGTTTAACACAAGGCATTATCCAGGAATCTATTAGCTTACTTTAGGCAAGGCTACCCCCTATTAACCAAGGCATCGGTGTGGAGTAGAATACTCCTCGCCTACCAAGTATCAATAAGGCGATAGGCCAACATTAAAGCACATCATAGACTTGTATTGCCATTGATTATAGGCTCTTCTTTTTTTTAAAATAATTTCTTTTGATCTTCGCTCTTGAACTATAATTTATCTTGCATCCTTTCGACAAAGGGGTAAAAGCTATGTCCTAGAGGTCAACACACACATGGCCAGGTGTCAAACATTAAGATGGTTTGACCCTAGACCTAAGACAATCGTATTCCAAGGTTAACTAAAGACGTCATGCATTCTTAGGAATATACCCAATAAGGTTAAGCTCATTAATGATTTACACTAGCACGTCAAGCAACTTCAAAAACTAAGTAGTACATTGACAATTTCCATGTGGTCATGCATTATAGTTCATGCAATTAATTGAACAGAAAAAACGAAAGAGAGTGGGTATGGAAGAATTACACCTGTATTTTGGAGATCTCCTTGATTTGATGAGAGAAATGATCGCAATTTGATGAGATATTTATGTATGAGCGTTGCGGCTATCTCAGGACTTGAAAGCGAACCCACCTCAAACTATTCAACCTGTACAATCAACTAACAAGCACTATACCTCGAGAGGCACATCAGTGTGAAAAATTAAAGACTCATTTAAGGAATCCAAACTAGAAAAAAAACTTGAAAACACTAACCTACCTACCAGTCATCACCACACTACTACTGAGGATACGGTAAGAGGATATTGTAGAGTCCTGGCTCTAGCCCTAAGGCTAAGCCTCTATCCGCATCATCCAAATAAATAAAGTCAACCTCAGTAGTGCCATGAGTTTCATCCGTCCATTCATCATTGTTAGATATTTCCTTTTCATTTTCCCATCCACATAAACTCATCAAGAATGTAACCATGCGAGGATAGTCATCTTGTGGAAAAGGAAAGCATTGGGCTATCGGGGATATTTCCTCTACGGAGTAGGGGTCAGTCATGGTCAATAGGCGAATTAGCCATTCTAATTCCTCAACATTTTCCTGTCTGGCTAGTACATCTATATGATCCCATTCAGTTTCAATTACAGGATAGCACATGTGAAATATCTGAGAAAGGTACAGATGATACCTCTCACCAAAGGTGGGAGTGGATGAAGTGTTTGATGATCGTGTATCTGCCATATCTGCAAACACAGATATAGCATCAGTAGGTTTGTGTGACAAGTCAATCTAGTTCTTGATTGTATACGGATATTTCTCCTCTTTTTGTGCTCTTGCTCTTTTTACTATTTTTTTATTTTTCTTTTCTTTGTTTTTTTTTTAAAAAAAATGTATGAAGCTATATATATACATCCCCTTGAATTTGGCAATTACATGGTCAGGGGGGGAGAAGGTTAAGGAGGAAGCATTAGAATGTTAAGCGTGAGTACATGCTTCCCCTTTCCTTGGGTAGATCATATTATTTGCAATGATGTTGCAGCCTCTTGGAACCAATTTGTCCAGCAGGTCATAGGTTGTGATGTGGGCAGATAGCTTTTTATGACCCTTGTGGCCACATCCAATTGTAGAGATGGTAGTGTACGCTCCCATTGATGAATGGAGGAAATGGTTTCCAATGATACTATTACAAGGGGAGACGTAGACTCATCGATTTTTTGTTGGGTGTTGACAAGAGTAGGTGTAGAGCATGTAGAAACTTCTATATGAGTGTGTGCCTGGCATGAGGAGCTAGAAGCTTCATGTGGCTCCCCCCTTCCTGAGCTAGGTGGTAATGATCGATATCGTTTGGGAATCCAAACTAACTCTGGAAGAAGTGGTGCGGAGCACTCTGTTACCTTTCCCTTACCACGGTCTTGAATTGTCATTGGGGTGGCAACAATTGGTTTGCAAGGTTTTACAGGTGATGTAGAGGGATTCAGCTTATGTTTAGGGACCCAAATCTAGTCATTCCCCTCGTCGTAGTACCCTTGGGCTACTAATAATTTTTTAGGGATCCATCGCGATGTTACATTGCCCTTTCTCGGGTGGGTAGCTGCTTTCCTTTTACGAGGCTTCTTGGTGGCTGAACGAGATTGAGCAGGGGAAGTAGCTGCCAACGAAGCTTTTGGGACCCATTTGTATGTATTTTTTGGCATAGTAAGCGGAGCTTTAGAGACCACCCTGCATGTTTCCACTCTTGGCGTTGAAGCGTTAGAGGGATGGCAAACAATCAAAGATGGTTTTGCCATTGGACTTTGTGATTTTTCATTATCTAATATTTGAGTGGATGACTTAGGTGCGGGATTTTGAGCGGTCAGACCTAGTGTTGGTTCTTGCATTGTGACTCGTCTAGTTGCCCAATCGATATTGCACTTGGTGGCCATCATCCATTTGCGCCCTAAGTTTACAGTCCCTTCCATGGTACCCGTGCAGGCATAACCAAAAAACTTTGAATTACGGTCCCCTTGTCATAGGCAACCGGAGTGTGCAGAATTCCTGAGATAGGGGTTTTCTTCTTGTTGATTCCTTGAACTTGGATAGCACTCTTGGATAAAGGTGGTTTTCCAAGTTGACACCACATGCCATATGATAACAAATTGTGTTGAGCTCCTGTATCCAATAATGCATTATACAGCACCTCCCCGTAAGGACTCTGTAACTAAATTGGGTATCTTAGAGGTGGGTCGGATTCCAGTGAATCCTCCTCTGCCTCCTCAAAAAATACTTGCGTAATTCCCAAGTTGGCTTCTCGTTGTCGCCTAGCACGCTGTCGACATTCTTTGGCTTCGACTCTCGCTTGTATCTTTTTAAGCTCAGCTTGTTCAGCTTGTATCTTTTTAAGCTCAGCTTGTTCTTTAGCTGCCTTCTTTTGATGGATTGTAAATTGTCGCTCACAAGTTCAAAAGGACAACCGAAGCGTGTGATTATATTTTCAAAGAGGAACTTGGCTGTTGTCCTCGCATCTGTCTTACGTGTCGCTTTCGCTTCAGCCCATTTGGTCATATAGTCAGTGGCCACAATAATATAGCGAGATTGTGTGTTTCGGGCTGCTGGGCTAATTGGACCTACAAAGTCTAAACCCCACTTTTCAAATGGTTGGTTTACTTTGATTGGATGTAGGGGCATCTGATCTTTCCTCTGGGGTTTCTTGTATCGTTGGCATTCATCGCTCGCAACCCTTCACAAAGAGTGATGTATCTTGGAACATAGTGGGCCACCAATACCCTGATTATAAGATCTTTCGCGCAGTTAAGTCTCCTGAGAAGTGATCACCAACTACGCCCATATGTGCCTCTTGCAAAATGTATAGATACTCATCCTCTCGGGCACAACGCCTAAGAACGTCATCCTTTCCTCTTTTATAAAGAGTCCCGGCTATCAGGCAATAGGGTTCGCATTCTTTGATCAGCTTTTGAGCTAGATTTTTACGAAGCTCCTTGGGTGGAAAGCCATTAACCAAAAAGTTAACAATCTTCTCACTCCATTCAGGCATTGTCTCCACCATGAACAGGGAAGTGTCAGGTAAGTCATCATCAACCCCCGTAGGAGCCTCACCATTAGGTATGCGAGACAAATGATCAGCCATAACATATTTTTTGCCAGGTCTCACAACAACAGTGAAATCAAACTCAAGAAGAATCAATAGCCATCGTGTGATTCTCCCTGTGGAGCATGGTTTGTTTACCAGATACAACAATGCTTGATGATCCACATATAAAACAAACTTGGTGGCAAGGAGGTAATAACAAAATTTCCTTACTGCATATATCATTGCCAACCCTTCTCGCTCCGTAGTGGTGTAGTTCATCTCAGCATCGTGACTGGCAAAGCTAATGGGGTAGTCTAGCTTGTGTTCTCCAGGTTGAGTTAACACACACCCAATAGCAAAGTTTGATGCATCAATATGCACATGGAAGAGTAAATCCCAGTTAGGCATTCTCAAGATTGGAGCACTCACCAAGGCCTTCTTTAATAGCTCATAGGCACGGTCACATTCTTCGGTCCAAATAAACTCGATGAGAAGCTTATACAATGGTCGAGCTATCTCGGTGAAGAAGAGAATAAACCTTCGATAATAACCAACGTGGCCCATAAACTGTTGGACTCCCTTATAGTTGGTGGGTGGGGTTAATTCTAGAATGACCTTGATTTTACTCTCGTCAGTGGAAATCCCATTTTTGGACACTATATGCCCTAGGATAACTCCGTGTTTAACCCAGAATTGGCATTTGAAAGGATTCAATGAGATGCGATATAATCTACACCTTTCAAATATTTTTCGTAAACACATCAAGTGCTCGTCCCAAGAGGAATGAACACAAAGATCATCTAAGAAAGCTTCACAGAAGTCCCTTAGATATTCCTTAAAGGCCGTGTTTATCAATCGTTGGAATGTTGCAGGTGCATTGGTCAAGCCAAAAGCCATGACGCGAAAGGCAAACACTCCAAACTCCGTGAGATAAATGCTGTTTTAGCTTGGTCCTCGACTGCAATTGTGATCTGATTGTAACCTGAGTACCCATCTAAAAAGCTATATGCCTCCTTGCCTGCCACTCTTTCAAGCACATGTTCAGAATATGGCAAGGGGTAATGATCCCTTCTGGTGGCTGCATTAACCTTTTTGAGATCAACGCACACTCTGAGTTTCCCATTCTTCTTTGGTACGATGACTATCGGAGAAACCCATTCTGAGTGCTCAATAGGGTATATGAATCCACATTTTACAAGCTTTTCAATTTCCTCTTGTACAATCTTTGCGTACTTAGGATTCATTGGGTAGGGACGTTGCTGGACTGGTTTAGCTGTGCTAATCATTGGAATCGTGTGTTGCACCACCGAGGGTGGAACACCCTTCATATCATGATATGTCCAAGCAAATATGTCCTTGAATTCTTTAAGAAGCTTTGTAAGTGCAGCTTCTTCCGCCTTGGTGAGGTCTTGAGCAATAAAAACTGGTTTAGACTCCTCACCCGGATCTGCTAAGTCTATCTCCTTAACTACCGCAGGGCCATCATAGGCATCGCTACTCCAGACCACTTTACGTTCCCTTGTGCTAAAGGATTTGAAATGCTCGGGTGCGGGGTGTAAGTCTACTGGTTCTTGTTGTGCCAGGCTTTTTTCTTTCAATTCCACTTCCTTTTGTTGTTGAGCCAACTCTTGGTTTTGCCGCCTTCTTGCAGTACGACTTAGTTTTGGCTTCTCTTCGATTTCTAATTGGGCGACGTCATGAGGTTGCGGAATACACCACATGACACTTTGGAGGTATTGTCCCCAATTATCTGCTAACTTCCGATGAGCATCAATGGCTCCTACATAACTAAGCCATTCTGCAGTGGATCTTTCCTTGTTTATTGCAGTGTGTACATTAGCTCGATAGCGTTGGCGCTTATGTCTCGTTTTCTTCTTACCAAGTTTTTGATTTTTGTTTCTATCAGATTCAGACTCACGTGGTCGATCTTCACTTGTGCCCCCCTCACTTTTGGATGAACCGCAGGAGGTCACTGTCCTCCTAGGCCTTGAGCACCTTGCTTCCACATTTGGGTGAATATTTGATTCATCCCTCCCATCAGGCTCAGAGTTAGTTTCTTCTTGAGATTCATACTCAGAGTTGCATTGGTCAGAGTCTTCGCTACTTTTAGTGTCAGTGGAGTTTGCCACTTTCTCTCCATCCAAGAGTCAAGTGCATAACACCTATCATGTTTATTGGCACTAACGGTGGGATATCTTGCCCCTCAGGTGTTACCCAGCTTGTGCCTCTATTTCCCCATGTGTATATGGTTGCCGCTAGGTGTACCCAATCCACGTTATCTGACTCAGTCATACCCGGTAGGACATCCATATAAGGAGAATCTTTCCCATCATCAGTCTCTTTTTTGCATGTATAGCAATACCTTAATGGGGCAGAGTGAATAGTGGTATCCGATCGATTATCCATGATAACCTTGCTTCCTAAAGGATGTGCACGACCATTCTCAAGATCAACTCGAATGACAGAGTCCTGGAATTGTAGATAGACATGGTTTTTCGACGAGTCATGCACCATTTGTGCCTCCCTCATGAAAGGACGTCCTAAGATCATTTGATATGACATAGGATGCTTGGAGAAATCCATTACAATGAAGGTATGTCTTACCTTGTATCCCAGAACCTTGATCTTAAGGTCCCTTAACATTCCAATAGGTTTAGCAATAGTTCCGTTCGCCATCTTAACCACTATGTTTGTGACTTCGAGGTGAGGTCTCCCCATAGATTCCCAACAGTTTTTAGTCACAATGCTCACTCCAGCACCACCATCAAGGATTCCCTTTAGACTTAATCCCTTGGTAGTAATGGGGAGGGTTGCATTAGATTCGTCACCTTCAAAGTACTGTCCCAACTTGTTAACAGGTATTTCAACGACCGAGTCTTCATCTAGGTTGGGTCGTAGATCCCAATGTTCCCCTTCATCTTGAAGCGTGTTGGGTCTATCCATATTTGCAAATTGTGGTAGCCCCGCCTTTAGTTCTCCATTGAGAAATGCCCGAAGAGCTAAGAATAGCTCAGGATCTCCGTATAATTTGGATATGATCGTGGTTCTGATTTCAGAGGACATGAAATCCATTAGCTTAGACACATTCAATGGTACTTTTCGAGACATCGCCCCTTGACTAGGGATTGGTGAAGATGGAATCACTTCCTCTTCGATGGGGTCAGGCATTCCCTCACTAAACATTCTTTCAAGAAAAAAGGGTGTTTTCCCACTTCCTGATGTCCTATCCTCACTTTCTTCCCGAATGATACTAGGTATAGCTAACAGTTTATGGTTCCTGTGAGGCTGAACTTGCGTAGGAAACACTATGTTTGGAATTTTGATTTCTCTCGGGTTTGGCTCCAGTTCTCTTTGTGTTTCTTCCACTAAACCCCTTAAGTGTTGCACTTGTTCAATCTCCTCAACTGGGTTTGGGTAAGTTCCAATCTTTTTCTTGAGGGTTTTTGGCCCACGTGGCTTGTCTTGGGGAGTCTCAGTTAGTTTGGGTGGTCGAGAGGGCATTAACTGACTTGGTTGTGGGGCCAAGGAAGTTTCCTTCTGTTTTCCCTTATTTATGTACTCGCTTGATTCTCCTTCATTGAGCTCCCGAGTGGGTTCCTCCCTTAAGGTAGTGGCTTTGGTCCCCATGGTTTCTATTGAATCAGAATCATCTTCAGGATCATTCATATACACGGGGTCGTCTCTTGTCCCTATGTTAGTCTTTGAACTGGGCTTGGAGCTCGTGGCATTAAGCGATCTCTTCCGCCGTGTTTTCTTTTTCTTTGCCTGAGCGATTGATGCAGTATCCCTCTCTTCAAGAATGTAGTTTTGATTTTGAAGCATTGATCGTGTAACTACATTCGCGGGTACAACGGGTGTGGTTCCTCGTGCTTGGTTGACCTCAACCAAATTCAATGGCGTAATCTTGGGTGCATTAGGATTATGTGGACATTGAGCGATCAAATGATCTATGCCACAACGATTACATGTAAGTACCGACATTCCCGATGTGCTCCCTTGATTTGGTTGCATTTGAGTAGCGATCTTCTGTAGCCTATTAGGGCACTCCGCTACACGATGCGGTCCACCACACTCATAGCATTGAAGAGGTGGTCTCCTCGCCAAGGTATTAAGGTTTTGCCCTCTTGTGGCGAGAGCAGCCGCTTGATATATAGGCTTGACTTGCCCGAAATGATCCTCCATGTAGTACTGGGGAATCATTTCAAACGTATCAATCCCATATGGAGCAGTGGGGTCTATCTCCTCTTCATAATCCCCACACGCACTATGTGACTCACAACCCATCTGGTTTATTGGGGTAATCCTTGGATGTGGAGGTTGTGGTCCTAGCACTGGCGGTGGGGTAGCGGCACAGACTGGGACTACATTCGGATTAATTGGAACTATGTGCTGTGACGGTTGCTTGACAGGTTGTGCAGCCATCAGCGCGGGTACTTGAGGTGTGTTTGACCAGGCTAGTGGTGCCTGATTTGCCAACATTCGCTTAAGTACTAGGCAATCTTTAGATTGATGGCCATACTTACCACATGCATTGCAATTCCCATTGAATTTGACTCTGAATGTGGGACATTCACTCGTGCTATGTGGTCCTAAGCAAACCGAACACCATTGTTGCTCTCTCCTTGGGTACATATGGCTATTCTGAGGAGCTCGATTACCCCTAAAGTATTCTTGGAGAGCCTTAGTAAGGTCGGTCACACAGACATTTCAGATATCTTGGGCTCCTTGGCAATAGGTTTCATCGTCATTGGCTCGTGCCCAGATACTTGCAAACTAACGGATTTTGTCTCTGAAGACACCTTTTTACCTGCAAAATCATCAAGTTGTCTTCTAACTGGATTGCATTGGCAGTGACTGCTTCCCACGTTGTAAGACCTCTAATGACTAGGCCATTGTATATGTCCTCGTGGCGCAATCCTCGGATGAATCTATCGAGCAGTTGGTTATTATTGAAGCGTTCGTCGGGAGTGCAACGAGAATTTAGATGCTTCAATCGACTTATAAAGTCTCTCACTGACTCCCCTTCCTCGCGTTCAGCTTTTTGGAGTTGAGATGCTACTCCCCACCAAAGCACACCCTCACGTATGTATTCTTTCAAGAACAATCTCTTGAGAGTGAGGTAGTGAGTGCGCTCTTCAACCCTTAAGGTTCGATACCAATCTCCGGCCTTCCCACTCAAGGTTAAGCCTAAGGCTTTACACTTATGCAGCTCATTGTGCTCTTCCAAGGAATCACACACGTGTTCGAAGACTTCAATGTGCTTCCTAACATCCTCGTTGCCCCACTGAAGTTTTGAGTGAGCTTAGCCACTTGTACTGCCTTGCTTCTAGGTTCTCTCTCAGGCATACCCCGCATGTTTTCCGCAATAGATCGTCCGATCGTCTGAGCAAACGCTGCGAGATCACCTAGGTGAGCAGGCATAGCTGGTGGAGGCACTTCTGGGATAGCCTGGCTGATAGGAGTTGGCGTTGGTCTGAGTATCTTGGCAAATGACGTAGGATATGATATGTGACTAGGCCTAGCTCCTCTTGGATAAGGGTTGTGATAAGGTGGTTGTGGAGCATACGCCATTGGCATACTAAGAGGCATAGGAGCTACATGAGCATGAGTAGCGATAGGTACATATGGTTGATAGGCACTGGCACGCACTGTTGTAGCTATTGTTCCACTAGGTAGCAGTGTAGCGGTGTCGTACTAACTACAGTGGTAAAAGGTGTGCTTTTTGTCATGCTCATCATTGGGGTAGGCATTGTGGATTCCTTAATGGAAAGTTGAGCCAAGGTTGGAAAGCTAAAGTTACTGCTCGTGGGCTCAACCTGCATTGAGACTCCAGGCGAAACAACATACGAAGGGTCTATGGGACTCACCGAGGGAGTCTCCAATTGTGATAGGGTTGGTTGTTTGGCCTTGCCCGTATCCAAAAATCTCATAGGGCTAGTGGAAACTAAGTTCACTCCCCTATTTTGCCTCTCAAATTGGATAATTCTATGAATAACCTCACATATCATTTGTTGTTGCTCCTCTAGATTAGTGGCGCTAGATGTAGATTGTAGGACTTCTAACCAACCTACATGGTATGTGTAACCCGTGTATAGGTTAGTTAGAGTCTCTGTGTGTAGATCATATTCCCAATTTTCATTGAGAAATATCCCATCCAGACTTGGTGTGCCAAACAGTTCTCTTGAAGTGGACGCAATGTCACTTCTTATGGATTGGCTTCTAGGGACCTCTACTTTAGGAAGAGCATAGGAAGGTGGTAGCTCAGTAGGGCCCTCATTAAACGAAGTGGGTAGAATATCCACATGGACATTCTTTGGGAGGGTAGGGTCTACATAAGATGTGAATGGCGAATCTACTACCCCTCCTTCCTCATTTACTTCACTTGTCACATGTTCAGAGCGTGTAGCTCTACTAAAGGTCTCTATTAGACGACTAAACATGCTAGATCCGGGTTGTGGGACCCAAACTAGCATGTTTTGGCTTGTCTCCTCAGGGTTCTTGGTAGGGTGCCCTTCCATGGCTTCTGAGTCAGAGGACGAGTCACTATCCACTATTCGTGGATCTTGGGTTGCACTCCCTTGGGTTCCAGTCGAAGGCCAAGATGCTAACGTGGAGGGATGGTGTGAGCCTGTGTAAACTGAAACGCTTTCTAGTGGCTCAAGCTCTAGCACCCGACCAAAACGTAGATGCATGTGACGTGGGTACCCTACGTGCGTTGGTAACTACCCTTAAAGCCCACACAAGTGGTTTCTTAGGTGTTTCGCACCCCGTTTTTACTTATTTTTAACTCGTTTTTGACCCCCTTACTTACGGTCGCGAACTTGGACTAGGGCGTGTGATAGCTCGAAACGAGCGTATCGTTCAAAGGGTCCTAGCGTGCTTTACAGCACCGTGTTTGCCTATCCGGAACTCTCGTGGTCCTCAAAACAGTCCGTTTTCCTATGGGGGAAGGGGCAAAAGCCTATTTGCTTGTGGAGGAAATGGTGAGGGCTTTATCCCACATGCTCACTTTACTCCTTGGGGAGTGGGCTACATATAGGGCACAACTTCCCATAAGCTCTCACTTGAAAGAAAGCTATGGAGGCTCACTCTCCTATATATATATATCAAAAGACCGAGCCCGAGGTCGGGGCCGTGGGTCGTGAGTCAATTGGGGTTTTTTCTTTTCAAGATTTTTTTCTCCAAATAACTTTCCTCTCCACACGTTTGGTTTTTTCTTTTCAAAATAAAATAAAAATTTTTATTTTTTTATTTTTTTTAATTTTTTGGAATTATTTTTTTAATTTTTTTATTTTTTGAGATAAGTTCTCTAGGGTTCAGCCTTGGCCGCGGCGTATTTCGCACATAGCACAGGTCTGGGGATTCAGAAGGCCGGGGCCGTGGGTCGTGGGTTAAGGGTCAATTGGGGTTTTTTCTTTTCAAGATTTTTTTCTCCAAATAACTTTCCTCTCCGCACGTTTGGTTTTTTCTTTTCAAAATAAAATTTAATTTTTTATTTTTTTATTTTTTTTATTTTTTGAAATTGTTTTTTTTATTTTTTTATTTTTTGAGATAAGTTCTCTAGGGTTCAGCCTTGGCCGCGGCGCAGTTCGCACACAGCACAGGTCTGGGAATTCAAAAATCCTCCCTCACACGCAAAAAACCAGATAACAGAACGCACGCCCACTCGCGGAGCGGAAAAATAAAAAAGAAACAGAAATGCAAAAGACAAATTGCAGAAACAGATTGCAAAACACAGAAACACCTCAACAACAAACACACAGTCGCTTTCCTACAGTGTAAATTAAACTTCACGCAGCAGCCCGAGCTGCAAACTGGAGCTTGGTGCAGGGCAAGGTGCAGGGCAACTCCCCGGCAGCGGCGCCAAAAATGTGCGCTTTTGCCGCACAGGTCGTAGCTGGGGACTTGCCGAACACCGTATGCGAGCCACGAATGGCTGCAAGCATACAACCAGGAAAGCAAGCTCAAACAGAATGCAAAAGGTGTGTCACTCACCGCTCAACCGCCGCCTTGAAGGATTCCCGCGTCGCAGTGAAGAAGGAGCCGCCGTCGCCGCTCTACCGCCTCTCCGCCGCCGTGCCGCTACACAGTGCTCGATCGCTCTCTCTCACTCTCTCTCTCTCTCTCTCTCACACACACACACGCATGAGAAGGAAACCAAGGAGATAAGGCAAGAGCACTCTTGTATTCACAACACATGAGAATGAGGATTTTAGGGTTACATTTGACTCTTATAGGTGACTTGGCCGTTCACACTTGGGCACCCATACATGGCCGGCCGATCCTAACCCTTACCCTGCTGATATTCAAGGTGCGCCTCTCATCGGCGATCACCCAATCCCTTTATCCTTAACATATGGTGCCGACAAGCCCGGCCCATGACTCAGAATATTTAAATTTACATGACGTAAAACGTAGTACGTCTCCATGTCCGTCCATAAGTTAACATTCTCACATTTCGATGCATCCAACTTATGCCATGCTGTCATTACATCCACCTCAAATGTAGATGTGAGCCACACAGAAGAGGACACCTGTTTAAACTGTACCCAAGTAGACGGTGCTATGCCCTCCTGCAAAAGAAGAGTGGACCACCACTGCAATGCATTGCCCTTGAGAAAAGTCACAGCCTTTCTCACTTTCAAGGATTCCGTGTAATTTCCACCAAAAAAGCAGCATCAAACTGCTGTAAAAAGGTAAGAGCCTTGAGCTTGTCTTTGGCCCCACTGAATGTGTCAAATTTTACTGCAGCTCCATCTTTCTTATAATCCTTCGCCTTACCCATAGGCATTAGATTATCGTAAGGAAGTGGCCTCACAAGATTGCTACCCCCTGAATTCATGCCCATAGTAGGGTCAACATTGCCAGTTCCCACACCTTGCATACCATGCAATCCTACTGATCCTCCCATGTTTCCAAACATACCACTATGCATACCGGGTTGCATGCCCCCATACATGTTTCCAAACATACCACTATGCATACCGGGTTGCATGCCCCCATACATGTTTCCTTGCATTCCGGGCTGCATGCCCCCATACATATTCCCTTGCATTCCGGACTGCATACTACCATACATGTTGCCTTGCATACCAGGTTGAAAATTAGCTCCAAAATTCCCTTGCATTCCCATACCTCCCTGAGGATAACCCCCAATCATAGATTGGAACACGGAACCACCGCCAAAATAGCCTGGATGCATAGATTGTTGTGGAATAGGTGGCTGTCCGAAAAAGGAACTCTGTGGGTTTGCACCATAAGTGTTCTGCATGTTAGAAAGCTGTCCACAAGCAAGATCCTGTGGGAAGGCACCACTATTCTTGAGGTGGGTTCCTAGAATGCACCTTCTTTTTCTTCTTCTTAGGCTCAGAAGGGGCCCTCATAAATTCAGCAAACTTCTCACTTTGCGTGAGCTGCATAAGCACATCCACTGTCCCTACCAAACGAGCTTTGAACTAGGCATCATCTTCCTCTTTACTTGGCATATCTTATGGCTACGTTACATCCTCATAACGTGCATCTTCTGCAACCTGTTCTCCTGCAAGTACATCCTCAGATTCAGTCCTCTCAGGAGTGGTCTCCTGCTCTTCCTCATCATCATAATCATAATCATCCTCAGAGTCTGACATCTTGCTGAAATTCTCAGCAATGACTTTCCTCGAGATAACCACGAGCTTACCCCATTAAGAAAGTTGGTGATGGTCCCAACAACGGAACCTTGAAACCGGCCTCTGGTAGAAACCAAAGTGCGGTAGACTAGCAGTCACCCAAACCAATTGTAGTCCAACAGATAAACAAATAAAAGGGGACTAGAGTGCTCCAACACGAAAAGAAGAACGACACCTATTGGTCCCAAAGCTTGGTGCCCCTTTCGATATTTCTGTATTCAAATTCAATGGAAAAGTTTAAATGAGTACATGATGGCCAATCATGGCTTGTATGCCTACATGTCCAATCTGCCAATCCTCTGGACCTCTTAGCATAGAGGTTACACATAGCTTTGTGTCTCAAAAACACCACACTGTTATCACCTCTAATCTGCTAAGACAGTGCATCCATGAGGCCTTGAATATGCATCTAACTGAACCATGCACATAGCCACAAACTCAACCATGAAATAGTCCATAAACTCTTCCAAATCAGTCCACAAACTTGCCCTGTTTCCACCCATTGAACTGCCAAACCCTTCCTCTCACAAAGGGGCAAAGAAAACAGCTCCGGAACAACCACAAGCCAATGAAAAAAGTGACTCAGTGTGACACCTCCTGTAGTCCCACCTGCTCACAAAGAGAGAGAAACTTACAGTCCTTGTGTCACTTTTCACAAGAGAGAGGAGGCATGAGGAAAAGCCCCATTCTGTTGTCCTGTTCTCTTGTCTTGTGCAGTCGCCTACAATCTAGCACCTGATTCGACATGATAGAAAGAAAGAACACTTGTGGGTGAACCTGCTGTCCAGCCCTGCACTCCCTCCTACAATCCATGTTTATGTGTCAGCTCTGTCTGTATGGATAGCAGTAGAGCCAGCCAGCCTCTTGCCAAAAGCACAGGAGAAGGAGATTCAGTAGTAGGCGCCTGTATACACTGCAGCGCAACAGCCAACCAGCCCTCCAAAAGCCAAAGAGAGAGAAAGGTTCAGTGTCTGTGTTCTCTGTTCTGCGCAGTACAGCACCCAACTACCCTTCACTCTCCAAAAGCCAAATAGAGAGAGAAAGGTTCAGCGCCTGTGTTCTCTGTTCTGCAGTACAGCAGCCAACTAGCCTTCACTCTCCACATTAGGAAAATTCTGGACTCAAAAGAGGGCTGTTTCAACAATAATATAATAATAGACACATAGATTGAGTGACATGTAATCTACGAACGAGATTCACCGGTGGTGGGACCTCTGTACAAACCCACCCAAAACGTGGAGAAACTCTTATCTTCATGAAATATTAAAAAAAACCATCACCTTGTCTTAAAATATTTAAAACCGTTTTTTTGTCAGAAACTAACACAATAAAAGAATGTTTTCCACATTCCTGTGTTAGACGTGGAGCACTAAAAAATTCTTTCCACCACCCCTAGAACTAATGAAGCTTGAATGCTTGGAATAGATAGATACACATTCTCCCGGTTATTCCCTCAACTTGGTTCCACTTTTGAATCTTGAAACATCTTTGGCGCCCAAAAAGAACACACCGTCCCTCATTTCATCCTCCCTCCTTGATCCACAAAAGCGGTTAGCCCAGTCATCCACTTTCTGCTACTTCTTCTTTCTCATACGTCTGTTATTCTATCATGGCACCCGAAAGTGGACTGAAACGAGCAAGGAGCAGTATCTCATCTGTTGTGTTGTATAACATAAAAGACGAGAACGAAGAATGGATTCCCCAAGTATACAGGAAGTACTCTTGGGTCACTATGCAGCCAGGAAAACAAGGCCACTACCGAGTGAAGGGAAAGGCATCTGAAGACTTGGCCAAACATTGGAAAGGAAGGATCCTTGACTTTAAGATGGCACCAGGAGGGAAAACTGTCAAAGAAGTGTTGATCCAGCATGTATTCATGCAAAAAGAGATCAACGTGGGACCATTGGAAGGACTTCCAAGACACAGACCACATTGTAAGTGCTTGTGTTTTGTATTTCAACGTTGCAAATAAGGTGATTGATATACATTTTTCTGCCTTGCACAGATTTGTACCCATCCAATCTTCAGGAGTGGGAGCCTGCACAATGCTTGACGGGGTTCTTGAATGTCGTACATGGTGAGGTGGGGGAACTTCAATATGAAGGTCGTGCACCAAGTGATCTCGCAAGAAGTAGAACATATTTCTATGACTCATTTTATACCTTGCCCACTCAATCGAGTCGACATGGAAAGTTGGAACGTATTCCGTTGCCCGCACTTGATAGTCCGGAGTGGCCATTGCTTGACACGGAAGTGATAGAGTCATACAGGACCAAAATGTTTAATGATATTAAATGTGCTATGAAGCCTAGCATTGGTGCAAGAAATGTGCACTTAAGTTTGTTTGTTCCAATTGCATGCTTTGTTCATTTATTTTCTGATTGTAAACAATTGAGAAAAACTAGAACAACTTTTGTGTGCAAAGATGTAGATGAAGTCTGGCTTGATCATTTGTTTGACAAAGGTTGGAGAGTGAAATCATCAAAGGGAGATGATTTGATCGAATGTCGATTGAACACCTCCGACATTGCATTTCGGTGAGTGTTAAAACATTAAAATGTATTTTTGTGAAACAGTTACAACGCTTATTTGATTATACTCGGAAAATTATCCTAATGATATTTTGGAATCAGATACTATATTGTCAGGCAACATCTGTGCATGTCATTTACTTATAGAAGGTGGCGATGGATCAACAACAACTGGGAAAGCATGGACCAAGATACAAGAGATGGCAGCCACTCTTGCTTGATAGATATAGTTATGATTCGACAGGGTCACCCATCTTTGACATTGGAAGTGGAAGAGAATTGGACTCTCGAATATGTTAGGAAGGAATTAGAAGTAGCTATTCAGAATCCTCCAGATCAATTTTGCTTCAAGCTCGATGGTCGGAAGCTAAGTAAAAGAAGAGAGCATCAGATCATTTGTAAAGATGTTGCAGCCCCACATGAATTGGAGGCACTAGAAGATATATGATGTGACCATGTATACGGTGACAATGTATTTTCCATATGCAATAAACTTATCTATTCAGAACATTGCTTTTGTAATGCTTTATTGTTTAAAACAATGTAATGAAGGCAAGAATTCCCCAATTGAATTTTTATGTACACAAAAAAAGGCTTAAAGTAAGAAAGCAAGCAGTGAAGGAACACAGTAGCAAATTTGATCCTCTGATTTTCAAATGATAAGTGTATTTACATTTGATGTTCTCCCTCCAATACATGTATAGCTGCATATTTACAAACGTACATTTGTTGGAAGAAGGAAAAAACTATTTATGGCTGGAACCCATAGGTATCGGCTTCAGGATGGAGCCAGGGCTCTTCTCCCAAGTATGGAGCCCATGTAAGAGGCTCAGGGGGGCCTATCCCCCCTCCTGGATTGGGCGGGATGAAGTCCACTGGCCCGTCTGGAGGCATAACTTCAGCGACCTTGATCAATTTCGCAATCGTTTCCTCCCTAAACGTTTGGACGTCTAGGTCCACGTAGCGAGACATTGATGGAAACTGCCATCACAATTCATCAAGGCATAAATAAGATCAACATGACAATATATAAGAAGATAAACAAGCGCACAAATGCGTATGGGAGCTGAAAATGCTTACATCCTCTGAAGGGAGCTGAAAAATGCTTCGTAGCAGCAACATTGCATTAAGTGCAACCCTCCACCCACAGCTGTAGCCATCTTCTTGTTTGGGGACACTAACCCTACGGATGGTCGATCGATCCAGGGTGTCGATGTCCATGCTGAGGCTCTCGTAAGCTGCCATTAGTTTCCTGACTCCACTGTAAACAGAGACCAATCATTATCCTGATCAATCCGGACTTCTAACTCAAACAATAATATGTATCTTAATGATTTTTACTTACAGCAAAACATTTCCATGGACACCAGATGTCGAATTTGCAAGGTAAATGACATTTTCTTGCACGTCGACTAGTAGAAGACTCCAATGGGAACTGCACAATAGAATTCTATTAGTTTCAATCCAAAGGAAGCACTATATAACTCGTGTACGGTGATTCCTATAAACATCATGCGAGAGAGAGAGAGAGAGAGAGAGAGAGAGAGACAAACTCACTTTTCATGATATGCCAAAAAAATACTCGGGCATCGTCCAGCTGGACCTCCCGAAACCAGTTCAGCACATCGAGGTACGGAACTGACTCTACTAGCAACAGTGTTGAGACCAGTGAATCAATCTGGAACACTCGTTGCTGTACATCCTCGGGCAATAGCGAAATAACAAAACTTCACAAGGAAACATATCAAGAGTGAGGCATCAACTTTAAGAGCCAAGAATGAAAAATTGTGGGAGGACAGAGAAAAGAGTATACCTTAAAACACATCTGAGCACTTTGTCGTTGACTTCAGTTTTGGGATCAAACAAAATGTTGATTTCTTCAGCATGAATCGGGAAATAACATCTATGCCCTCTAATATTAAAGGGTACATAGAACTCCGGCAACAAAAATTGCAGCGCCTCCCGATTCATGGCGTGGAGTGCGCGAACATTTTTCCTTTTTGTTTGCAATGCAAGCATTGCAGCTTGATGTTCCCTTTGAGCGCTTGTCATTAAATTTGCCCGAGTCTGATGCTCATGATCTGGACCTCCCTCGGTCACCTCTTTAATTCTCACTTTTTGTACAAGCCGGACATCCAAAATTTGTAACATTCGTTCATCAGTAAACGTAACTGGTCTAAGTGACTTATCGTATCTGAAACGAAGGGCTATTAGGCTGAAAAAATCCTTGTTCATTACTGTCACCCTGTGTGCGTGGGCAGCAAGAACGTAACTATCCAAAAAAAATTCGATCATCCAATCTTCTGTGGCCTCTTGCAAGCAAAACAAGGCCGATGCCTTCCACCTAAACAAAATTCCATTCTGCTCACAAATTCTCCTGGCAAGCCTCTGGAAAGGCAATCTGGGAATAGCAGCTGTCGGGTGCTTCATAAACTTTTTGATTTCTCGCAGGGCTGCCGAATGCTCTGCGAAACGCCTGAGTCTAGGCTGCGTTTTGGACAATCGGGAAGGACTGCTTGATTTTCTTGATCTTGAGGCTTTCAGAACGCCCATCTTCTTCCCAGTAGATGAGGGAGCTGCATTATCAATGGGTCTAGCTGTATGCCTTACACGAGCCATCTGAAAACGCAAGAAAAAGCAGAAAACTTTGCTATTCAGTAGTACACGATTAACAATTCACCATAAAGTGAGAGAGGGGGGCCAAGAAAGCAATATGCACTTCCTCGCGTTATGGTGAATCCATTCACCATAACGAGAGATGAAGGTCCACAGAAACACAATAATTCTTCTCGCATTATGGTGAATTCATTGACAACAATAAGAGGCGGATTATCGTGCATTCTTTGAGCTTCGATCTTGCGTTAAAGTGATTTGATTCACTATAACGCGAGACTAAGAGCCAGTCAAATCAAAACAATCCTCCTCGCGTTATAGTGAATCGATCTACTACAACGGGAGGAGGGTTCTCCCGAATCTCTTACCTTTCCGTCTTGCAGTTTGGTGAGTCGATTCACCATAACACATAGAGCAGTATTGAGATTCTAATGACTCGTCGTCTGCTTTACGGTGAATCGAATCACCATGACGGAGGGCAAACAGTCGAAGAGAAAATAATGGCAGGGGGCAAACAGTCGAAGGAAAAACAAAACAATCAAGTATTATACAAGAAACACAAAACAATCAAGTAATACACTTTCATCACATTCTATGAGTGGGAATGGATGGAGACTGTCGTGTAGGAGGTGATTTAATTGACACCAATAAGAGGTGGATTATCGTGAATCCTTTGCCCTTTGGTCATGCGTTATGGTGAATTCACCATAACGCGAGTCTAAGGGCCAGTCAAAGCAAAACAATCCTCCTCGCGTTATAGTGAATCGATTTTCGCGAATCTCTTACGTTTGCCTTCTGCCATGGTGATTCGATCCACCATAAGACATGGAGCTTATTGAGATTCTAATGGCCCGTCGCGTGCTTTAAGGTGAATCGAATCACCACGGCAGAAGGCAAACAGTCGAAGAATAAACAATGGCACAGGGCAAACAGTCGAAGAAAAAACAAAACAAACAAGCAATATACAAGAAACTTACAAAACAATCAAGTATTATACAAAAACTTACATTTCTTGCGTGTGAATGGATGGAGACTGTCGTGCAGGTGTTGGAAAGTCGGTTCAGTACTGTGGCGGTAGTCGGAAGTCAGCTGGAGGCAAGCAGGAGGACGGACAAGGCAAAATCGATAAGAGGACGAAAAGGTGGCGTGATTAACGGCTTTGATTAGTCTTTAGAGCGAACACACGTGCTGGCGGGCTGCCAGGGCGACTAGGCGGCGCTAACGTGTCGTATAGCATTAAAAAGGGCTTTGATTAAACTTTATAGCTTGTACACGTGCTAGGTACACGGCGGGATGCCACGTGGCATTCATGGAATGGCGGGTGAAAACGCGGCGCTGACGTGTCGCGTAGCATTAAAAACGGATTTTCTAGGATACTCATCTCATTTATTGCCTCTTTTGGAGTTCGTATTCTCATTTATCTCCCCACCAACGGCCTTTATCTCCATCAACGACTGACTATCTCCTCCAACCCTCCTTCATCAATCATCCTCCTGTATCCAACGTCAAAGACAAACCTCCAACCTCCTTCATCTCCATCTCCTGCGACGATTGTATACAATTCGTTTTCCTGGTATTTTTATCTCCTTTGTGCTTTTTTCTTCTTTTGTTATTTCGTTGTTTTGGTTTCAGTCGTGGAGAACTTCTTGCTTTGTCTTTTCATCGCGTTAAGGTGAATTGAAAACCTATGACTCCTCGCCTTATGGTGAATTGACTGCGAAGAAGAGTATTTTAATTCGTTTGACACCTCCTCTCTCAGTATGGGTACTGGAGAACTATCTTTATTTTTAATTCAACATAACGTTAGAGGCGTTGCCAAAGGATGATAAAGTCGTCATATTGCGGTGAATCAATTCACCACAACGCGAGCGAAGGTCCCATAGGAAGCACAATACTCCTCCTCGCATTATGGTGAATCGATTCACCATAACGCGAGAAGAGGTCCTTGACTTAGCTGCAATTTTATTTGCGTTAGGGAAAATAGATTCACTACAACGCGAGGAGGAATACCTGGATTCCTCTGGCATCTCCTCTCGCGTTATGTTGAATCCATTTACATTTTCTTCTTTTGTTATTTTGTTGTTTTGGTTTCAGTCGTGGAGAACTTCTTGCTTTGTCTTTTCATCGCGTTAAGGTGAATTGAAAACCTATGACTCCTCGCCTTATGGTGAATTGACTGCGAAGAAGAGTATTTTAATTCGTTTGACACCTCCTCTCTCAGTATGGGTACTGGAGAACTATCTTTATTTTTAATTCAACATAACGTTAGAGGCGTTGCCAAAGGATGATAAAGTCATCATATTGCGGTGAATCAATTCACCACAACGCGAGCGAAGGTCCCATAGGAAGCACAATACTCCTCCTCGCATTATGGTGAATCGATTCACCATAACGCGAGAAGAGGTCCTTGACTTAGCTGCAATTTTATTTGCGTTAGGGAAAATAGATTCACTACAACGCGAGGAGGAATACCTGGATTCCTCTGGCATCTCCTCTCGCGTTATGTTGAATCCATTTACACCACACAGAGATTTGTTGTTTAAGATCGACTGTCTCTTGATTCATTGCCTGAACTAATATTTTCCATGTCTTTTCTACAGACTTGAATTCAGCCATGGCGCAAGTTCAAGTCGAATTTGATGTGGACGAAGAGATCAAAGAAACTCCTGCAACTCTATTATATGACTTCCTGTACAAATGTCGACATCATGATTTGCACCTTGCAATTTCGTTGATGTTCAATAGCGATTTTTCTCTGGAGGATACATTGTCTAGCCATCATGGATACTTCGAAGAGGCAAAGCAAGAGTTTGACGAGCTCACAAATGAAGAACCAATGATGATTGATGGGAAAAGTCACATTCATTTTAATCTCAAGGTTTCGCCGGAGAAGAAGCAGAGGTTAAACAGGGATTGGCACAAGGTGCCATGTGACAAGAAGAGAGCCTTGCTTTGCCCTTTTCACAAAAGAAAGTGCCGCTTGATGGAATACTCCTACGCCTTCTTATGCTTCTTGCACATGAACGTGCAATTAACAGATGAAGAATGTACAGAGCCGCTTGCAAAAATTGAAAGTGAAGACACGATTTCTCGTCAGGCAAGTCCCACCGTTGAGGATGCTGCTGAAGAGGAGGACACTCCTCATGTCATTGAGGAGTTCAATGTTGAAGAAGAGAGGAAGCTTAGTTCGGTGGTTGATATTGAGGCAGTTAGAGAACAAAACAGTGATGTAGGTCAGCTTGTGATTGAATCAGATGACTCCTCCCCCATTCCAACGCCATTACTCCCCTCCTACCAAGTAGGAGATTCAGAGTATATATTGCTGACAGACATACAACGTGTATTTAACTTAAGGGAGGATCATTGCATAGCTTTCATAGCCTAGAATCTGGAGGTCGATGACAATTTTGTAGATGATGATGGGATAGACAAGTACCTACTAGTGGATAGCCATGTGAAAGACACCGAGTTCCTTTCTGCTGCAGCAACACTAAATATGATCTATGCTGATGCCCTTAGATATGAATGAAAAGATGCCACAGAGGAAGAGCTACAAGAAGCAAGGGACAGATTGAATATCACCAACATGGGAGGGTGTAGGGATGTGCCAAATAAGTCAGCGGAAAACGTTCCTAGTTCGAGCACTAATTTATGGCAAGACGCCTTGCTTGAAGCAGATGAGAACCAAGAGGTTAGTTTTTTTTTGTTGTGGATTTGGCTTTATCAACTTTGTCCTGAAATGTTTGGTGATGTTGTTTCTGGCTAATGCTCCTTTATTTTTTCAGTTGGAAATATATGAAGACACATTCCTCAAACATGCTTCAAGCAAGCGTATGGCGGGATTGGGCCACGATTCGACACTAGGAACATATATACACCGCCTAAAATTCCCTCAAATTGTGATATTTCACGCTAGCTACTCCAAGGACAACGCCAGTTTTCCTCTGATGGCGATAAAGACTTTATCCAGGTATTTAGGTGGCTACCACGTAAGGCTGAATGCAAACAAGGCAATACTTCTGGAGCGGCAAGCAGCTGTTCGAATTTTTGGAGAGGGACCTGGAGTATATTCGTTAAGATGTAAATATTATTTAACATATGCTGCTTTACGGGTTGGCATGTGGAATCACAGATCCCAATCTGTTGAGTGATTGCGGGAAGAAGCATCTTCTTAGAACAGCAAGGCCAAAGGTCCCTCTTGTGCCATTAATAGAGGATGAAGAAGATGATGCAGAAACGTCAACAAAAAAGGCTCGACTGGGGGAAGTCTCTGTTCCAGATTAACAAATTTAGATTGTTCCAGTTGCTAAGAAGTTTCGTCATATTTCTCAATACTCTTCTTGTTTACCATTGCAAACTATGAAATGTATATATATTGGAAACATTTATATGGGACATAGATGAAAGCTCTTGTTCTTTTAAAATCTTTCACAGTTACATCATTGTTTTACAATATATATTTCAATGATCAATTTTCTTCCACACTCTGCCCTGTCTTTGTCGTTGTCTTAGCCATTCAGCATGATTCTGCTTTCCCTGTGAGGAGACATATATTGAACGTCTCCGTTCAGCCTGAACCTTTCTTATTGCACATGACACAGCTGATTCAGCATGTTTGATCTTCACACGAGCCCTCACTTGAATCCGCCTATACCACCACTGACATAGTTGCTTCATGGGATTACTTTTCTTTATTCCTCCTCCATGTTGAGTGGCCCTTTGATAGGCATAACGTGCTTGCCAATGAGATCTTTCCATGCCTTGGGTAGACCAAATCCCAAGGCTTCCAAACTCTTCCGCAAAAAAGGTTCCATGTGCATGCAAAATGTGCTACAAATGCTCAACAACAACAAGACATTTAGTATCGTACAATATTTTTTGAACAACAAAAAATACTCAAAGCTGTAGGTTTTCAAGTAATAACCATGTATTGTGTCAAGTTTGTCGCACCCCATGCCTTTTCATAGCTAGTGTAGAACTCTGTCACAACTGCCTCAAATTTCTCAACATCCCCATCTTCAAACCTTGCTTTTTGCAACAAAGGTGCTAGGCGATCAAGTGCCAACCACGCTTTGGCCTTTGCCACCCTTGCTTGTCCTAAAGAGCCTTGGTCAGGTACAGCTGCATGAAGCTTCCTCCACACCTCAAAATCTGTACCCAGATGACCTCTCTAGGTATGATTAGATAAGAACTTTATGGCTTTTGCACCTCCAAAACATGGTTTGCTAGGAACATTTCCGGTCTTCCCTGATCTTCTCAAGTCCTTCTGAATCTTCACTTGACCACAATGTAAACCTGCATCTGAAAGCACTTGCTCTATTTTTTTAATAGTTCTTTCACTCTCTACTAACCAGCGCATGCAAAACACAAATATGAACTCTGATCAAAGGGATAGGAAGAATTGGATCCCAAGTAGGATCCACTCCTGGAGCATCACGATTTGGGGGTTCACGCCTATTACTGATTGCATTTGGGCATTTCCATTCTCTCTCTTTTCCTCCTTTGGAGACACCTCGTTCGGTCATACAATACAGGCAAGGATACTTGGCCATTGCTCCTTGGGAAATACCAAACATGCATTTCAAGGTTTTAAGATCTGCAGCCAGGTGCCATTCAACCTCATATTCACCATATCCTTCTACATAAAGCTTTTCGCCATTCGACTGCTGCTGCTGGATAGTGGAAGGAAGCTCAGTCTGGTTGAAGTACCACTTCAGAATTTCATGGGTCTCTGTTGGAACCTGTTAACAACAACTGTTAGATTGTCTACAACATCATAACAAGAGGATAGCAACATAATATTCTTTATTTAAAAATGGATAGCACATCACCTCAAATGCAGCCAGCCACCAAATCTCATTTTCGGATTGTACACTAAAGTGCTTCTCATCAGCATTACTGATACTTGCATCCAAAGCTCTATTCATTAAAGTAATGCTAACCCTTTCCAGCTTCTGTCCTTTGATCACCTCACTTTCATCAAGTTTCAAAACAAATTTCAGCCTTCCATTGCACTCATGTACACTGATGTCATAAAATTTCACCATAGCCATTTGTAATTTCCGAACATCCATGATGAAATTGTTGAACTCTCTAAGCTCTATAATTTTCTGTTCCCCGCTCTTTTTAGTCACTGTCAATGTGCTAGACACGTGACAAGGCTCTCCAACAAGTTTGACCATTCCCAAGTTGAGAATATTTCAAGCTTTGTTTACGTGAAATGGTTTTGGAATGGGAATTACTGTTTTTTTTCCAAGCTTGCAATTGAAACCCTCTTTTACTTTATTAAACAACATCCTGTAAGACTTTGTGCTTATACCAGCCATGTCACATATACCTTGTGCATCTGCAGGCGTGAATGCTTCACTCACCTCTTGCAAGGATTGCTTTGCTATGTCTGATCGAAGTCTTGCAAACTTAGGATGCTGTATTGCTGACTCCACGATGTCTTTTGTCAGAACTTTGCCAAATATATCAGAACCTTGCTCTTTTGGACCCACAACATCTGTGACCATCCTGAAGCAACAACGATAGCTATTTCAGTCCACCATTCATCTAACTATACCACCCCCACACCCAATCCCCCATCTCCAAGAAAGGAACTAAAGATGAAAATGAAAGTGAGTGCTCAAAGAAATTTAAGCTCAAAGAAATTATAGATCCCAATGCCTGCAAGCTTTTACACGACGCTTCCATTGGCCACCTCCAACATTGAGTTCTTCCAATGGTTTGATCTTTCTCTTGCGTAATCGAGCACCTAATGGCGTGTCTTTCAAATATTGCAATTTTCTGTTGAACTTTTCAAGTTGTTTTCGAAGGTGTGCATTCTCACTCTCCAATGTGAAATTGTTGATTTCTCGAACTGCCAAAATTTCATTCTTCTCCTTTATAGTGTCCTGCATCTTACAAATAGTCTGCTGCAAATGATCAAACTCTTTTTGTAACCCAGCACAAACTTTTGCCTTGTCCTCGTTTGAAGCTTGCAAAGCTGTTGTGATCGATGCCAAGTAAAAATTCGCACCTTCAAGCATTTTTATCCTGGCATCTCTATCACTCAAATGTCTTTCAAAGATACTTTGACATTGGCCAAACAGTCTTTTGCAATACCCAAGCAATCCATTTTCACCCTCACACACAAACTTGAAGAAACTTGTCAACCCAAAGAATGATGGAGATTGAGAGGAGGTTGGATCTGGTGGGTAAATACTACCATCCAACCAAAGGTCCATATTTTTCTTTCCTTCATTTCGAAGCTCAGTAATGCGGGCTTCGCATGCTGGCCTAGACCAATTTCTCTTACAGCAGGGAGCATAATCGGGTTCTACTTGGAAGTGGATGTCCACCTTTTTCCTCTTTTGCTGCACAGGTTCCATTGCATTGTTCTGTGCTTTAACAACACCAAAAAGCATAATGAACTCACACTTTAACCAAAAAAAACCAAAGATATTACACTTATCTCCCGTGAAGAAGATTGCTTCATTAAAACCAAAAGACAACATCACTAAATAATACCTCCTTGTCCATCAAACAAACTTGTTGGTATCCTGGATGAACCAAAATGTACAGAGTACTTGTAAGCACAACCCTCACTTGAAAAAGGTAAGAAATGGGATTGTTATTCATGCACAAGCAGGTATGGCGCATGAAGAACAAATACTTTTCCATCCTTTTTCAAAACTTGCCGCCTTGAGAAGAAGAGAAAATCAAAAACCTCCCGCTCAAAAAAACTCGGATTTGGAGTGGTAGTGGTTGTGCAATCGGGAAGACAATGAGGGAGACAATGCAAGATGATGGGTTGCAGGGACTAAGTTCGGTTAGCAGAGTTGGCTTCGTTACATTCAAAAGTGTAATGAAGAAAGAGAGTGGTGTCTTTTTTCAATAAAATAAGGCACCATAGTGGGAATAAAAAACTATACTCAAGATGCATTGTTTTGAATTAAAAAACACCCTACATGTCAGTTAATGGAATAAAGAACTCAAAAACGACGCACGTGCCCTCCAATATTATATGTGGATTTATTGGCTTGCTTTGTCCACATCACCATCCCAAGGGATCTCTTACAAGGCCCCTTTTTGAGTCCAAATTTTCCCTAATGAATAGCAAACCAAGGCGTAGTGTGCAGTGTTCCTACTAGACCATCCTGGGGCTGTGGACCATCCAACAAGGTCATCTTGAGCCATCATGAGGCCGCAACAACGGATCTGCAAAGAATCTCCAAGAATCGCACCAACGGATCTTCGAAGGATCTCCAAGGAGCGCACCAACAGATCTTCCAAGAAGCACACCAACGGATACATTGGCATCTTCCAAAGATAGGAGATACTCAGCGAATGGCATCCTTGGATATGGTGTGACTCTCCAGAGCATTATAAGACACATCAATGGAACCGTTGGGGATCCTCCTGTATATACTTTTTTCAGCTCAGTCTGCGCTGTCATTGTCATCTTGGCTTGTTCGTTGAGTCCTGTAGTCACTGCGTCATTTTACCCTCTGTGTTGTCCCCCACTGCTGGGTGTGCACAGTGCAGTAGTGAGGGGCATGCATCAGCTTATTGAGCTTATGAAAGCAGTCTTGAGCATGAGGAGTAGAGAGCTTGGTCTAAGGATTTATGGATTCACAGATTTTATCCTCGAGTTGGTTTTATGTGCCCGTGTTCAGCACTCTTTCCATATGGATTATTTTGGATTATAAATCAAGTTTGCAAGCAAGCTATATGGAGCTATATCTCAAGATACCTTATGTGTATGCTAAGGAGATATTTCTTTTGGCTTCTTGACGAACCCGACAAAGAAAAGCTATGTATAATTTGTGTTTTACCAAGTTGCTACTTTTTGCCAATATTTGGAATTTTGTACATATTGAACTCTCTTGCTGACGCAAGTGGAGAGTGTTTCTCATGTCTATCTTGAGATGTGTTTTAAGAAAGTTATTTTTCTAAAAGGCGTTTTCCTTGGAAACCATTCTGATTTTGGAAAAGGCTTCTCTACGGTTCTGATGAATAGTTAATGGTTTTGGTCTTGTGTATGAGATGCTAGAATGTTGCTTACACCAAGATCTCATATGGGGGAGTATTCTCGTGGTATGGGACGCTAGAATATGTCTGTCGCATATGCGTTTACAAAACTATGAATTATTTATCAGTAACATGGACTAGCTGATTCTAGACTGAGTATACTATGGCTGCAGTGGATTTAATGGATATCTCATGGATCGAGGATTTTTCTATGGATTTCTATCATCGGCCTAAATGCCTGTAAAACTATCTGTCTCGGTAGACATGCTTAAGCAGAACTAGGATCTCTATGCCTGTGATTTATCTTATGTTATACAACACTCATGGAAGAGTTGGTGACTCTAGTGAGTGAGTGTCTGAACTCATGGAAGAGTCGGTGACTCTGTCCAGTGAGAGGAGTTTTAGCGAGAGGAGTTGGTGACTCTGATTTCTCACTATTTGAACTCATGGGATCATGGAAGAGTTGGTGACTCTGTCCAATAAGTATTTCATGAACTCATGGAAGGGTTCACGACCCTAGTGAGTGGCTTTGGGTTGGTGACCCTGTGAACTCATGCAAGAGTTGGTGACTCTAGTGAGTTAATATCTGGACTCATGGAAGGGTTGGTGACCCTGATGAGTGAAGTCTCATGGATGGGCAAAATTGTTGGTCAATGCGAGTGACCTATGATCTTGTAGAGAACCCCATCATGGACTCCATTGGCAGAATGGAGTTGTGGAATGGAAGAACCGGACCGTAAAAGAGATGGCTCGTGCTTTGTTGCATCATGCAGGACTCCCTACCACTTTCTGGGGTGAAGCTGTGGCTACCTCAGTTTATTATTGTAACTACTCTCTCACTAAAGAGGTTGAGGGGATGATTGTGGACGAGGCTTTTATAGGACACAAGCCTTCTATATCTCACCTACGTGTTTTCGGTTGTGTTGCTTTTGTGCATGTCCCATATTAGAAGAGGATTGCTTTTGCACCCAAGTTAAAGAGGATGACCTTCATAGGCTATAGTTTGAGATCCAAAGGAGGGTACCGCTTTTGGGATTCGAAGGTTGATGACATCATCATTTCCCGTGATGCTCGGTTTGATGAGAGCTTGTTTGGCATCGACTCCTCTCCGCCTGGTGCTTCTCCAAATTTTCTGGATGATCCATTCTCGGTAAATGTTACTGATCCTCTTCCACGTCCAGCTCCTTCTCCTCCTGCTACTACTGCGGAAACTTCAGTGCGAGCTGCTACTTTACAGCCACCAGTTCCTGTTGCACCAGCTTCTGCAGCTCCCAGTCCCTCTACGAGTCTTGCTATGACTCCAGGATTGCCCCCACAAATTGTCTTTATTTATTTATTTATTTATTTATTTATTTTTGGTCGTGTTTTTAAAAAAATGTTGGGCTCTCTCTCTCTTTCTCTCTCTCTCGCACGCGATCTACAGTCATCTCTTCTTCACCTCCTCCTCTCTCCTCCAATTTCTCACAAATTCCCGAATATTCCCAATTCCCTAAATTCTCAATTGCTCGATTTCTCATAAATTCCCAATTTCTCACAATTGCTCAATTTCTCATGAGTCACAATTCCACAACTCCCCAATTGACCACAATTGCCTGAGCTTTTACCATATTTTAAGTGCCTAGCTAGCACTAGGTAGTCCTATAAATAATTCTACAAACTACAAGTTCTAAACCATTTTATTGTATTTATATAGAAAAAACTACGAAACCTCCGCGTTTCTTAGCTGAAAGACCATACTCATCACCTTTTCTATTCCTTGATGGCTTTGGTTTCTGAGGCAGATACTTCTCTGTGGCATTCATGCTTCGATCATGTACCCATTGCTACCTTACAGAAGTTCCATTCTCAGCAGGTTGTCAGTGGACTGCCTCAACTCAGGTCTCTTTCACACATTTGCTCATCTTGCATGATGGGCAAGTATCATTGAGATGCATTTCCAGAAGAGGCCACCCATCGAGCAACCCAAAGACTGGAGCTTATACATGCATGGACCCATGGAGAGGCTCGATATTTTCTTCTTGTTGTGGATGATTTCACTTGCAAAGTCTCCATATGTTTTTTGACATCGCAAGTCAGATGCTTTTGCTAGTTTTAGGACTTGGATTGAGGTGGTGGAAAATCAGTCTAGGGGCACAGTTTCGTTTCTCTGTAGGACTGATAATGGTGGTGAGTTTGTCCCATTTGATGACTTCCTCGCGTCGAAGGGCATTCATTGACACAAACCACAGTTCCTTCCAGTCCTCAGCAACAACCGAGAGAGTCTTCTTGTCGATCACTTCAATGAGCTCATCATCAAAGTACACACCAAGTCCTTTCTGAGAAGTTTGTACACTGAAAACAAATTTTTGGAAATCCGTAGTACATATAAAACATCATGTAAGGTGGTAGAGGAACCCAAAGAAACATTACCAACACTGGTGAAGCAAGGAGTTGTTGCCGATGCGAACTGAAGAAGAGACATTCTGGTAGTCCTCTAGGATATGGGCTTGATTGGTCATGTGGGCAAAAGCACCACTATCACCAACCCATTCCACCGCTTTAGGTGTGTCACTAACCTCTTCTGGAGAAGTCATCTCTGTGATCACGACGAGTGAATCCTGTAAAGAAGTGGATGGATCTGTGACTGACTGCCATGTATGCTACTTTGGCAGATCTCTCCTCTGACACTTTGTCCTTGCCCTTGTCTTTGGTGTAGTCCTTGTCAGATGCTTTGGAAGCATCCTAGGCTTTATACTTGGCTTCAACTACTCGTCGAGAGCTATCGCGACAAGCAAAGCAGCGAGCCTCAATATGACCTTTCCTACCACAATAATCACATTCGTTACTTTTGTCCTTGGATTCCTTTGAATCCTATTTACCCTTGCCTTTGCCTTTTTTTTGTTGTTGGTTTCCTTTTCCGCCTTCGCCCTTGTCTTGGGGCAACAAAAGCAGACTCCAACTTGCCTTTTCTGCAAAGCATGCACTTGTCGTGGAGATAACTCACAACTTCCTCAAAAGGAGGGAGAGGACCACGGAAGTAAATATGATCCCTAAAAGAATCAAAGCAAGCAGGAAATTTTCCAAGAAGCTTATGGATTGGAATGTTGATACTCCTCCAGCTGCAACTTGATCCGGGTGAACCCTCCAATCTTCTCAACCATGTTATCTGACTCAATGATTATAATCTGACTCATTGATTATAATCTTCTCCAGATCTGACTCCAGTTTGGCAATCTTCACTGTCGAAACCTCCTCTAGATCTCCATCCACATCTAATGAGCATTACTCCGGGTAAAGGAAAATTCTACCTATATAGACGGAGTCATGCAGTGGATGATGATAAGATGGGCCCGAGCATCCAATATGCTTCTCAAAGCAAGGTCCACATCCACACACCGACTCCTTCTAGCAATAACTGAGTGTAGAAAGACCATATATGATAGTTGGTTGTTGTAAGCTTCATGGAGTCACTTACTTGGGGAGGAGTGTAGGATGGTATAAAGGTAGGGGTGGGAGCATAAACTGGATGAGAGAAACTCAGAGAAGAAAGATTGGGAAGAGGAACCACATGGGGAGCGGGGGATCCAGGTTGTGAAGGTGCTGGAGCCTGGAGTATCAACAAGAGAAGGAGCAACAGTAGAGAACTCTCCTCAAGCCATGTCCTCTGACAAGAAACCTTCTTTGAAGCAAGAGGGCTGTAAAAAAACAGCAAATAGCCTCCTCTCAAGCTGTGCATAGCAAGAGGAGAGAGAAGAAAGGGAGGAGGGTATAGAGAAAGCAAATCCCTCAAGAACCCTGTCCTCGGCACCTAGAAAAGGGCATCAACCTCCAAAAGCAAAACCGCAACAGTCCAAAGCTACAGGTGCAAAAAACGCCAACACACTTGAGGAAACCTCTGCTCCAATTAAAAAAAACGCAGCACTTTCCTGCATGTAGGTCAACGTTATGAAAGAAAGAGAAAACATAGGTTGTAGGCACAAGTCCACCTATAGAAGGCTGTAGACAGTTGATTATTGCTTAATATGAGCACAAGGGAAGCCCGTAGGTGCTTACAAGAATAAGAGACTCTTGCAACAGCCAATGATCTCCAACAAATATGCAAGAATGAGATGAGATATGAGAAAGGGTGTGAACCCTTATATATCTCCCATATGAACGTCGCTGTTCTTCAAGCTTACATAAAACACATATATGTATACTAAGAGTGTATATGTATATATATAAGAGGTTAATGACTCTGCATGACCTGCAAGTCACGCAGGGCTTTTTTACAAAACAGAAGTCCTTGCTGTGGCATGAATGGCCTTTCTACCAGGCGTGCAGAAAGGTCCCCTTATATGCATATGTATGTGCGTGTGCAAGTGTATGAATGTGTGCATATGTTTATGCATTTACATGTGTATGTGTATGTGTATGTGTATGCAAGCATGTATGAGTGAGTGTGTACTTGTATATATGTATTTGTGTACATGTGTAGAGAGAAAATTGTTGAAACTATGGATCGAGCTCTCCTAACTACACATCCTAATAACAAGATATTTATCTAATCATAAACTAATCCTACACTAATGACAACACTAATCTAATGTGGATAAAAATGAAGAAGACTCATTGTGAATGAGTATGTGCTAATTAAGTTTAGACTCATCAATTAGGTTACATGATGGAAACATGTACTCATAAAAAGACTTGAGATGTTGTGCTTGTATTCCAATGCTTGAAATGTCCTCCTTTTATATGAGGAGAATACAACTTGGCCTTTCTCTTGTATGTGGGATAATTCTCACTAGGTGATGTGGCTTCTCACACTCACTCCATATTTTCCTTGTGCTCCATGGCACCATATTTCTCAACACCTCCCCTTGGTGCCAAATCTTTGGGCTACTCAAGGTGGTTGATGTCGGTTACAAAGTCTTGTTTAGACTTTTTAATTTTTACATTCCCCTATGTGCTGTGAGCAACTTTGGCCTATGTGCTACTTTGGCACTCCCCCCCCCCTTAATGCTACTTTAGCTCTTCGATGAGGGATGAATTTCTAGCTTGGGTACATCATTGATCCCAGAGGCTAAATACAAGCACTTTTTGTAGGAAGTAGGCTTTTTTTTACCAACACGTTTTTTTTAAAAAGAAATGGGTAGTGAGATGAATTTCAGATGTGAGGCTTTTGTTGCTTCTCTTTCTTCTTCATTGTTTCTTTTCTTATAGCCCTCATGTTTGTTACTTATGATTTGTCGATGTCGATGACATCTTCTTCTTCTTCTTGTCGGCTCCTTGGTTCTTGTACTTGTATATATGTATTTGTGTACATGTGTACGTGCATGTTCTCTCATATAGATGCATATCTATGTGTCTCTCTCTCACATGCATTCTCTATGTCTGTGTCATGTGCACATACACAACCCTTTCTCACACACATATATGTGTACATGCACTCTCTCTCCTCTCACACCCATCTCGCATATACACTCACACACATAGAATCTCTCTCCCTCTCTTTCTCTCCCGCACACACACCATGCATGTACGTGTGTGATTATGTGTATGCATACGTATGTGTGTGTGTGAATGTGTTTATATATAATAGTATTAATATAATATTATTATATAATTATATTGATTTATATATTATTATATATTTTAGTTTTTTTATTTTATCTATTTTATTTATTAATTATATATTTATATTATAGTATTATGTATATTTATATATTATATTATGTTATTTATATATATTTAAATTAAAATAATATATTTATAATATATTATTATATACGTATGTCTTTAATTTTATTATTTATACTTATGTATTATTATTATTCTTATATATAATATTATATTATAATATACCAGTATATATTTAATATATCGACTTATTTAATATCCTTACTTATTATATGTTCACATATTGCTATTATATAGATTTGTCTTGTATGTATTTTATATTTATTATATATCTTTATATTTTTATATTATATTATTTATTTAAATTTTCTTCTCTCAACGTACTCTCTCTCTCTCTCTCTCTCTCTCTCTCTCTCTCTCTCTCTCTAAGTTTATATTACTTATTTAAATTTTCTTCTCCATACCCCTACACTCATCTCTCTCTCTCTCTCTCCCCTCTACCCTATCACACGTGGCTCCTATCACACCTCCTTCTCTCTTTTCTCCCTACCAACCACCACGTATCTCCTCCCCTCCCAAAAACTAATAGATATATATATTATACACACATATATATATAGGTATTTATAAATGTAAATAAAAATACACACATACATGTATACACACATACATTTATTTATTTATTCTATTTTAATTTAAATTGATATTTTATTAAAATCTACTTTTGTTCTCTCTCTCTCTCTCTCTCTCTCTCTCTCTCACACACACACACACACACACACACACACACATGTACACACCCACACATGCACTAATGCAAACACACACTCTTTCCCCCCCCCCACACTCACTCACTCATACATTGAAATTCTATGCCTCCCTCTCTCTCTCTCTCTCTCTCTCTCACACACACACTCACCACACATTGAAATTCTATGCCTCTCGCTCTCTCTCTCCCTCTCTCTCTCTCTCTCACACACACATACACACACACACACAAATGGAAATATGTATTTTATATAATATTATGTTTTATTATATATATATATATGAGTGTGTGTGTGTTTGTGTGTGTGTGCACGTGTGTGTGTATTTACAAATATGAATAAATTTATATATACACACACATAAAACATATAATTTTAATTAATTAAATTTTAATGGGTATTTAAATTTTCTTCTCCATACCCCTACACTCATCTCTCTCCCCATGTTCCTCTCTCTCTCTCTCTCTCCTCTACCCTACCACGTGGCTCCTATCACACCTCCTCCTCTCTTTTCCCTACCAACCACCATGTATCCCCTCCCCTCCCAAAAACTAATAGATAGATATATTATACACACACATATAACACATATATGGGTGTTTATAAATGTAAATAAAAATACACACAAATACATTTATTTATTTATTCTAATTTAATTTGTATTGATATTTTATCTAAATCTACTTTTGTTCTCTCTCTCTCTCTCTCTCACACACACACACACGCGCGCGCGCGCACACACACACGCACACACATATACACATGTAAATATATGTTATATTTAGACACGTATACATACATACATACATATATATATATATGTGTGTGTGTGTGTATGTATATTTATAAATCTATATATACATGCACTACACATATAATTTTAATTTATAAAATTTATATATACATGCACTACACATTAAATTTTAATGGGTGGGGATGTGTGGTGAGGTGTGCTCACTCTCAAATAAATGTTACATGTAATGTCTTTCTTTATGCGCGCACACACACACATGCACATGCTCTCTCTCTCTCTCGCATACACACACAAACACATGTACACACCCGCACATGCACTAATGCAAACGCGCACTCTTTCCCCCCCCCACACACACTCACTCACTCATACATTGAAATTCTATGCCTCTCTCTGTCTCTCTCTGTGTGTCACACACACACACACTCACTCACACATTGAAATTCTATACCTCTCTCTCTCTCTCTCTCTCTCTCTCTCTCTCTCTCACACACACACACACACACACAAATGGAAATATGTATTATGAGTGTGTGCGTGTGTGCGCGCGCGCGCGTGTATGTGTGTATTTATAAATATGAATAAATTTATATATACACACACATAAAATATAAAATTTTAATTAATTAAATTTTAACGGGTGGGAGTGTGTGGTAAGGAATTAATTAAATTTTAATGAGTGGGGTGTGGTCACTCTCAAATAAATGCATATCACATGTAATGTCTTTTGTATTTTCTTTATTTGAGATGTACTCACTCTCAAATAAATGCATATTACATATAATGTCTTTTGTCTTTTCTTTACAAAATGAGAGAGAGAGAAAGAGAGAGACACCTACATGTTGAAGTTTTTATCATGAAGCCCACCTTTTAAGAGGGAGGCTCTTATTTTTTCTCTCAAGAAAATCATTAGGTTAGAAAGGATAGCTCTCCTTTTAAAAATTCAAATTTCAGAAAGGGGCAACTTGAATCGCTTCCTTTTCTCCCTTGGTCCTCTCCTTTGGCCATGTGGAAGGGGGAAATAAGTATATAGATAATTGTGTGTGTGTGTGGGGGGGGGGGGATGGGTGGGTATACACACACATATAGGTATATGTGTCTTAAATATAATATATATTTACATATGTATGTGTGTGTGTGTGTGTGTGCGCGCGTGCCACAGAGAGAGAGAGAGAGAGAGAGAGAGAGAGAGAGAGAGAGAGAGAGAACAAAAGTAGATTTCAACTCTAAATGTGGAGGAATTCTAGAATCTACAAGTCATGCATAATCATTGTACTCTTTTATATACATATAATACATATGTATATATATATACATATACATATGTATAATATATATATATATATTATACATATGTATATATATATATATTATATACATATGTATATATATATATACATATATATATATATAGATATGTATATATATATATATATATACATATGTTTATATATATATATACATATCTATATATATATACTGACACAAGAATCGCCATCTAGGTATTTGTGGAATTAATTTCTCAAGCAAATAAATTAATCAACCACTCAACTTAAAGTAATTGCATCAAATTCAACATAAATTAAGCTTGAAAAATAGCATATAAAATAACACATCAAAATACTTAGCTTCTACACATAAAAATTAATGGGTGCAATTTTTATCCCTCATGTGTGTGGTCTATCATGTTGAGAGATGTAATCGCGGTGTTGTGTGTATGTGGGAAAGCACCCTATAGGTGTAAGATATTGTGGTAAGATAAGAATGCCACATGTATGGTGTGTGAGTGTTGACCAAAAGAGTGGAAAAAGGAGTTGCCACATGGATGATGATGTGTAAAGTGAGATAAGGCTATATCATTGTATGGTTCATTTGTAATACGTAATAGAATTGAGTGTTGAGCATGCAATCTCTCTCTCTCTCTCTCTCTCTCTAGTTATGAAGTTCTTAGTGTGGTTTAATCCACCTTAATTATATTGCTTAATCTATGTCTAACACTATGATCAATCCCATTTTAGGATTGTTAGCATGGTATCAGAGCTAGGATGGGCTCTTGATCATGGTACATATCTATGTATAGTTTTCTTATTTATGAGGTTATTTGATTAAGCATTATTTTCATTTTATTATGAAAAAATTAAGCACACTCATTACCATTAGTATTGCATTTGGAGAGAGATTATGTTATTGGTGATTAGAGAGATCATTAAGCTGCCTACAAAGCTGAAAATGGAGATTTCAGCAATATGAAGACCTTTGGAGTCTACATTGTCAACAAGGAAGCTGCCAAGGGGACAATGGTGTCTCAAGATATGGTATGGTTTCAAGTTCCATTTCAATTTCTTGGTTTTGCAAATGTTGTTTTGGTGCTCATCTTGGTTGGGCACATGGAGAGTGCTTTAATGGGAGGTACTATTGCTGCAAGAAATTTGATGGAATATGCTCAAGGTGGTTGAGCATATATTTGGGTGCTTTCAGGTGAAAGAGAGCACATTTTGGTGTAGAAATGGGTGTGCGAAAGCTTGGACAGCAAGCTTGTAAAAAGTGAGTGGAGACTCTCTAATCACAGTAATGGTAAAGGCCATAGTGGCCTAAAGAGCCTTAATAGAAGAGCGAATGACTGTTAGAAAAATGACACTCTTGGCTACCTTGGAGAAATGAAAGCAAAGATAATGCGTATTTGGACACAACGCAAAGATGACAGAAGGTGGAAAATTGCCGGTAAGGAATTAACAAAAAAAGCCATCAGCTATACGTCAACCTCTCTCTCCTGCAGGTTGCGGCGCTTGCGTGGTGTGATCTTTGATATGGACGGCAGCCTCACCGTCCCGACCATTGTTTTTTTTGCTCAGATGTACTGCTATGTGCTCGGCCCCAACCACCCTTGCATCCTCTCCGGCTCTCCCACCAACATTATTCACAAGATCTAGGAGTGGCCTCTCAAGGGTGGAGTTGTCTGGAAGCTCCTCCATAGACATGGCATCCTCCAAGGCAGCCACCATTTCAACTAGTTGTAAGACCCAAAGCTGGTGGATCCTTCACAGCATAGGAGGTTGAACATCTTATAGAATGGCAACAAGCAAAATAGATTTCAAAGGCCGGTCAAAAGAAAGTTCGTGCCTCTGCTCCCCGTGCTTCCAAAGAATGGGAAGCAGGCAGTTTATGTGCACATCCACCTCAATCTTCCAAGTCCTCCTCACCTATTAAATATCCAATAAATAATTCACAATTACAAATGCCTTCCAAAATAATAATTGTGTGTACATCCATCTCAATCTTCCAAGTCCTTCTCACCTATAAAATATCCAATAAATAATTCAATAAAATCAACATATATTCCATAGGCATACAAACCATCACCACACACATGTTCATCAAGTGTTATTACTCCACGAATCACCCTTTCACTATAGAAAACATAGGAAGCCACAAGCATATGTCAATGTGCATCAATTGTATTAATATTTGTAATGGTATCACCCACAATATTAAAATAGTTTGGCACGATGCAAAGACAATCCAGGCATCCCCAAATAATCTAAGATGGTAGAATAACAGTTTTAAGAGATCTTAAAATACATTCACATAACATTCTCGGATCTCATGGAATGTTAGATACGAAAATATTTCTTAGGCACCCATCTTGCATCTTCACAAGGATGATTTTTCAAAGTGAACAAATATTTGACATATTTGTTACCAATGCAAGTCAATGTAATCTGTTGTAATGATAGCATTTAAATCAAAACTTCATCCTCGCCCTCTCCATAATAAGAGGTGGATCCTCATACACATAATGAGTGGGAAGTGATCCCAGGAAAGGTTTAAGCAGACTAATATAAAATGAATTATGAATCTACCAATATGAGAAGGTTATTCTAATCTATAAACATTATTGTTAATTTTGTGAATCACCTTAAAAGGTCCATAAAATCTTGGTTCAAGTTTGAGAGCTAGGAATTTCTTAACACTCTGAAGTCTGCACTTCTCAATTCTCAAAAGTACATAATCACCTTTTTCAAAAGGTATAGCTTTATATTTTTTGTTTACTTTCTTAACATATTGTTCTTGAGTTTTGTAATAGAGTCTCATACCTCACTCAAAATACAAGTAAAGTCTGTAGTAAATTGATCAACAGCTTTAATTTTGTTGGAAAGTCTCGTAGCTGGAATAGGGAGAGCTTTTCCATACACAATCTCGAAAGGTGCATGACCGGTATAGTTGAACGAGGGGTATTATTGTAAGCAAATTGGAGAAGATGAACGAGGGGTATTATTGTAAACAAATTGGAGAAGATGAATGAGGGGTATTATTTTGTAAGCAAACTAGAGAAGATGAATGTACTTATCCTCTGAACTAGGTTGCTTGGCAATATAGGCTCTAATTAGAACCAAGATAGTGTTGTTAGTAACTTTAGTCCATCCATTCATTTTCAGATGAAAAGATGTGGAAAAGTTAAGTTGGAGAAAAGAGCAATCCAAACATTACTTTAGAAACTAGAGTCTCTATTTGAAACCCTCTTTCTTGGGTGAATCATCATTATCATCTTCTTCAACTATATTGACACGAGCCACAAATATGTTATTCTTCTTCTTCTCAAGACAATCTGGTGAAATGTGCCTCTCCTTATTGCCTTGCTTAATCACATTCCACCGTCAGGAAGTACTCGGTCGATGCTTGCCTTGCTTAATCACATTCCACCATAAGGAAGTGCTTTCAATCAAATGATTGCAAGCACATTTCCTCTTGTCTTTCTCTAAGATTTTTTTAACTTGTAAAGTAATCATCTAACTGACTGAGCCAAGCAATAAGCACACGATGTCTTTCTTCCCATCATAATTCTAGAAAGTGAATGCCTTTTAGGTAAGCAAAGCAGCCTCAACATAGTGCATCTAACTTGATCATTTTTCTCTTCAGCACAATAAAAAATATCCCATTTACACTTAGAATGTTTGATACGGCATTCTAACTCACGCTTATGATCACGCTCATTTGCTATTTGCTCTTGAAGTGCAGCAATTTGTTCTTGGATTGTGGGTGGTGTAGGTAAACTAGCCATTTTGTGCAAGCAAATAAATACATAAAGCAAGTGCAGTAAATAATTTATAAATAAATAAATAAAGAACACAAATTTTACTTAGCTCAATACTCTCAAAATGGCTCAAATTTTAAGCTCAATACCCCCAAAATAAATAAAGAACACAAATTTTACTTAGCTCAATACTCCCAAAATGGCTCAAATTCATGTTGAAGTTGAGCAAACACTTTTTGAGTCTTACTTCACACAAATTTTCTAGATAGAGTCCATATAGGTACAAGAGACTTGACCGTAGGCCAAAAAGTGGTCAAAATTTATTACTTTCCTTCACCTCTTACTTTAAAATTGAAATTCTACTCCTCCCAAAAGGTGAAGAAAGTTTTTTGGGATTTGTTTTTTGGATTTGGGTATTTTTAGGTCTTTTAGGCTTAAAATAGGCCAAAATGTCTTTTTAGCCTCAAAACATTACTAAAAATCCCCAAAAATTTTGAACATTCTAGAGATGATTTCTGAATCCTTGTATGACTCCCAAAAAATCACATCATGTCAATTGACCATTGGAAACTCCAAAAATTAGAACTTTTGAGCCATTTTGAAGCCATTTTTAAATATTTTGAGCATTAGGAAGTGAATGGGGTCTTCTTGGGCCCTTTAATTTGCCCAAGCCTAATCAAGGTGATTAAGGAATAGCCAAATGGGGGGTTGCCATGTGGACTGAAATGTTGGGTTTGTAAGAGAGGTGTAAGAGTGGTCAAAGGGTGCACTTTTTCCCCCAAAAAGGGGGGAGGCAATTTTACAATTTTCGGACCTCCATAACTTCTACATACAAGCTCCGATTTGAGCGGAGATTATAGATCCGTGATCTACGCATCAAGAGCTTTCCATAGATATGTTACATGATATGGTTTTGTCTGCTAGATTTTAAATTCCATTTTTCCCCCAAAATTCAAATTTGAATAAAGTAGCCGTTTTGAAGCTTCTAATTAGAAAACGTTTCTTCTTAAGAGAAAAGGTTTGACTCCTTAAACTGCCAAATAAAAGGGCCCAAGAAGCCTTCCATTGAGGTCCTAATGCTTAGTAGCTTAATCTTTTACAACCTGAAACCATGGTTTTATGAAAGTGACAAATGTTGCTTTAGGGGGGAGTATTTTTTAGTCACCTACAACCATTGATTGATAGGAGATGATGAAATTGAATCTTTTTGCTGATGTTTGAGTGCTCCTATGTGCTTGCTAATCATATCTATTATGCCCAATTAAGAAGAGGGTTTAAGGACTAAAAAATGGTTTTGGATTTTGAAGTGGTTTTGAATACACAAAAGTGGTTTTCCACCTCCCTTTGCCATTTGGTTATTGCCCAATGGTCACAAGCACCTCTAGGCTCCTTCAACCTTTGATTTTAACCTTCAGTTGTTGCTTCAATCCTTTTCAATCTCTTTCGCAAATTGACCCAAACTTAGCTCTAGTATCGCTGACACAAGAATCTCCATCTAGGTATTTGTGGAATTAATTTCTCAATCAACCATTCAACCTAAAGTAATTGCATCAAATTCAACATAAATTAATCTTGAAAAATAGCACATAAGAGAAAACATCAAAACACTTACCATAAATTCAACATAAATTAAGCTTGAAAAATAGCACATAAGAGAAAACATCAAAATACTTGGCACAAATTCAATATAAATTAAGCTTGAAAAATAGCACATAAGAGAAAACATCAAAATACTTAGCTTCTACATGGCAAAAACAATAGGTGCAATCTTCCCCCCTCATGTGTGGAGCCTATTCCCACACATGAGTATTTACAAATTGTTATTCCAATAATAGGCCATAGCCTCCAAAAATACACAAAATATGTTTTTATTATCTCTCTATATGTGTGTGTGTGTGTGTGTGTGTGTGTACATATACATATTGTATATGTATATGTACACACACACACACACACACACACATATAAGTGAATAGGGTGTATGCGAGAACAAGCCCTTGGCTAGAGGCTGTAAAAGAAGAATTTGTAAATGTGAGAGAACCTGTGAAAAGGTGAGAAGTATCTACTGGGAGAGAATAAAGGGTAGCATGAGAAGATTTAGGAGGTGTGGAGATATTCTGAAAAGAGGTGGAGAGAATCAAGCAAAAGAGGTGGAGTGAATCAAGGAGAAATCAGTGGGATTAGATGCTTGGATGTAAAATCTATAAATTGAGGCATTGGCCTAATGAGAATTTGCTGGTTTTTTATTATCCATGCTTACATTAAGCTATCAATTAATTGCTCACTAATCACATGTTAATTATAATCTAATCTCTTTATTAATGATGTTGATTCTAGCATTTGATCTACCATAGCTCATCACATTGCTGTAATTTTAACATAAAGGACCATCATTATCATTCGAGTACTTAGAGCCCAAAGTTACAAAAAGATAATAGTGTCATAAGAATTACAAAAGGATCATAAGATCAACTCCTAAATTGACAAACCAAATGAATAATTACATTCCACGTGTTTGAAATCTACGACTCATTTTGGTAAGTAAAGCCCAAAACCTATTCAATGTTACTTTAAGGCTTGATACTTCCATTTCCAAGCCTATCAACATGGGCACTTAACTTGTTTTGTTGCTATTTTATAACATCAATTGTCTTTTGACAACCAATATCACAAAGGTGTGCTTCTCCAAAAGCACCACATGTATCCATTATGTGGAGGTAGGTAGCTTCGACAATATCCTTGATCTCGTGATTGCCACTTACAATGGTAGAAACTCATTCTCGAGCTAAACTGCTCTCCCCACTTCCATGATTTCTTATGCATTGACCAAGACCAGTAATCAAGCTCTCCACATTTAATACATGGCAGTTTGTGTCGTTGACCAAATGGAGTATATTCTCTGATGTTACATTTATTGTTTTCTTTCCATTTTGAGTCTTCTTACCATGGTTACGTTGCACCCACTTAGTAGAGGTTTTTAGTTTCCTCTGGCATTGCTTAAAAGCATGCATTATTCGTTGAGCCTTCTCATTATCTTCTCTTGCCTCAAATTGTTGAGGTCTTGAATACTCTGTACGATGGCTTCTATCCTCAATGTCCATGGAATACCTCATAATTTCCTCCTCACTATCCATACTGTACATCATTAAGAAATATATTAATAAAATATTTTTTTCAATTTTATTTAATCTAGAAGAAATTATGGATTATGAAAATAATCCAAACAGTGAATCACAAACCAAATCACACATACGTAGAATAGATTAAGACCCAACTACGCTCAAGTGAAAGAATCTTTTCTTTGATCTGGCATTCTTTTATGTCTTAAGTGGTAACCTAATCAATAAACTCAAAAGTTCTAGTAGGTCTATGTCGAAGGGCAAGCGAAATGACCCGCTGGCAAAGTTCTATAGATGCTTATATGATCTCTCTTTGTCTCTCCCCCACAAAGAAATTCTTTTTAAATAAACATATATTAACGCATAAAAATAAACATATATTAACGCATAAAAATAACACATTAAGACATTTTATATTATATTCTATATAATCATGAATCATTAAACCTCCCAGGCCCCCTCTCTCTAAAGAAATTTATTCTCTCTATTTTATTTAAAAATATATATATAAATGAATGGTAAAAAGGTATCCACATGAATATATATATATATATATATATATATGCATATGTATATGTATATGTATATACATATATATATATGTATATATATATTTGTATATACATCTATATATGTATATGTATATATATATATACATATATGTATATGTATATACAAATACATACATACATGGGCAGAAAAGGATGACATTGTAATTGCATTACTTTCATTTACTCTTGTAGCTGGATTATAAGAGGTCCTATTTCTAGCGATGAAGCGACAGTACCTTCTTGTAAGTCTTAAACTTTCAACCAATGATATCCCTAAATTAACTCCACTTGCCATTTCCCTTGTTATTTCTTTCAAAAGAGTCGTACTCCTAGCAATCTCACGGTGAAAAGTTCTACCACTCTTGTTGAATATCCTTCCAAGGCAATTCGAGAGCTAAGATTATTTCTTCTTATTGTAGTAGCAAATGATACTTCTCTCTTCCACGGATAGAAAATAAGGACATTGTAGTTGCATCACCCTCATTTACAAATTCTAATACACTCTCACCCTCTGCCAGTACTCTCTGACCGCCTACCAATACACTTTTAGCCTCTATCATTACTCTCTCGCCATCTATTACTACTCCTATGTTAAGATATCGAGCTCGTCTAGTGAGGCGCTAAACACTGATGACCCGCCTGGGGGATAGGCCCCACACTTACACCACTGGCATGGTTGGTGAGATCTTGGGTGATATACGGCCAGTGGGATGACAGGCTGTGTGACAGCCATTCTAGAGACTGGCATAGTTATAGTGCCAGCTTATTTAGTCGGGTTCACACTATAGAGAACCCGTGTATGTATTTGGTTGAGTACCTTTCATATTGTGTGTACTCTTATTCTTGTAAATGGTGTGTGTTGAAATTTGAGCATAATGATGAGCTATGGTGGATCAAACACTAGAATCAACATCATTAACAAAGTGATTAGAAAATGATTAAGACGTAATTAGTGAATAATTAGCAAATAGATTAATGTAGGCATGGATACTCAAAAACCAGCAAATTCTCATTAGGGCTATGCCTCAATTTATAGAGTTTACATCAAGCATCAAATCCCATTGATTTCTCCATGATTCACTCCCAGAATATCTCCACCTCTTGCCTGATTCTCTCCACCTCTTCTCTTTTCCCTGAATATCTCCCAGAATATCTCCACACTCTTAAATTCCCTCATGCTACCCATTATTCTCTCCCAGTAGATTCTTCTAACCTTTTCACAGGTTCTTTCACAATTACATCTCCTCTTTTACAGCCTCTATCCAAGAGCTTGTTCCCACACACACCCTATTCACTTGTATATTTCAACACGTCCCCTCAAGTGAATAATCCTAGCACACCTGGACCCTGTATCAAGTTTCCCTCTTACTTGATAGCCCGCGACCAGTGCCTCAAGTCCCTAAACTCCATAGTCCTTGACACTCTCTCTCTCTATGTGTCCAAGGCTACTATAAGTGCCCGCAACCTTGACTAAAGTGCTCACACATACATCTACCACTTGGCCTACATCATCGGTGGCTCAGAGGTGGTTTTACTTTATTGGGGCAGGTTACATTGGGTTGTGGGGTCTCTCTCTCTCTCACTCTCTCAGAAAAGATGATCCGACTCCACTTCCCTTGGAGCCTCCATGAAGTTTGCCGATGTCGTTCCTTCTTCACTGGGTTTGCTGTAGCAGTCTCTCGCCATGTGTCCTGGCTTTCCACATTTATGGCAAGTGAAGGTCCTCCCTCCTACTATGCCTCTTCCTCGTCCTCGTCCTCGAGAGAATCCTCCTCGGGTGAAGAATGCTTTTTCCTCTCCTGCTGTTGAGTCGAGCCCTTTCTTCTCTTTGCCTCTCTGCTCTCTTGCTCTAGTAGAGCTGCTTCTATCTCATGTATCTTCAATTCAGGTACATTCTTTAGTGTTGCTACAATGTTTTCATAATCTCCTTTGTCCACACACTTCAGAAGTACAGCTAATGCTTCATCATCTTCTACCTTTTTGCCAATAGCTGCCAGCTGTTGCTTAATGCTTTTATATTTGTTCAAGTGTGTGATTAAAGGTTCACTTTCCTTCATGTCCAATTTGTAGAATTGCATTAATAGATTTATCTTGGAATTTTTTGCTTGTGTACCAAATAATTTATTGAGTTCATCCCATGCATCTTTTGCCCACTGTATCCCTGTGATATGATGAATGATTTCATCATTTAAACTGAGTGTAATAAGTCCCAATGCTTTTTCATTCCTACTCTTCCACTCATTTTCTCCTCTCTCTGGGCATTCATCTCTCCCTTCAAACTAATCCCCACAGATTTTTCCTCATCAGCAAATACATGGTTTTTGTCTGCCATGTATAAAACTGTTTCCCATTAAATTTGGCTATTTCCTGTGCTGAACTCATGGTGATGTGAAGGGGGTCTTACCTCTTGATCCAATTTCAAGATTCAAGGGCAGTGTCTACCCTTTTTCTTCTCTTTGCCTCTGCTCTCTTACTCTAGTAGAGCTGCTTCTATCTCATGTATCTTCAATTCAGGTACATTCTTTACTGTTGCTACAATGTTTTCATAATCTCCTTTGTCCACACTCTTCAGAAGTACAGCTAATGCTTCATCATCTTCTACCTTTTTGCCAATAGCTGCTAGCTGTTGCTTAATGCTTTTATATTTGTTCAAGTGTGTGATTAAAGGTTCACTTTCCTTCATGTCCAATTTGTAGAATTGCATTAACAGATTTATCTTGGAATTTTTTGCTTGTGTACCAAATAATTTATTGAGTTCATCCCATGCATCTTTTGCCCACTGTATCCCTGTGATATGATGAATGATTTCATCATTTAAACTGAGTGCAATAAGTCCCAATGCTTTTTCATTCCTACTCTTCCACTCATTTTCTCCTCTCTCTGGGCATTCATCTCTCCCTTCAAACTAATCCCCACAGATTTTTCCTCATCAGCAAATACATGGTTTTTGTCTGCCATGTATAAAACTGTTCCCCATTAAATTTGGCTATTTCCTGTGCTGAACTCATGGTGGTGATGTGAAGGGGGTCTTACCTCTTGATCCAATTTCAAGATTCAAGGGCAGTGTCTACCCTTTTACAACTCAATCTGGTGTTTAATAGATGATTACAATAATTTTATCAGCATAAAATCACCAGAAATTACATTAAATTAAGGGTAACCAATTTGTACAAGATGGTTGGAGTATCAAACCAACTCTGATTTGCAATCTGAAGCTTTAAGGATCTGTATCAGATACCTAATGGTTAATGTGAACCCTCAATTGTACCAAAATACAGTGATTAGCACTGATTAATCATTGATTAGCAAATTAATGCTCTGGTTTGTGTGCAGAAAACAGAGTATGCGGAGAGTCCAGATTTGGTACCTTCCACTTCAAATGAGCTCAAATGCTTTCAAAGGCATCAATAGCAATGAGTCTAGTAGAGGATTAAGCCAAGAAACACAAGATTTGACCAAATATTGAAAGCTTAATCTCTGTTTTACCAAAGTCACCTGCAGATTTGATAAAGAGCTTGGATCTCACTGTAGACTTGATGAAATTGATTTCTGTCTTCACCAGCTTGTAGAGCATGCTTGATTACCCCTTGGGCTAAGAGGAATTAGAGACATTTGAACTGAGCAAGTAGAAATCTCAATTCTCCTCCAGAAAAAACGTGCCGGTCAAATCGCTGATTTCTGCTTTGTTTCTTCGCGGTTTGCAGCGCCGTCTTGATGTGCTTGTAGCCAAAGGAGTTGGCTAGCTTGTGTTAGAAGCTTGTGCCCTAATTTAGAGTGTGCAAGGTGCTAGAGATCCTCCAAACTGGCTGGGGGTGAAGGGGAGAAGTGAAAACTCACTAAAAAATTATTTTTTTGCTAATTTTCTACTAATTCTAATTAATTAACTAATGGGATCATAAACCTAATTGATTCTAGGCATGGCTCTGATACCATGTTGAAATTTGAGCATAATGATGAGCTATGGTGGATCAAACACTAGAATCAACATCATTAACAAAGTGATTAGCAAATGATTAAGATGTAATTAGTGAATAATTAGCAAATAGATTAATGTAGGCATGGATACTCAAAAACCAGCAAATTCTCATTAGGGCTATGCCTCAATTTATAGAGTTTACATCAAGCATCAAATCCCATTGATTTCTCCATGATTCATTCCCAGAATATCTCCACCTCTTGCCTGATTCTCTCCACCTCTTCTCTTTTCCCTGAATATCTCCAAGAATATCTCCACACTCCTAAATTCCCTCATGCTACCCATTATTCTCTCCCAGTAGATTCTTCTAACCTTTTCACAGGTTCTTTCACAATTACATCTCCTCTTTTACAGCCTCTATCCAAGAGCTTGTTCCCACACACACCCTATTCACTTGTATATTTCAACAGTGTGTTGAGTGTTGAGTGAAGAAGAAGAAGATTTTCAGCCTCTCAGCTTGTGTGTTCTCTATTAGGGTTTTGTGAGTGTGTGTGTGCTTGCAAGAGCTCAAGCTCTCTTCCCCCCTGCATCTTTTCATGGTATCAGAGCCTGGTTCGTGCTAAGGGCTGAGCTACAAGCAAGAGAACCACAGGAAGCGGTACGAGGGTAAGAGCTGCAATTACTCTTCCCTATTTGTGTTGGTGACTACACCCTTGTCGGGAGCTCTACGGGAGGCACCGGCAAACGATCTCTGATTGAGGAGCTTTCTTCGCGGGAGTAAAGCTATAGGGCAACTATAACGTCCTATCGGACAAAAATTTCAGGGCCGAAAACTCGTTTCGGGCGCGTCTGGACCTCCGTTTTTCAGAAAGCAGGCGATTTCCAGCACTGCGAGTAAGTCATCGATTCTCTGCAGAACTCTGTTTTAAGAATTGCAGGAAGACAGATTGACTGTGCAGACACTGTGGGTGCTGCAAAGAGGTCTACAGTTGCCATTGGGTGTATGTATGCACATTGAAGTCACTGGTTATGACATTTGAGAGTACTACAGTACCGCTGCAGAAAATATAGCAATTTGTGCAGAAAAACCAGAGTGCTGTTTCTGGTAAAATTGTGTGTTTGGCAAGATATCAAATGATGGGATAACTCAGATTGTGGTTGAGAAGCTTGACAAGAATAACTTCCATGCTTGGAGGTTTAGGTTGACGAATTTCTTGATGGGAAAAGGCTATTGGGACTACATAGAAGGTGAGCATGAAGATGCACCAGAGATACCGGACAGACTGCTGTCTGCAGATGTGAAGGAGTTTAAAGACTGGAACCAAGGAGCCAGGAAAGTTATGTATTGGCTTTCCATTAGTATACAGGACACCATGATTGGGCACATTCAGGATGCCAAGTCCCCCAAGGAGGCGTGGGACACCTTGGTAAAGCTCTATGAAACAAATACCAAGGCACTTAAGATACAGTTGAAGAATGAACTTCATACTGTAGAGAAAAAGAGCATGTTTGTGAATGACTATGCGCTGAAGATAAAGGGTATTGTGGAATCCCTTGCATCTATTGGTGTGTCAGTAGATGATGATGACAAGGTGGAAGTCTGTCTACGTGGTCTCGGGCCACAATATAAGGCGTTCAAGACGTCTATTCAGACTCGGGAAAACATTCCCAACTTTACAGATCTGGTGTCTATGCTGATTATAGAAGAGAAGAGCTTGGGTGAAGACCAACAGTTTTCACAAACCAAAAACAGTTCAGAGCAACAGGACTTCTACACAGGTTCAGGAAGAGGACGAGGTAGAGGAGGCCGTGGACGCGGTCAAGGAGGTGGCCGAACAGGTAATCAGAATTATGGCCAGCAGCAGCAGCAGCAACAACAACAACACACAGGTGGAAGAGGTAGATTCAGAGGCAGGGGGAGTCAAAGAGGCCATGGAAATTGGCAAAGGCAGTATAATGATGCACGTGAATGCTATTATTGTGGTAAGCCTAGACATGTGCAGGCAGAATGTTATAAAAAGCAAGCTGACATGCAAAATGGGAAAGTGCAGCAAAACAACTATGCATCCTCAAGCAGAAATAATGAGGATAATGAAAGGTTGTTTGTTATGCAACATGTCCTGAATGCCATGTCTGAAAATGTTGAAGCAGCACAAAAAAATGATGTGTGGTATGTGGATTCAGGTGCTTCGAACCACATGACAAGTCATGGGGAGTGGTTCAAGGAGATGAAAAACCCGGAAAGACCAGGTTTTGTGGAAACAGGGGATGACACCGCTCATCCAATTGCCCATGTTGGAGATGTGCCATTGTCTATGCAGGATGGCAAAGTGAAGTACCTTGCAGATGTACTTCACGTTCCGAACATAACAAAGAATCTGGTTTCCGTTGGCCAGATGATTGAGCAGGGTTTGCAGGTTCGGTTTAACCCTGATGGTTGTTATGTCGAAGACTTCAAAGACAAGTGCAGGTTGGTTGCAAAAGGCAACAGAGTGGGCAGAATGTTTACGTTGAATGTAGACATGCCTGAAATGAGTGCTGCGATGTTTGCAAATGGTTCAGGAATTATTGCAGACACAGACATTTGGCATAAAAGGATTGGACATGTGAATGTGCAGAGATTGAAGTCTATGCAGACTAAGGGAATTGTGAGACAGGGCTGCCAAAATTTAAAGTGAAAGGTATGCAGAAAATATGTGAAGCATGCCAATTTGGGAAGCAAACAAAGCATGTGTTTCCACGTAACAGATATGTGAGCAGAAATGCACTAGATGTTGTGCATTCAGATGTATGGGGTCCTACAAAGACCATATCTATGGGAGGCTACAGGTACTATGTGACTTTTATTGATGACCACACAAGGAAAGTGTGGGTATATTTCATGAAGGAGAAGAGTGAGGTATTCACTCACTTTCAGAATTTCAGAGTTTTGGTTGAAAATCAAACAGGGAAATATGTAAAGTGCCTAAGGTCAGATGGAGGGGGAGAGTACTTCTCCAATGAGTTCTCTGAATTTTTGAAGAAGAATGGTATTCGGAGACAGTTTACATTTAGATACACTCCGCAGCAAAATGGAGTTGCTGAGCGGAAAAACAGGCACATTGCTAAGATTGCACGAGCATTGATGGAAGAGAAGAATATGCCGCATAGCTATTGGGCTGAGGCTGTTTCTACAGCAGTATACATCATGAACAGGACTCCAACTGCAGCCATACATGATGTAACTCCAGAGGAGAGGTTTACTGGCAGAAAACTAGATTTGTCTCATCTGAAAGTCTTTGGATGCATTGCATATGTGCATGTGCCAGATGAGCTGAGAACTAAGCTGGATCCAAAAGCTGAAAAATGTGTGTTTATTGGATACTCCCTTGAGCAAAAGGGATACAGGTGTTATAACCCTGCTACACGTGAGTTGAGGGTAAGCAAGGATGTTGTTTTTGATGAGATGAGCAGTTGGTATGCTGCTGAAAAAGAAGCTGTTGGGGCTGATGTGAGTGGAAGTGTGGTTGCACAGAATGCAGGTCAGCAATCACAGTCTTTGAGTGGACCAGGAGAGTCCTCATCTAGTGGGTCTGTTGATAGACCATGGAGTGGCAGGCTGCGTCATAATACGAGTCCTGCAAATGTGATTAGTACATCACGTAAAGGGAAAGAGAAAGTGGTTGAGCCCCTTGGTATGCCTGACATTTCTGTGGGCATTCTCATGTTGATGGAGAGTCTAGTGGTTCAGATATGAGCCTTGATGAAGAGCTTGGGATCCCAGCTATGAGAACACCTGCTGGTGTAAAGAAGGCTATGGAAGCAATGAATGAAAAGCTACGAAGATTTGCGAGAGTGAAAAACCCTGTGCAGAGGTTTACATATGATGGTTATGTGGCACATCACTATGCATATATGGCAAAAGTTGTGCAGGTTGTTGAGCCCACATGCATTGATGAGGCTGTTGGAAATGTGTGTTGGGAGAAAGCCATGGATGAGGAGATGGATGCACTATATGGAAATGAAACTTGGGATTTAGTGCAATTGCCTGAAGGCAAGAAAGCCATTGGATGCAAGTGGGTGTACAAAGTTAAACACAACAGTGATGGAAGCATAAACAGGTACAAGGCTAGATTGGTAGCCAAAGGATATGCACAGACATATGGGATTGATTATGAGGAAACTTTCAGCCCAGTTGCCAAGATGGCAACGGTGAGAGTTGTGATAGCAGTGGCTGCGTCAAAGCAATGGTCTTTACATCAGATGGATGTAAAGAATGCATTCTTGCATGGGGATTTGCAAGAAGAGGTGTATATGTTGCAGCCACCTGGTTATGAGGATGTGGGTCACCCTGAGCATGTTTGCAGGTTGAAGAAAGCCTTGTATGGCTTAAAGCAAGCACCAAGAGCATGGTCTGACAAGATTTTTGAATATCTTGTCACTATTGGCTTTCATGTAGCCAATGCAGATTTCTCGTTGTATGTGAGACATGGTGATAGAGGAGTTGTGCTTGTTGTCATCTATGTAGATGACTTGATCATTACGGGGGACCATGATGCAGAGATCTTTGATGTAAAGATCTTGCTTAGACAGAAGTTCGAGATGAAGGATCTGGGGGAGCTCAGATATTTCTTGGGCATTGAGGTGATTAGGTCACCACATGGTATTGGATTACTGCAGAGACAGTATGGCTTGGACATGTCCAAGTATGGTATGATAGGCCAGAAATAAGCTGTAAGCCTATTTTTGTACCATTGGATCAGAATGGCAAGTTGAGTGTAGATTCAAGAGAGATATTGGAGGATCCTACTATGTACAGGCGCATAGTAGGAAGTTTGATCTACATGACGATCACCAGACCAGATTTGAACTATGCTATTGGGTTGGTGAGTCAGTTTATGCAGGTTCCACGGAAACCGCATTTGGATGCAGTGAGACGCATACTGAGGTATGTGAAGTCTACTTTGCACTGTGGACTATTCTATGAGACTGGGACAGAGATATGTGTACATGGGTACACAGATGCTGATTGGGCTGGTAGTATCTCAGATAGAAGATCTACTAGTGGATTCATGTTTTCTTTGGGGAGTGCTGTTGTGACTTGGAGCAGCAAGAAGTAGATTACGGTTGCTCTATCCAGTACAGAGGCCGAGTACAGAGGAGCTGCTATGGCAGCATGTGAGGTAGCTTGGTTGAGAAAGCTACTTGCAGATCTGGGTCTATCAGTGGATAGACAAGTTGTTATTTTCTGTGACAACATTAGCAGTATACAGTTGGCTAGGAACCCAGTCTTTCATGCTCGTACGAAGCACATAGAGGTCCATTACCACTTCATCAGAGAGAAGGTCTTGGCAGGAGATCTTGACCTTGTTTATGTCAGCACAGAGGATCAGGTAGCTGACATCTTCACCAAAGCATTGGGTATAGAGAAGCTCCGCAGATTCAGGGCTTCGCTTGGTGTACATGAGATGGAGTTGAGCTCGAGGGGGAGTGTTGAGATATCAAGCTCGTCTAGTCAGGCGGTGGACACTGATGACCCGCTTGGGGGATAGACCCCACACTTACACCACTGGCATGGTTGGTGAGATCTTGGGTGATATGCGGCCAGTGGGATGACAGGCTGCGTGACAACCATTCTAGAGACTGGCATAGTTATAGCGCCAGCTCATTTAGTCGGGTTCACACTATAGAGAACCCGTGTATGTATTTGGTTGAGTACCTTTCATATTGTGTGTACTCTTATTCTTGTATATGGTGTGTTGAGTGTTGAGTGAAGAAGAAGAAGATTTTCAGCCTCTCACCTTGTGTGTTCTCTATTAGGGTTTTGTGAGTGTGTGTGTGCTTGCAAGAGCTCAAGCTCTCTTCCCCCCTGCATCTTTTCATCCTAGACAATCTACCTCATCTCTCTCATCAAATATATTGGCTTCTTCAGTAACTCCATTTAATGGTGCATGTACTCTCTCACCAGAAGATAACATCCTTGGATCACTCAGTATATATATACATACATATACATATATATTTATGTATATACAAATACATACATACATACATGGACAGAAAAGGAAGACATTGTAATTACGTTACCCTCATTTACTCTTCTAGCTGCATTATATGAGGTCCTATTTCTAGCGATGAAGCGATGGTACCTTCTTGTAAGTCTCAAACTTTCACCTAATTTTAGAACTCGTTTAAAAAGATAGATGAGAGTGTAGGCTCAAGGGATTCACCTAGGAATATGTAAAATATCATGTGCGTTAAACAAAAGGGGCTTACAATTTTGATTTTTAAAATACAAAGAATGAAAAAAGTTGTAAGTTTAACCTGTAGTTTATTACCTCAAAGTTAACTAAATGGGTATATTTAAAACACCTCCATGTTTTTTATTTTGAATTAACCCCACCTCCTTTGCCCACATGGAGGGAGGTGGGGTTGTGGTTTATCTTGTATAGATATATATAATACATTTTGTTTCAAATCTTTAGGTAGTCCTCTCTATATATTACATATAAATAAATCTTTTATTTAAAACAAAACAAATCATTCTACACTCTCCCTTTTTCTTGTATACACTTTGTTTATATAATACATCTTGTATATATAAAATGATCTTGAATAAAATAAAATACCTTGAGCAATGAAGCAGTTGGAGGCGGCAAAGGCGGTTGAGGAGCTCGAGGAGGCCAAGGCACGGCCACGTGGAGCTCAAAGCTTGCAGGCTGAGGTGCTTGGGATACATAGAATAACCAAAAAAATTTAAAATCTGAAGGCTAGCCAAAATGCAACCACTATATATATATATATATATATATATATATATATATATATCTTTTAAAACAAATCATTCTACACTCTTCCTTTATCTTGTAAAATAGGAATATATAAAATATCATGAGAGTGCGGGATCAAGGGATTCACCTAGGAATATGTAAAATATCATGTGAGTTAAACAAAAGGGGCTTACAATTTCATCAACTTACATAAAGTTTTACATACATCCACAACAGAGAATGAAAAAAGTTGTAAGTTTTAGATACATCTGTAGCAATGAAAAATGGGTATATTTAAAACATCAAGCTTCATAGACCAAAGAGTTTTAAACTACTCCTTCAATGCATTTAGAGTGTTTTTCTTTAGTGAACTCCCTTACACTTCTCGTGAGAGCCACTCTCTTTATCTCAACAACATGCATGTTCCCCATGTAGAGGACACATATTGTTTGAACAACATGCATGTTCCCCATGTAGAGGACACATATTGTGTCAACTTTCATAAAGAAATTTGTTCTCCAAGGCGTTCATGTTGATAATTCGAGCATAAGAGGTATGAGGGGAAATGCTCTCTTGGTCACCAACACCAAGAAGCCTTTGGACATACACGCCAATCATCATGCAGGTTGCAGGATCAATTGCAAGGCAATAGCCGTCAATGCAGAAGGGATTTGGTCCCATGGGCTTCTCAGGTATCACAACAAAAACCAAGGCAGTGATTAATCTTGGCCAGATCTTGTGATGTGCGGAAAGTGAAAGCAGGTCATCAACAGTAGCCACGAAAAGATTAGTGCACAGTAACATTAATCACAATTCATCCTAGTCTTAACTTTCTAATTACGTTTTTTGTACACTAACAGTGGTCCGAATTAATCATGCCCTTAACTTTCTAGTAGGGTTATGTACACACTAACATTAATCAAAAGTCATCATTCTTTAACTTTTTAGAAAGGTTTTGAATTGCTGTTTATATTAGGTTACATCATTAATTATAAAACAATTCATTACAACACTCATGTATACAATTTGACCTTAATTAGTAATTATAGGTCGTCAGATATATGATAATGCTTTTTTATTTAAAACAAAACAAATCATTCTACACTCTCCCTTTATCTTGTATACACTTAGTTTATATAATACATTTTGTATATATATATATATATATATATATATATATATATATATATATATAACATTTTGTTTGGAATCTTTAGGTAGTCCTCTATATATATATATATATATATATATATATAATTACCTTGAGCAAAATAAAAGACCTTGAGCAATGAAGCAGTTGGAGGAGGCGAAGGCGGTTGAGGAGCTCGAGGAGGCGAAGGCACAGCCACGTGGAGCTCAGAGCTGGCTGTTGGGGCTGAGGTGCCTGGGATACATAGAATAACCAAAATTTTCAAAAATCTGAATCTTTAAAATGCAAAATGCAATCGCTTTTTCTCAATCATTTTTTTAATTAAAAAACTCAAATTATTCTACTCTCTCTCTCTCTCTCTCTCTCTATATATATATATATGTATGTATATATATATACACATATACATACATACATACATACATACAACATACATACATACATACATACATACATACATACATATAAACAAATCTTTTTTTATTTAAAAAATCCAAAATCATTTTACACACACACTCTCTTTCTCTCTCTCTCTCTCTCTCTCTCTCTCTCTTTCTATATATATATATATTTATATATATATATCTTTTATTTAAAACAAAACAAATCATTCTACACTCTCCCTATATCTTGTATACACTTTGTTTATATAATACATTTTCTATATATATATATATATATAATACATTTTGTTTGGAATCTTTAGGTAGTCCTCTATAAATATATATTATATATTTAAAAAATGACCTTGAGAAAAATAAAAGACCTTAAGCAATGAAGCAGTTGGAGGAGGCGAAGGTGAGTGTGTGTGCATGCGATTCGACTCCTGGCATCACTTCTGAGCCAGTTGCAAAGCCTCCAATGACCTCCCTCCTCCTTAGCTTTTCCATGCTCCCCACATAATAACTCACACATGTGCCATTGTCGCTATATATTAGATTTTGATCACATCATCCCATCCTTCCTTTTATAGCTCGCACTTAAGATCTATTATGTTGTAGAATTCAAGTAAATGCCCCTTCACTTCCTTTGAGAACCCTTTACTCATAGCTTGCTTACATGTAGAATTAAGTAGCCCTAATTATAGGGGATGATTGATTAAAGGGCTTCATTACATAGCCCTAATTTTGTACAGTTGTGTGATCCATGAACGGAGGGCAACCCGGAGGCGTTCCCACTGGAAGCAGCAATAGTGGTCAACTCATGATGAACGCTTCCCAACGTACGTGTCGAAATGGTAACCAAGGTTGATAGTTTTGCACCCAGTTTTTCCAATGTACGTCCTCGAAAATGTTGAACTTTAGGGCTACATACAGCTCGCCTAGTACATCACCTTCACACAGGTAACCCTCATCCTCACATGACCCTCTTCTTTCAATCCCAACCTCCTCCTTCAAGCCTTTGTATGCTGCCGCCTCCTGTCTCTAACCTATAGCCGTTTTCAAGAATGACCTGTAGCCATTTTCAGGAAAAAAACTTCTCTGTCTGTGACCTATAGCCGTTTACTAAGAACCTACCATTTCTGGTAGGAAAAACTATCTTAACACACACTATCTCTTTCTCTCTCAGACACACACACACACACAGCCTATAGGACACACACCTTTATTTTGTATAGATTTTCACTTACATCTCCACCCTCCATCTACTTTACATCTTGTCCCTTCGTTTCTTTTTCACATTAACCCATCTTGCCCATACATCTCCCATTAGATCCCTTGGCCATTCACACCCCAACCCTTGATATTTTGACTATTCCACACCCTCAACCTTTGGATTCTTTCGCCATTGCACACTTTGACCCTTGCCACACCCTTGCTAGTGCTAGTGGTAGCTCCCACGCATGCTAGTATACTATTGAGTTAGAGGTGTTTACATGAGGAGATGGGGTTCGTCCTCATGCCTTGAGTTTGTGGAGATATTTCATGAGTCAAGTGGGCATATTGGGTGATTGTTCATACGTGTGAGGTGTGTCACACATGTTGATGCTCTTATTTGGGGTTGTTCACATGTTTTGAGCCTCCTGGAGGTGGATAGTGTGCCGTGTGGTTGATTTGGTACATTTTGAGAATTCACGTGCACACTTTGGACCATTTTAGTGTATTTTGAGCGTTCACGTGCACATTTTAGGCCATTTGGTGTATTTTGGGCATTCACACGTGCATTTTAGCCCTTGTTCATGCATGGTTGGTCATTTTGAGCACATTGGTGCTTTTCCACATGCAGTGTGGGATTCAATAGTTCAGGGTATATACCATACATATCCCTTTGATCTTGGAGGATACTCGACTAGATTCGTCATTGACAATGGTTCCTTATCTACTCCACTTGCACGAGATTATTATGGAGCCATTGCCTTGGATTTTGTATGCCTCGGATTTCCTTTTGATCTAGGAGGTTGCATATATAGCCTCATTATCAGGAGTCCTCTATCCGTTCCATTTGATCCAGGGGGTCATATGATTCATGCACAGGTCTTCGGGTACATTCAGTCATGAATGTGATTTTTTTTTGGCTTTTATATACAGCCACTTGTATATGTTTTCTTTGGGCATGACTATCGTTCGATTTTGAGGACGAAATCATTGTAGGAGGGGATGGTTTGTAATGAAGTAGTAGGTTTGGGTGCACATGCACATGAGGAATGGGGCCTAGGCACTTGGGCTTAGGGACATTTACATGTGTACCTTTAGGGGATCCTATATGAGGCATAGGGATGATGGACATTGTACCTTTTTGATCATTATACTTTTTGATATCTTTTGATATTGGTCATCTCATGACTCTTGGAGCCTCATGGCTATGGAAGGCTATTTCCATCCTCTTGGTGGGAGGTTAACTCACTTAGGCATCATCGCCATTGTATGAGATTATCCTTAACCTTGTATTAATCCATGATGAATTTTCCCTAATATGAGCTTTATGATTCACTCCATTCCATTGGCTACATCCCCCAGGTGTGTTTGACATAGTAGAATTCTTGAGCGGAGATAGGTTTTTGAAAATTAGCTGAGCTGGGATTTGAGGAGGAGTCATCTGCTATGTTTCTTCTTGTGTGGCCTCACTGACAGTGGCTTCTTGCTGTTCACTCATGCCATTCTCTCATACCATATAAAGAAGGAGCTAGAACACCTTGCCCGCACTTCTTGTTGATGCTCTTTTTGCACTTACCATCTTGGCCACCTAACCATCCTTGGCAAGTTACCTTGCTGTGTAGAGATGTTTGACGTATATCCCACATTGAATCGTGTATGTCACTCTCCACAATTTCTTACACCTCTGCTTCAGTTGTCTCTCCCTCTACATTGTGTTGACCACCTGTAGTCAAAGGAATAGTGGGTGGAAAGCTTAATCTCCTACCTTGTTTCTTGCATGGTTGGTTTTCTGTGACATACTTTGGACGATGTGATGAGTTATCTTTCTCAAGATTTATAACTGTGGGTTTTCAACATCGGCTAATAGTAATGTTATCACCAAAAAAGTTTGGTTGCATGTGCATTGGTGTGCTACTCATGCTTCCCCCACCAATCTGCTAGTGCTTGAAAGACTTGGAGCTTTTGATGTTTTGGCCTTCTCCCATTAACTTTGTTATTGTAGGGCCTGCACCGTGATATTTATGTTGCATGAATGCATGATTCTTTGTGGATTACAAGATGGCATTAGTGAGGTCTGAAACAACTGCATCATATAAAGGAACACATTTTTTTGGCGAGCGATTTCCAATGAGCAAATCTTCCTTTTTGGCGAGTGCTTTTTTCCTCTCTCTCTCTCTCTACTCTCTTCATAGTATGTATCTATCTCCCTCACTCACATTCTCTCCTCTCCATACCCAATCCCTACACTCCCTACACTCCCTACACTCCCTACACCAACTTCTACGCCTTCCCCAAAAATTTCTATAGTGAAAACCTCATGTTGTTTAGACTCAATCACCATTTCTTGTGTTACCCTTGCTTTCATTTTGAGTGCTCTTTTAATTCTTGTTCGCTGCTTGCTCTGAGATGTTAGTCCTGTATCTCATGCATCACCCCTCTCGAGATGTGACATTTGCTGGCTGTTGTTTCCTCCTTTCGAATCTCCTAGCTCACTCCTTGTATTGTAGAGGAGGATAGCTGTCCTTCCACTTTCTTCATTTGCAAATTGAAACCTGCAAGAAGCAATGCATCGACCTTATCTTTTAAGAGTTTGGTACCCTCTGCCACCACCACAGGCCAAATTGAAGGGACTTTGTGTGGAGGATGATCAATGTTCTTATCAATGGCCCATGTGTGCATTACATCTATGTTGACCATCATCTAACTAATCTTCCCAGCCACATGTGACCTTGTTGAAAAAAATGAGAGAGCAGGTGCCCCCTTTGCACATCCCACAATAGTTCGCCCACATTTTCCCATCATTCCTAAATGCCCCAGACATTTGACCCTACTATTTTCTGGAGTCCTCCTAATTACCCCAGAAGGTTTGATGTATTGGTGTTTCCACCACACTAGTATATGTGGATTTTGGTGATCGAGAGTCAACAAGGTGTAAGAGGTAATCTTTTGTAGTAATTAATGTGGAGAATGATGCAAGCCATAGGCGAGAGTTTAATGTGTATATTCGAGATAGAAAACCAATTGGAAGACCTAGAAAGATTCATTTCTTAGATGAAGAGACAAGTGCAAGCAGTCACTTAAAGGAGTTGGTGCCTACATGGGAGTACATGGGAGTACTTGCAGTGCTTCTTTTCATAGTCTATTATTTATGACCTGTGCTAGATTAGGAGTGGTAGAATTTGCCCTTTCAACAAGCTTCTCAAGACTAGGCCCTACTCCAATGTGTTTGTCAAGGTTGCAAGAATTCTGTTTTGCACTTTGCAAGAGGGCATTGGCCATGTTTGTAACACAAGCATCATATAATGAAATTCTTTGCTTGAAACCCTCCCCAGCTAGCCAACTTCCATGCTTGGATTCTGATAAGTTTGAGCGTGGTGTGCATGCTTGATCATTACTCTTCTCTACCTATAATAATTACTCAAATAAGCTAATGATAATAATTTCTCCACAGGTTATGTTTCCAAAAACCCAAACTTAACAAGAGATAGGGGTAGTAGTTAATCATTATATTGCCCCAATGGGTAATACGAATTTCCCACCAACTGAACCATATGTCCATAGCAGGTATGTCTCGATCACTCACAATACCACTTTTCCACCATTGTCGGATGACATGAGCTTGCGCTTGTGCTACTATTTTTATCTTTGCCATTTGCCATTGCTCACACATGTTCTTGTGTACACCTTGGACTGCTTTCATGACATACTTTGTGGTATGAAGGTTGAGGCTTTGTGCCCAGTGGAACAAGCATGACTGTTCTCGACCCTTCATCTCTAGCCCTTCATTGTATACTTCTCTTATGGCATTCCAATTTACTTGGGCCTCATCTTCCATGAACCCAAAAAAATCAACCTTCTCAAATCCATGTGTCACCATGGCATTATTCAAGCATTCCCAAAATAAGATTTGGGAGGTCTTGTCCTCCTCTTTCATTTCACATGTAGCTACTGTAAGAAGCTCCTGCAAGCTACCACACAAAAAACAACAAAAAAAGTGATGACATGATGTACATTTAATGCTATTATAGTGTTTTCATAAATGAATTCCTTGCTACCTCGAATCGTACATATGGCATGCCATTGTCACCCAATCTAAAATGTGACATGTGTGGTCAAATTGTATCCAAGCTCTCCTTAGATCACCATTGCCATAACACCTCATTCTATTTACAAGATCAACACTTGATGCAGGTCCCTTTGTTGACATCTTGAAGACAAAACATTGATCAGATTCACTCCTTTGGCCTGGAAATCTGCTTCCATGAAAGAAATCATAGGTACAATCCCTCTTTAACTGCAATAAATCATGAGAGCCAAAAGACCCGATTGGAGGACCCTTACGTGCTTGCAATACTAACCTGTGAAACCTACAATATACAATTGGTTAAATAAGCTAAGACCACCTCTTCAAGTAATTCTCAATGCATACTTACTTATTATTTTCAACTAGAGGTCCAAGCTCCTCCAACACATCGCTGAACTCCTTTTCTCCTCACTAGGCATGACATAATACACATAACAACCACATGATCCCTTGCATTTAGTTGGCTTCTTACAGTAGTGGTGGCAAATGATCTTCTCATTATGTATGGCGGCTGGAGGTCCACTATGCAAGTCCTCTTCATGCATTCTTTGAAACAACTATCATTACTAATGCCAGTGTTTAAATACCAGGGACAAGTTGTATTTGGGCACTCCATTATGCTGATACAATGGCTAATCCTACACACTCCTTGAAAGAAAACATTTGAAGTGGATGGCTTTGTCCAAATATGTCCATCTAACTTGTGGTCCATCCCTGCCATTGTTGAACCAAATCCCTTTATGTTTGGAAACTCGAATATCACATCTCCATCATAAAACCTTGGAAGCTCTTCAACTTGTACAACTCTTTGAATTCACTGCACAAGCTTTGTCAAAGTGTTGTCCTTCTTCATTGTTGTAAGCAAGAAATCCATGGCGCTCTTACTATTGTGACGAGAAAGTGATCGTGTCTGAGGAACCTCTGTCCGTAATAAATAAGGGAATTGAATCAACAAACTATGAGGGACTTTCAAGATCCACAGACACCCGACTACACATGGGTGTATGATATTCTGAAGTGAATGTCACCTCATACAAGAGAGAAAGTAACCCCTCAAGGATATAGAGGTCATTACCCTCCATATCTTGATGTGGAATAAGGCTCACATGCTTTTCCTCATCTTCTCTATGAATGATGGCATCTAAGGACTTGAACTCCTTGGGATAAGATTTTTTAATCAAAAAGTCCTTGCTAACAATACCTTTTCGATTGCACAATGGAACACACATATCAACATCAGCAAGCTGGGGGAAAAGTAGCTTGGCCTCCATGAAGAGAGAGAGAGAGAGAGAGAGAGAGAGAGAGAGAGAGAGAGAGAGAGAGAGAGAGGATCGGAGGGCAAGGGAGAGATAATCCAAGAAACTTAAATATTTAAATTAAAAAAAATTTAGGGTTAGGTTTAGGTTTAGGTTTAGGTTTAGGGTTAGGGTTACATTTAGGGTTACGATTAGGGATTAAAATGTGTTTGAATATATAATTAATAAATTAGTTATTAGGTGACACAAAAAATAATTGCATCGTTATGTATTTATACAACCTACAATTCTCTTCTATTTATAGATAACTATACAAAGTAAACCAGTCACTTATTTTATCATTAGAACATACTCCAAGGTTGGATATTGTCTAACCTTGAATGCATTTGTGAAGGATCCTATGGACTTGGTGTGGGTCAAATGATCCTATGAGCTTGGTGTATCCTAACAAATAAACGTATAAAGACTTGTAAGGATAAGATATATTTCTCTCTCTGTCTCTCTCTCCCCTCTCTCTCTAACCTGACTTTATGATTGTGAGCCACTCCTCACACTATGATTATGATTATGTTAAGGTTATATGGTAAAACTTGATTTGTGAAAAACAATTTGTGGCATGTAAGTGTAAAGACTTGGGCTATCTTTTCTTGATACTCAAACATTTTGTGTAGTTCCAAATGGTTATTTCACTTTTGGACTTCCAAAATAGATGTATAAAGTGTTTGTAAAGTTATTTATCTAGAAGGCTAGACCATTGTGAGAACAAAGGAACCTTTATGTAATCTCAGGGGGTTCACTATATGTAAACTCTCTATATCACGTGCATTCAAGGCCTAATTTAAAAACCCCTTATTTGTAAATTTTTCATGAATAAAACACACCCTTTTTCTATTTAATCTGTAAATACCCCCTTTAAATAGTACCCTTATGTATGTAAAAAATGTGTAAAAAAGGGATTAAAAAAACCCATTCTGTTGAATCCATGTGCTACACTTACATATTTATGAGTGACCCCCACCCCACCACCGCCCCCGCCGCCCCTGCCGCCCCGCACCCCCCCCTCGAGTATGTAATCAACTCTCAAAAGTCAAAAGTGCAAAAAATTAGAAGCATTATTATTGTTTTAGGCATTGAAAAGTTTGAGAAATTAATTTGACACCACCGATTTTGAGCTTTCTCTGTGACACATTGATCATGTCACGTCTCGGTGGAGTTAATCTTCTCACCTTCTGTGCTCAACATAATCACCATATATCCCCCCCTTTCCCTCGTTCCCATATCCACTTACTCTTATGTGTTTGAGGCCATTGGTATACTAGAGATTAGGCCCATGCCATTAAACATTGGCTCCTTATTTGGAACCCCGCTACTAGTGCCTTCCTTTGAAGAAGTAGTTGTTCTAGGTTAGAGACACACCTTCTTTAGATCAAAATCGGCATATGGGATTCTTCCACCCTTCTCTACACCATTGAGATTGCTTATGGGAATTCTCTCATGACAATCTAACCAATTTGTACGATGTGATGAGTTTCGAAACCTTGCTAAGGATAATAAAAAGGGCTCTTATGTTGTGAAGGGAAGCTTTTATACATAAATTTAAGACACCATGACCTTGAAAATCCTAAGAAACAAGCCTCATTAAGGTGGCGATTCTTTTACATCTAGTGTATTATCTCAAAATACCTATGAAGCCTATTCCAAAAACATATATGAAGAACATATCTAGTGTATGTTCTTCAGATAAGGTGGTGATTCTTTTACATCTAGTGTATTGTTCAAAATACCTAAGCAACCTATTCCAAGAACAAATATGAAGCTCATTATTACTTTAAAAGCATGTGAACCTGCCTAGCACCCCTATTTTACTTTTAGTTTTTGCCTTCTATAAGGAAAACGATTTTGAAAATGAGAGAATTTTATGCAATCAACTCTCATGTCATAAGTGCAAGAAAGTCAAAGCAATCTTACTAATTTATGCTTTGAAAAACTTGAGAAATTAATTTGCCATCGATTGTCTACTTGCTTCATAAAAGATGGAATATGTTGCACCAACTTGGGGGAGTTTAGGCTTATCACCTTTTGAGCTTGACATATTCACTATATACAACCACAAATCCCACCACCCCACCCCACCCCTACTTAGAAAGAAGGCTCGAGAAGAGGAAGAAAGTGCAAGAGGAAGATGATGATTGGATTCTCCTTGAAGAAATCCAAGTCGAGTTGCTAAGGTGCTTCTTCAAAAACCATTAAAGAAACTAAGGAAGTAGGAGAGGTGGATAAGGGAAATTGAAATAGAAGGCGAGAATGAAGAGGGTTTCATGGTGACTCGTGCAACTTGCTTATTGCGATTAGAACTCCTACAAGACAGTCTTAACAGAGTGGAGGTAATTGTTAACCACTTTTTATCAAATCTTACATAAGGTATCTTTTGGATTACCAAGCATAACGTGCGTGTGTGTGTGTGTGTGCATTGCAGGTGGTGAAATCCACTCCTTTGCAACCTATTCCCTTGTGCATACTTGTGCCTAACCCCTCTATACTAAGAGTGTAGTATAGGTAAAAGAAGCTGGCAATCAAGGGAATTTTATATGAATGGCTATGTTGCCGATAGATGCAGGTTCATTTGCTCCATCTCCTTATCCCATAATCCTGTTAGAGAAGTGACTCAAGATGATGTTATTGCATGGGATGACATCTGGCGATTGAAAAACGAGAAGTTCGAGAATATGATCAAAGGCACAGAGTGGAAATTCATGAGCAACAAGATGTTGTATGTGTGGGACAACAATCATCGTGTTGTGGCATGGATGGAGGAGATTAATAAATGTGAGTCTACTTAAATTGCCTACTTTTTTGAATATGGTCTTTTGTTTTATAAAATAGTTTTGGGACTAATTAGATTTGCACTAGCTAACTGTAGCATTTAAGAATGTCGCATCAAGACATCCTTGTGTTGACACTATCCTTATTGAATTCTATGAGGAGAGTGAGGGGGAGGTTCTCACAGTGATCGCTCGCTTAAATAGGTAAGAGAATATATATTTTAAGACTCTTTGAATTAGGAATATTTGACATACTATGTTTCAATCTTTCATCATAACCTTAAATTTTGTTGCCATCATAGGATGAATGAAGTGGGCTATGTTTCTTCTTCCCTTGTGGTGGACAAAGTGTGCCTCATTAGGGTGCGTTGGGTTGGCAAAGAAAGAAACAATTATGAAGCACACTAGAGAGATGAATAAGGCTCAAGGCATGGATAGACAAGCATGCCTTGACACATTAAAAAAAGGGCCGCCCATCCGGGTATAACTACGAGCTTTCAAAACTTTCCCAAATAGTATTCCAGGTAACCCTTCAATCTTTAGACACTTGAAATATATGATAAACATTTGCATATCATCCACTAATGTTGTAATTTGTGAATAATAGGATGAGTACTACGAGCTTTCAAAACTTTCCCAGATAGTATTCCAGGTAACCCTTCAATCTTTAGACACTTGAAATATATGATAAACATTTGCATATCATCCACTAATGTTGTAATTTGTGAATAATAGGATGAGTAGCTCGCAACTACTCATCCTATTGATAAACATTTGCATATCATCCTATTGAAATATATGATAAACATTTGCATATCATCCACTAATGTTGTAATTTGTGAATAATAGGATGAGTAGTTCGCAGCTACCCGAGATATTGACCCCCTAGTAGATAGTTTGCCTACACGAGTTTGAAGAGAAACGGAGAATGACATTTTATAAAGATGAAAGAAAGTGGAGGCATGCTACAAGGCGACTGGTGGTGATTGCAAACCTTGTACAAGGGGAAGGTTTCTTTGAGTAAGAAATCCTACACTATTTCCTCTATCTATTTTATAGGCAGCAACATTTTATGGTTTTAATGTTGCGGTGTTGTGTTGCAGACGACTAGTGCAAGCTAATTGGGATGAAACCGGATTGTTTGATAGAGGATAAGCTATATAGCTTGGTAGCTAGCTCTTTGCCAAATGACCACAAAGCATAGATTTGGATATTTTGATTAATAGCAATTTACAGAGGCTGAAGGATTCACAAATCCCTAAAAGTATGTAATAATTACTTTTCATATCTTCTTGATATTTACAAAGTACTCTATTTTGTTTGAATAACAATTTCAATGGCAATGCAGCAAATGCAAGTTTATTTAGGGATTGTTTTCGAAGAGAAGTCATATGGCATGAGATTGGAGTGTAGGGTGTAGCCCTCCTTGTAGAAATATCAAAAAAGTACAAGGTAATTTTTCTAGATACATTCTTGGATGACCTTGCCGATCTTAAGAGAATGTATTTTGGGAAGTTGTTTGAGGAAATGGTGGGATCCCTAAAGAAACAAGGTGTGGTAGGTTCGAACCCTGCTACCAAGCGTGCTGTGTTCAGGTGTGTAACATTCCATAAAGCATACTTACTACTTGGTTGTACTCTCATATTTGTAAACTGAATGGATATAATAATGTGTACATGGATTTGTAAGTGCCATGCGGAGCGATCTATTATAGATGTGCCTACAATCTTAAAAGAATGGCGCAATCCAAAACATGAAAGCACTATGTATACACATCAACAACTTTGAGACCTATGGGATGAAGAGATATACAAGAGATGCCCATTGCTCTTTGACTTTCCAAGTGGTAAATTTCCCAACAGCAAGAAGGAGATGTATACTCGGGCTTGTAAAGTAAAGCAATCAACCATGGTATGAACTATACTTCACTTTAATTTAAATATTGTTTCTTACATCTTTTTGAATGGTGAATTCTATTAACACCATATTAGTGAATTTGGGAATTTCCCAATTCCCATTTTTGAAAACTTAAAAAAGGGGACATGGATAACATGTTTGTAAGTTTCTCAAAACCCTATCATATGACCTATCGTTGGAAAGCGCTTGAAAAATGGAATCTAAAGAGCTATAAAGCGCTCATTTTGGATTAATGGTGTTCAAGTTATGGTTAATCCAAACTTTTGACCACGTGTTCCAAACTTGTGAGAAATTCCCATATTCCCCAATATGGTGTTTATTATGAAGCCTAGAAGTCTACGTGAAAAATCACATGTTCAAGACAAAGGTAAAAGTCTTATGAAAGATGAAGGGGATGATGAAGATGAAGAGGATGATGATGATGATGAAGAGGATGATAATGATAAAGGGACAAAAGTACCAAAAAAGGATGCAATGAAGGGAAAGGAAAAAGGAAGTCACTACAGGGGAAGAGGACGACTCTGATACCTCTCCATCAGAATATGACGAAAGTGATTCTGATGATATCACACGCAAGATTAAGGTAACCCCAAAAGTTGAAGAAGTTGGTCATGCAGCAACACAAGCAGGGCACTCTTTTACTTGTGGTTCATTGGTATTATTGTTACATTGTTTGCATACTAACATAGCTTAAGTTATGGATTCAGATAAGCTTGGCAAGAGGTGAAGCGCCAAATGCACCATTGTCGCCAGTTAATTCACCTAGCCTGGGTGACCTGACTCCAATCCAAATGAATTTGCTAGGTAAGATTTTACTCAATGGTAATGATAATGTAAAGTATTTGTGTGGTATATGTAGTTACAAAATGTATGCTTTTTAGGAGTGTCTCGTCGTACCACGACAGTAGTTCTCGGTGCTCCCAATGAACATCAAAGTGCTAGTTCCTCTATTGTATAGAAGCCTTGGCGTTAACATGTGTAATAATTAATTGTGACCACATGTGAAATGATTGTAAAGGTGCATCTTTTATATCCTATGATAACAATTGATGTATAACTCTACTCAACATGGTGTGGCAGGACATCATTCTACTCAACATGGTGTATAACCCTACTTAACATGGTGTGGCTAGACATCATTCTCTATAAAGATGATGGCATGTGTTGGGGATCCTTTGAAGATAGGCCGTGTACTTTTGAACCAACAGTTTCCACCAGAGCTAGAACATGTCTTTGATATGTTGCTGAAGGCTAACATGGGAGACAAGACCTTTAGTGTTAAAGGTGTCAATACAAACACAGTGTGTGATTGTATTGTAGTGAGGTTACCCACAGGAGGTTCTGTTTATCATTACCCCGATGACATTGTTCCACCATGGAATCTCTACACATGTGAGTGATGAGATTATTATCCCTTCATTAAGACCTTGTGTGTTGTTGTGCATATGTTGCATGTGTGTATGTCATGCTTATGTTTTTTGTGTATGTCATTCTAATTAATGCCACGTAGATGGAGAGGAGTATGCATTGCTTCAGATTTGTGAGACTATCTTAGACTGCAATGGCTCTATTATTATCATCAGTATTGTGTATCAAGTGTGGCAACCATTATAGCTCGCGTTGAGCATTCTGGCTTACCCTTGGACACCTTGGTGAATGTGCGATGTACAACACAGATTGGAAAGGCCTTTGGACAAGAGGTAAGCAACACTAACCATAGAGGTTGCCATTGAGTGTATCACTTTTTGCTACAAAAAATCATTGCATACTCTTGTGCAGATACATACCCTCGTTCACTGCTGCTACCTTCATGAGCATAGTTGGACAAAACTATACACAACCTTTCTCACCTGATTATATCATTGATCCTTGTAACATGATGCACTGGAGGGGCAAACACCCAGATGGGACAATATGGCGAGGTATGGAGTTAACTCTTCATGTGCTCCTAAATAAGGGCCTTACATTTTTTGGTGGAATTAAGAGAGATGTTTTCTTTGCAGGTGGATCTCAACGTGGATATGACTTTTGGGATAGCTTGTTGAGTCGTCATGTAAAGCAAGGGCAAGTGTTAGTAGAGCTTTATGCTGCACGTGGGCAGAAAGATGGTAATTAACCATTTCATTATCCCTTCTATCATCTACTTTCTTAGCTATTGGAGACCTCTTGAATCTGATTTAATGCTATTCATGAGGTTATGCAGGAACTATCTATGGGGAGGGGACCCCTGGATTAGGAAAATCCCTAAAGTCAGGTGGGAATGGTGCTGTTTGGAAATAGGTAAAGGGGGCCTTGGTATCAAAGATGTGTCCAATCTAGCTAATATATTGGCTGCCAAATGGGTGTTGAGAAGCTTTCTCTACCCCTCTGAAGACTGGGCGTGGTTGATCACTAGAAATCTTGATCAATTCCAACTCAAATAATTCCCTAAGTGGAAGAACATCCTCCCGCTCACAATTATGGCAAGCAAATTCATGGTGAAATCGGTAGGCAGCTAGCTGGTCTATTGACTTTGGTCAGCTTGGAATGCTGTCAAGACTAACCTTATCCTTTCTGAGAAACCTAGCTACACATAGGGTATACATGGGAGAGAATCCATCTGGTGGCCAAGCATTCCCCTCCCCCCAATTGAGGATGCACAGGAAAGGAATCTACTCTGCTAGTGGGATATCTGGGACAGAGACATCAATTCTTGGATGTCCAGAGCTGATTTGATCAGAGATTATAATGTGACATATGTAGAATTAGACCTTATTGGGGCAAGAATCAGCTTATGGCACCAATCAGACACTTGGTTGCTATCAATTAAAGATATGCCAATTCACAAAGCTTTCCAATGGAAGAGTCAAAAGGGCCTACTTCCTATCCCCCCCAAACAGGGGACTGCTCCTATCCATTGTACTTTAAATAAGAGACGGGGAATTCTTCATATCACAATGGTATTTTCTGTTTGGTAAGTTATGGAATAAATATGTGGAACCAAAAAAAGCGTGCCTAGCTTGGTTGGTTATGTTCAGAGCTATTTGGATTCACTTTAAATCCCTCAGACTTAATATTGGGGATGGGAAGTGCCACAAATGCAAGGAGGCTAAGGATGACCTACACATATTCATGCACTGCCCTATTGCAAAGGAATGTTTTGAGTCAAATTGTGGGCTGTCTTGAGAACTGAACTGTTATGGTGCTTGTGGTTACATAGACTTGATTCCATTTTTAACAGCATGCCTACTAACAGCTTCTAGTTGAAAGAGAACTTGATACATGCAGGTGAAAGATTCATACAAAGACGATTGAAAGATCTAGACACCAAGCTTCTTCGTCTGCATAAGAAAGCTAAAGGAAAACAAGTGGACCAGGTGATACAGAAAATTTAGGAACTGTGGAAGATGAGAGATTCTGTCATCTCCAAGGATGTGATGCTCATTAAAGCACTCTATGTTTTGTAACTTTCTTCTCTAATTTCTTAATATAAGCGGCCTTTATTTGAAAAAAACCATTTAGGGGTATGATGGCTGACAACAATATAAGTTTCATTGTACAATACTCATTTATGGGCAACTGACTATGGGACAAACGTGTCAAAAGAAGTAGTAAGATGAAGTACCTTGTGAACTATCAAATTTAATAAAAAAGTATGATCGATGGATTCTACCACACAGGTGAAAGGTAATGTGTCCCCCATGACCAAGCCTTAATTAAGGCAGAACGCTATGCATGAGTCGAGCCTAAAGCTGAAGGGACGCTTGTAATTGTCAGGTGGCTTCACGCAATTTTCACTGCGGCAGTTGCCGGATGGCTTGTGAACGATCATGACCTCCAGCGCAGCTTAATTGGCCTACGTATAGACGGATACGATTAAGGCTTGTCTACTAGCAATTAGCTTTTTATTACAGTATGAAATTTGAATCAAAACTGGGGTCCAACGAACGTCTGGCCGAATTGCCAGTCTGCCGGAGCGACGTCGTAAGCCGTGATAGAACGCCCGTCGTCGGTGGTCACACGGAACGAGAGGCTCTGGTCGTCAAGGTTGCCTCCGTCCTGCCAGTTTTGGCCCCAGTTCCGCTGCATTTGGCGCCACCCGGTGTTGGAGCCCTTGATTTCCACGGACATCACATCTCCCGCGCCGCCAACGTTGGTCACAAGCACTAGGTTGAAGAAAGTGTGGCCGTTCACTTGGAAATAGACGCCGCCGGACCTCTGGCAAGGCACCCTGTATTTTAATGAGATTGGCACCGATAATCAGAGCGGGTTGGAAATCACAATTTGGTGGCAGTTCAGTTATACTGATCTCCTGCAATTATGTGTGATCTTGCTTACCTTCGGTAGAGAAGCGGGACGTGGCCATAGGGTACTTGGGCTATTTGCGAGAAGGCTGGCTCGGCGAGGTCGAAGTGTTGCTTGGGAGCGTCGCACCAGCCTCCGTTGCTGCCTTGCGGGCATAAATTGGTAGCCGTCACCACAATCGAAGGTTGCCCAGCCAAGCATCCATCGCTCGGCGCACACTTAATTTCAAAGCACGCTCCGCACGTGTGGCCCTCGTTGAAGAGGGGGGCGCTCAACGCTGTTGTGAGGGTACCGTAGGCAGAAATCTGGTTGCCATATCCACAAGCACCATCTTGTATTTGCATGAATTGGAGAAGACAAGTTGAGAAGGTTAGTGGCGTAAATTTGTAATAATTGATTATGCGCCTACAATATAACTTGCTCAAAATGGGGTTTGCTAACAAACAAATTATTGACCCCAACACTGCTAACAAACAAATTATTGACCCCAACACTGCTAATTCTTTCGGCCAGAGTTCCGGCAGCTAGAAAACACAAGGCACCGACTGCTTAATACCATTGGTGCCTGAGGCATCACTGCCTCCATAGTAGGTTGCGTGGGCTAAACTCCATCCTGCATCCCCTACACCATAGTAACCAGCCAATGAGGCTGGCATGAGTTTCAAGAGGAGTAGTGCAAAGGCCAAAGCCCTGATCTTGGTGTAGAAAGCCATAGTTGCTGTGCAAGACAAGCAAAAGTCGAGCATTAGCATGACAAACTACATGACGATCATTCTTTAAGCAGGACTACAAGTATAATTAGCATGATAACCTACTCAAAAGCTATTCTGGGAGTGAACGTCGAAACGCAATAATATTTGGGGGGACTACTGTTGAAGCAATGATTGGAGAGACGGTTAAGGGGTATGGGCAGTAAATTGAAGTTGTACACGAGCCTACTAGCTCATTATCGGCCCGTCTGATCTGTGTTGTCTGGTAGCAGTCAAGAAGCCTCTCGTAGGAAACGTGTTACGTGGCACACATAGCGGTCGGTGGGTGTGAAAAAGGGATGATCGACCTCCATGACCCCTGGGCACCAGTGCTCGAAAAAAACCTGGGTTTAGTGTAATCTCATGTTGAAATTTTAAAAAATACCTGTAAATTTATAGCTGGAAGGTACCAATACTTGGAGAAAATAGTTTTTTTAGAGCACTCCTGGGCACACCTAGGTGGTGTAAATCGGCGTAGGACAATGAAATTGGTCTCTGCCTGCAGTTGGGCATTGGGCATACAAACACCTCACACACACCTGCTAAAAAAAGAGAGCATATTTTTCAACCAATCAAAATAACGACAACTCTTAAATCTACCTAGTTTTTGTTTCCGAGATCTCTACTATGAAAAGTCATTCCTTAAAATAAGGGCTACTTAAAATCTCACACTGTTTTTTATAATTTTGTCCCATACAAATACCATCGTGTGTCCTTACCACTTATCACAATTCACCAATATCAAAGGGTGTGCTTCCACGTGACTCGAGATTTCCAAGTTGGTTGCCAGTTTGGGGATATTTTTAAATGTAGGAAGACAAGGTCTTCCGGGGGCTAGTTTGTGGTTGTGAAGTGAATAGATAGGATTAGACAGGATTTCGAAAGGTTGAACTCACAATTGGTTTGCCAGTTTCTCACAGTGTAGAAATCAACCCAGAAACTACAACTTCAAAATTGCATCGTAGATGAAATATTTCTGGCACAACAATAACGTATCGAACTAGGAGTAGATCTTCATAACATTAAAACCAAGTATGTAGACAGTCGTGACTAGACAACAACTTTTGTTGCATGAGGTGATTTCTTTTTAAAAAAAACTCTCCACCATGATAGATAGTACACTAGCTAATCAGCTTTTAATTCCTTTTTCTTTGCCAAAACGAAATAAAGGCAATGTTCATAAGTAACAAAGTCTTTATTGATGACAATTACTCAAATCCACATGGGATTGTAGCTATTGTAGATAAATTATCATCCCTTTCACTAAAGGCATGCTAAAGCCAAATGAGAACTTTAGCCAAGGTTTAGGAGAAGATAGGCTCGCTTTAACACGGAATTTGTCTCAAATCAAGGGAAGAAGGAAAATTGAACCACGTCAAAATTTTGAAGAAATAGCTATAAAACTAGATCAAGTAAAATGGTTATTTAAATCCTCTTAACACCACTAGTGCCACCCCCCCCTCCCCCCCAAGACCTTCCCTCCTCCTTGGTGGAGCACGTTCTAGAGTAGCTTCAACCACTCACTCCATTGAGAATCATGGGTGAACGTTCTTGCTTCTTGCTTGGAGGCTGAGTGGTGGCAATTTTCATCATCATTGATTCATACTCTTTTTTTCTTTTCCTTTTTTGAAAGTCGTAGCCGAGCTAGAAGCTACACCACTCACACACACAACCCTACGAGGTCACGGCGGCTCGAGTCCAAGACCCATTGAATTTTCAAAATGGTTGAAAAGGAATTATCCTTGGTGGATTGAAAATCTACAATGGGTGGTTGAGATCTTCTTCAAAGGAATTGAGGCGGTTGAAAATATTAGTGTAAAATTTTTAACGATTTGCTGACTTTGTAAAAGATTTGATAGGAAGCGTGTAATGTCCAAGCCTTGAGACTTCGTTTCCAAATTAAAATGCATTTGTACCATTGATGTATGATCAACAAATGACCCATGTGCTCTCGAGTCTCATCTTTCAACGACTAATATGCCATGCGGCAAAAACGCTCTTGTAATTCTAACGGCTGTGTAGCGCCAAGAGAGCTGGCAAATTTGCAAAATATATTTCAGAGTAGCCTCACATAATAATATGGCGAAATTCTTCGAAATTTGAACCCCAAAAAAAAAACATTTTCCCAGAAATTTCTTAAGAAGAAAAACGAAATCAGAAGAACGAAAATGGTCCCGCAGAAAAACTGGTTCATTTCTGAAGCCAAAATTACTGATTGGAGCTTTTACATAACCTTATATTAGTGAAGATCGTTTTGTTATATCATTTTATGTCCTGAATTCAGGTGAATTTTTCCATTTAAAAGCTGATTGAAATTTGAGGTACCGAATGCTATTGGTTTCGGCGGGCGGCTTTTCCGTTTCCAGTTTTTGCAACGTGTCGTGGAGGAGTCTTTCCTTTAAAAAAAAAAGCGAAAAAAGACCACCTTTCCATTTTTTCACCAAGCAGGAAACCTATTGAAAGTAGACATACTTTTTGAAAAATTCAACCAGTTCAATTCCTTTATTGAAAGTAGTCATACCTTTTTTGAAATTTTTTTCTCTGCATTTTTTTTTTCAACCAGTTCAATGCCTTATGGAATATCACAACCAGCCATTTTTAACTTAGAAGTGGCCAAAGGTTAAGGTGAGGCACACCTTTCGCAAACATTGCTATGGACCACCCTTTTGCAATATAGAATTATGGATGATGCAAGGCTTGCTGGGGCCAAGTGGGCAATGCAGTGTCTACGAGCGGCACCAGGCAAAACAAAACAACTCGCTTAATTAACTTTTCTTTTGGGAACAATAGTTATATATATTAATATTAACAGCCCTTTACAAAAAGTCCTTCTACATTAAAGACTTCATGGAAACACCTATTTAGATCACATTTTTTTAACTTCGAAGACTTAATCCCATTTCCTATTCAGCAAATCATCCCACATTTCATCTTCCCATACAAAGGAAGAATTCCCCCATGAGAAGTGGAAACCCAACTGCATACAGGCAATTAGAAGCACATCAGAGGTGTAACCCTTGGGTGACTGCTGTTCAAAGTCTTCTCCTTTAATCCATGTTTTCACTGTTGGCCTTCTTCCAAAGGGGTTCTCCACAAGGCCATGAAGATCTCTTCTGTGGTGGCTGCTTTTCTTTGAGATACCATCTTCTGGTTCTTGGTCCAAATTTAGGAGACTTAGCTCTAACATCATCCCATGTATACACTTGCCAGTATTCAAACACATTAGGGTAACCCAGTATGTATTAGCATTTCACCTTCCTTGATCTATATCACCTAATCCTAGATTGTAATGCCTGGATAGCCTCCGTATATCCATTATTATTCATCCTATTGATATAGTACACAGAGTAGCAAAAATGTACACATTTAAATGTAATTTCAATGGCCTCTATTCCCCGATTGCCCCCCTTACAGAATATTAACTCATTTCTAGAGACCCAAATCACCCACAAGCACTGATATCTTCTACCCATCTACCTATTTCCCTCCAAAACCCCCTTAAAGTAGGGCACTCCTAGAAAGCATGCTTTCCTTTCTCAATAGCTGTTTTACATCTGGGGCATGTCCCAGCACTAAAGTTCCTTTGAAGCGGCTTCTCCATAAGAATACTTGGGCTTTCACTAGAATAAAAGCTTCCCCAATTAGGTTCCACCTTCTCCTCCAAATGTTTATATCCCAGTTGATTCTCCAAACTTTATTGCAATATTTGACATTCATTTCCCCTTTACATATCTCTTTATATAGTGTCTTGGTATTGATTCTATTGAGTTTAGCCCCATTAAAACAATCCCAATCTTGGAGCCAAGAGTCTTCATTGTATGCTGTAGAGTACCATCTTTTTTCCACCTCAACAAGAACTAAGCTTAGAACCTATATCTCTTTGTTGCAATGTGAACTCTCTCATAATCTGCTAAAGCTCTTTCCATCCTACTTGAGAGAAGTCCCATATGTCCTCTAATCTCCTAATTCCCTTATTATTCAATCTTTTGGAAGCCTTGGTATATCTAGTAGGGCTAAAGAAGGCTTAAACCTACGAGTCCACCAAATATTTAAGTCTAGTAGAGAATTCCCAGAGATTCTAGTACACCCATTCCAGTTAATCAGGCGAATTGCTTCTTTCCAATTGTAGTAGCAAAGAAATTTTGGGTGCGTCTGTGGAGTGAGCGAGCAAATTGGGTTATTCACAACTTACGAGTGTGTGAGCGAGCCAAGAGTGAACCAAAAGATGAATGGATATGTACAAATGTAGTAATTAATCATAAAGGAATACTAAACTACTCATATTTACATCAAATAACAAGTTGATCATGAATTGACAAAGCAATTTACAAATAATATAACATAAAAATATACCAGTGGTAATACTGAGATAACAACAAGTAGCATTATCATGCTAGTCTTTAGGAGAATCTAAGACACATGGCATTTCATGATAACTTCAAAAAGTTAAAATTTCTATCACATGGAGTTGCCTATGCTCGTATTTCTATGATCACAAAATAGTGCTATACTAGGTATTCCTAGTCTACCAAAAAGGAGTACAAAGGAATGTGAAGTGGAAGGGTAGCTTCTTATAGCTTTTGTGAGCATGTCCTTCAAAACATGTTGAGCTATTTTTTCTTGATGGATGTTCATATTGTTATTCACATCTTGCCCAAGCACCATCAAAAACACAAAATATATATGCTTGCAAAGCAAGATATGTCTTCTTGTTGTTTACCCTTTCGATAAATGTATCACATGAACTGGAGGGTTACTTCTGTTTAAATGGTGGCATCCCTTGCTCATTAGCATCCTTTGTTTTCACATAGAACATTTCTTTGACACCAGCCTTGTATATGACTTTCGCGCTAACAATCTCTGCTTTCATTTCCAATGCTTGGTGAATCTGTTTAAATGTAGCTTTAGATATACCTCTTCTATAGGGAAACTTATGGCTTTTTTCCCAAGAAGGTCACTATTGTCACCATGTGAAGTGGATGTTGGGAATTCCTCAAGTGAAATACCAATATCAAAACCTTCAGAAATAAGCTTTTGTGCTTTTCCAATTTTCAAGGAGGTGCCCTTTGCAATGGGACATACATCAGGAACACTAGGGGGTGGATGTAAAACAAGTGTTTGAATCTTCCATGTATGTCTCACATCAGTATTGCAGAAATAGCACATCTTATCTTTTGTCCATTGTGACAACTGAAGTCACGAGAAAAACAAGGAGCGACATCCCCACCTCGCAAACTGCACATCACATTTATGACCCTTTGCCTAGTGATGGCACTTTACCCTGCTTATCTTTGGAACTCTCCTAATAGCTCACTTTGTATCATGAATTTCCTTTTCCATTTCTACTAGTTGTTTGTATGTATCATGCTCCAAGTCTATCATTGAATCCTTTGCCTTTACAGAGTCCACATGGTCTACTATGTCTCAAAGAGATAAATTATGGTCCATGACTACAATTACCAGCATTTTTCTCTTCTCCTTGGTGAAGAGGTCTCTTTGCTCGAATAGTCTCCTTCTCCCCCTTGAATTTCATCCTATCTGTAAACATTGGAGTTCCCATTACTGCATCACCAACTATTTGTGAAGTGGCTATAGGAGATGGGCTGGTCTTTTTCCTTGACAAAGCATTTGAAGATCAGGTCCACTACCAACGTATTTTCCCTCCATGGAAGCTAGTTGTCGAGCGCATTACAAGATTGCATTTATTAGAGCTGTGAGACATAAGCATCATAGAGGCTAATTTTGTGCTCATAATCCTCTCCTGGTAGCCAACTCCCATGTTTTGATTTTGATAGATTAGTCCTGGGCATGATTGTGGGATCCCCACCCTGCACACACACAAAATTCTTAGGTCTTGACACGATCTCATTTTAAGAAGAAAACATATATACAACAAAGAGCTTTTATGCACCTGTACAAGAAAGTGTCCCTAGTGTCTTACTCTAAAATGCCACCAACAGCTAAGCCAGCTATCAAGTTTTACAATGCTCTTATCTGCAGCTTTACCTGTTGCACACCAAGCACAAATTTTTCTGAACTATACAAGAGCATCATCTTTTGTCTTGTATGTCAACTTTTCACACATTGCAATGTGCACCTCTCTATACTGCAAGAAAATATATTTATTGGTATGAACATTAAGGCTATCTCTCCAATGAAAAAGGCATAAGCATTCTTTTCCAACCATATTTTAGCCATTTTTGTAAACACTACGAATAGCATTCCAATTGGCTCTTGCCTCATCAGCCCATAAATCCACAAAAATTTGTTGGCTTTCCTCGTTGCTCAATTATAACTAAATTTAGATTCTCCCAGAATAAGACTTGTGCCTCTTCATCTTCTTCCTTGAACTCACATGTGGCAATTGTCGTTAACAACTCTTGGATACTGAAAATCAAATTAAAATATGAGAGAAGTGTGCAAGGAAACTATTGATTAGTGAAGGTTGCTAAAAATTAAACTACTCTCATAAGGCTGCTAAAAATTAAACTACTCTCATAAGGGGTCATATACATGTGCGGCCATTGTATGCCATCCCTCAATTCTATGAACGTGATCAAAGAAAATCCAAGAGTGTCGCAAATCACCATCACCATCAACATCAACATCCATTTGATCCACAATGTCCATCCCTGAGCCTGGTCTTGTTGTTGACATCTTAAATATAAAACATCTCTCATCTGAATTTTTGAGCTTGTAAGGGGAAACGGCTGCCGTGGAAGAATGCAAAATGACTTTTCTCTTTATTTCCAAGATTGCTTCTATCCCTTCACCTTGTAGTTGATTAGTCGTTTGACTTTGCATGACCATTTACTTTAGCTTGCACAACAAATATATCCATAAACATCGTGTTTTGAAATTTCTAACTATAATACATAAAAGTACTAAGAATCACTTACTTGCTAAGCTTCAACAATCCTTGGAGCTCTTGTGCCATCTTAGAAAATTCTTTCTCAGACATGTGTTCTCCCACCTTTCTATCTTCATCTGGGAATGTTTTCAAAATTAATTCCCTAGCAATAATCATCTGAATCTTCCTTGGACCTGCATTGTGGTCCTTGCTAACTACTCGAGCAACAAGGTCTTTTGTGTTTCTCAAAGTTGCTTTACACATCCCCTTTGGTACCTCATGTGTATGCATCCCCCGCTATATAAATAGTCCGTTGTGGGAAGAAGAGTCTTTGGGCATAAAGTACTATACACACACTGAGCATATTCCCACACACATAGGAACATGCTTACAAAAGAAGCACTCCAAGTTTCCAAAACTACCATTGCCAAAGAGCCGTTTGGAGGAGACTTCAATAATTACCCTTTCCAATAAAGTCTGTTTGAAACCTTGGAACGAGCAAGGAACAAACATCTTTCATTTATACATTGATAGGTTCTATCACAAAAGTTTTTTCTTAGAATAAATGTTATGTTGGATCTGGTTTGTGTCTGTGGTTTTGTCCATGCATTTACATCCTACTTCTGTTCCACTCCGTCCATCCCTTTTCCATTTATCAATTCATAAATAGACTTCTTGATACAAATCTTGGGTAGATCAGTCACTTTACCTTTGTATTCACATTCTTCCACCAACTTTCTAAGGAGGATCAGTATAGGGAAGAGTCTGAATTATTTGGAATGGTGACATTGGTTCTTGAAATATAGTCTCTGCTTCAATATCCAGGAAACTGTTTTCATAGAAAGAAAAAGGGAGTACTACTCAAATCGGAGAGTTGAAACCCCCACTTTGTTGTGTTACATTGGTGTTGCAGTGCAACCTAGAAGACTCTGGGTTACTTTGATCTACTCTTGCTATAAAGTAGGAAGATAAAATACATTCAAGTATGAAATGTTTCTCACTGTCAATCCCTTTATAGACAGGGGTTGGACAAAGAACTTAATAAACACCATCCATTTCAATCAATGCTCTAACACCACATCATGATTGCAATTAAGCTTTTCTTACATCGTTTTATGTGAAGCAACAACCTTTCCATCAATGAAAGTAACTTCAATAGAAGTTGCTCCAACATTTTCCAAGAAAACCTTTGCAGACCTGCAAACATTAATAGATTAATGATTTATTTACTATTTTACATTCACTTTTATTTGATTTTGATATCTTATAAACCTCCAATATATTATTGATTAGTTATAATTCATTTACAACATTGCTATATGTTATTTAGTAAAAAAATATAAAAATAAGTTTTGCTATTTTAATTCAAAACTAATATTTATCAATAATAATTAAAAAAATTCTATTTTATGTGAACAATAATCTAATCTTTAAATAAAAAATATTATTTTCTTATGATTTATTCATATATTTTTTATTTAACAAGAAATAAGTAAATATATATATTTATATGAATAAATATATGTGTATATGTATGTATGTATATTTATCGATATACATACAGCCTGAGTTGAATATGTGCGCCGGAGTTTACATTTTTGCCCAATGTCCACGCTTGGTTCCATGGCTTATTTGGCTATAGTGATGTACCACTATCATTAGAAGATGGTAAATTAATTAGAGTGGTCACTAGTGCACCATATTCCTCATGCATGCTTTTTAGAAGTATAGCAAGTGCATCCTTTTCACCTATCTTTACATCAATGCCATCTAACTAGTCATGATGCTTTTCATTGTGCTTATGAATTGTGCTAGTGACTCATGAAATTTCATCTCTAATCCATAAAATTCTATTTTCAAATGGATTTCTCAATTCTTGGCCTTGGAACCAAATATAAATTTAACTCATCCCATGCTTGTTTTGCCATGGTTTTGGAATCAATGTGATGATTAAGGTTGGTGCCCAAGTGTAATCCAATTAATGGCAGTGCTTGTTCATCTTTTTCATTCTAATCCTCAGTTAGATTAGTGGGTGCATTCTCCTTAATTAATTTTCATAGCTTCTTGTGCATAAGAAGATACTTCATTAGTGTGGCCTAGGTGTGAAACCCTTCCCCAAAGAACTTCTCAACATTCATTTTGTAGTGCCTAATGCTATTGTAAAGGTCTTATATTAGAGTTTGACTCTCGGCAGTGTCTAATTTCTTAAAAATTAGCCTTTTAAAATGTGCTCAATTGCTTTCCATCAATATCAAATGATATGATTTGATGCTCAACCAAGGCTAATGTGACCCAAGGAATCTAATTTTAACCTTCAATTAGACCAATTCCTACTAATAACCCTTTAATAATCATGTTTAAGATTAAAAAATAGTGATTAGCAGCAGAGCAGCAGAGCTGAGAGGGTTCAATTAAGCTCATGGGTAGCAATTTTGATGGGGATTTTTTTATGGGGTTATTGTACGATATGAAAGGTCTCATCTACACCAGGGATTTTGTCCTCCCGGATTTCAAGGCAACAAGATCAATGAGTTCTTGGAGTTGACTTAGCCAAGGGAAGACACTAGAGGAATACCACCAAACCTTTGTTAGACTCCTTCAGTTTTCTCCGATAATGAATGAAGTGAATCTTCTTAACATATTTTCTAAAAATCTTAACCCTTGGATCGCTTAGTGAAGAATACAAAGTCAGCATTCATATTTGAAGTTGTTATCATGGTAGGAGATTTTGCTAAGATTTTTATAGATGATGGTGCTTTAAAGAATATGAAGCCTCCCCTACCAAGATTTTCGAAGGAGAAAAGGTAAATTCCCCCAATCTTAAAAGAAGCCATGGCTAGTGTTGGGGACAAGAAGATGTATTGGAAATGTCCAAGTCAAGAGGAAGATGCTTTCCCGAAGCTAGTTAAGAAAATGAAGGGAGACCGTTCTCGTAAAAGCACCTTTTACAAGTGATCAATAAAATAACAGATATTTTGTGATAGCAAGTGTTTTAGGTGCCACCAATTAGGTCACCAAATTAAGGATTGTCCCTTACATGCTAGACCTATTATTTTTGTGCAAAGTAATCAAGTGCCTCGAAATCGGGAAAACCCAAGAAGCAAAGCCCCAACCCAATTCTCCAGTGCCAAGGCTATTACTATTTCCAAAGAGATGGATCAAAAAAGAGGTCACATCCATGCAACAGTTAAGAACTAGGGTCCAAGTCATCAATTTTGAGTGATTCAAGCACATCAAGTTATCAAGCTTTTGATTGATTTTGGAAGTACATATTCGTTTTTATCGCTTAGATGCCACAAAAGTTAGTCTTAGAACAAAGATAAGGTAAACAAATACAAGTCAAGTTGGCTAGCGGAAAGTTTGTTTTCACTTGCAAGATCCAACTTCTCTTGGATGGGAATTGAAATGGGAATTGAAATCGAGTGCCAATTCAAGGTACTGCCTAGGAATTTATGATGACATACTCGGTATAAACTAACTCACGTACCAAGCCGATATTCACTATTATAAGGGGATTGTTTTATTCCTTGACCTTGGTGGAACTAGAGTATAGGGGATCGGAGAAATAGGTTACCCCCAGTTAAATTTAGTCAAAGAGAAAGAAAATTAATGAAAATTCTTAGGAAGAAATAAGCAATTTTGTATGGTCAAACCTTGTTGATAAAGAATCAGTAGTTAAGGAATCATAGTGGCTAAGTGAATATGCAAATGCTTTTCTTGAATAATTATCCAAAATGCTACATGTTTTTGATGTGGATCATGAGCTTGAGCTAGTACCCTAACCTATGTCCAAAAGAGTCTATAAGATGGCAGTACTCGAAGCTATAGACCTCAAGCAAGAGTTGAGGCCACTTCTTGAGAAAAAGTTTGTTCATCTAAGTCTTTCACCATGGGGAGCATCAGTTCTATTCCAAAAGAAAAAGGATACAACACTTAGGTTATGTCAAATCAATTTACAATCAAGACTAAATATCCCATTCCCAATATCAATGAGCTTCTTGATCGATTACATGGCTCTTAGATGTGTATAAAGATAGATTTTAAGTTATGATATTATCAGATCAAGATAAAGCGAGAAGATATTCCAAAGATAATATTTAATAATCACTCTGAACACTATGAATTTATAGGGATGCCTTTGGATTAACAAATGCCCCAACTACTTTTAACACATTGATGTAAGAAGTCTTGAGGGAATAATTGGGTTTTAGTATTCTTTGATGACATTTTGGTTAATCCAAGGATTGTGCAGATCATGAGAAGCATGCATGTAAAGTCTTAGAGATTCTCATGAAGCATGTCATATGTAAAGAAGAGCAAGTGTAGCTTCTTCACATTGAGAATTTACACTTTATTATATCTAAGGATAAAATCTTAACAGATCAAGCTAAGGTGCAAGCAATGATAGATTGGCCTGAACCCAATTCGATTAGAGAAGTCAAGGGATTCCTAGGTTTAATCGGATGGTACAAAATCTATATACCTAGATATGCCAAAGCTTCTCCCTTGGACAACACTTCTTAAGAAGAATGCATCATTCCAATTCCATGTGCCAGAGTGCTTTTGATAAATTTAAGGCTTCCTTGGTTTATAAATCTAATTCTGAAGCTACCCAAATTTGGAAAGCCAGTCGAGGTCATCATAGATGCCAGTGGGTTTGCTATTGGTGGAATTATTACGTAGGATAAAAGGCCCATAGATTATGAATCTTGGAAACTTAAACCTCATGAATAAAATTATTTTTGTCCATGAACTAGAGTTGCTATATGCCTAAAAACTATGGAGATATTATCTTCTTAGGAAAAAAATTTCACACTGGTCATCATCACTGACCACTAGAGCCTAAGTGGATATTCACCTAAGATGAGATGAATATGCATTAAAGAAGATGGGATGCAAACTCTTCAAGGCTTTAATTTTGAGATTAAGTATAGGCCTAGAAAAGAGAATGTGATTACGGATGCCCTCAATAGAAAATCTTCCTTGATGGAAGTAACTATAGTGTCAAACCTGTTATGAATAATTTTTTAGATAATAAATTCTTACAAGAGAGTAAAACCCTCATGAGATGAACATGGTTCAAGGATTTAGACTTGAAGAGGGTTGTTCTTGGTTATACATTCCAAATAATGACACGTTGAAGAAAAAGTTTTGACCGAATTTTATGACAGTTCTATAACAAGACACCTGGGAACCATAAAAACTTATCTAGAAATCAAGTTTGGACCGCATTTTTGAGGCAGTTGGTACATCCTTAGATCTCATCATGACAAGAAATAGATGGTCAGATTGAACGAGTAAGCCAAGTAAGATATTATGGTAATAGAAGATATTTTAAGAGAATATTGTGGTTGTGAGCCACGCAAATGGATGAGTTACTTACATTTAGTAGATTATGACTATTTTATGTCTTTAAATTGGTTAGAAAATCAAGTAATAAAAGATATTTTACGAGTATATTGTGATTGTGAGCCATATAGATGGATGAATTACCTACATTTAGTAGAGTTTGCTTATAATGTCATTGCAACATTGGGATGTACCCAAGCTTAAATATCTTTATAGTTATGATTGTCTTACGTCCTTAATCCTATTTTAAAGATGAAAGTATCTAAGCAAGTGTGAGATGAGATGGATCATTAGATAAAGTCTATTTGAAAAGATATCAAGGCTGCACAAGACATACAAAAATAGTATGCCAATCTGAAGAGGTCTAATCAATAGTTCAAAGAAGAGGGTGATAGTCTTCCTTAGAGTTTGACCTAAGAGAATCACCATCTCTATGTAGATATAAGAAGTTATTGCCGATATATTATGGATCCTATGTGATTACTTGAAGAATAGGGGATCAAATGTATGAACTTCTCCTACCTCCTAAACTTCAAGTCCATAATGTATTTCATGTCAACTTGCGTATCCTAGATCTAGAGCATGTTCTTGACGATGAGCAAGTTACCATTCTCACTCAAGGGTAGTTGAAGATTGAGCAAGAATCTATCCTAGATGTTCGAGAGAAACCTCTAAGTAATCGAGTCGTCTTGAAGGAGTACCTGATTAAGTGGAAGTTCTATCCAGTCATGAAGATGCCTCTTAGGAATTACTCTAATGTGTATATTGTATTGGATATTTTTTACTTTGGTAATCACCATAGTGGGTTTGTGTTGCCTTGGTATGTGCCAAGCAGGTTAGATTTGCCCCGATACCCTTGATATAGTGAATCTTAGTGCTCTGGTGATCATCATAGTGGGGTTTATCTTGCCCTAGTATATATATTGGTGTGGTTGAGCTGATCCCTCGTTATTGTTTTTGGTGGACCTCAATCTTTAGGGCTCATTCCTGTGGGCTATACACTTGGGATTATCTCAGGTGTACCTCAATCTTGAGAGGTCATTCCTGTGGGCTATACACCTAGGATTATCTCAGTACTCAATGGACAAGTGGCATTGTTTTCAATCATATATTTTTGTATGGACATATATTAATGCTAAGGTTTTGATGATAGTATTTTAGACACTTGAATTAAAGTTATGTAATTGGAAGATGTTTATGAAAATCTTTCTTATTCTTTAAGAATTTGGGTGCTATCTAGGGGGCTTAGGAATAATTCCTCTCTATAGCTGGGCATAACTTAAAAACCTTAAATTGAACATCAAAACCATATATTGAGTAGTAGAATAGAGGCTAACCCAAGGGATGTATGGGGTTATGCTCAGCCTTTAGATTTTGGAAGTTTAGGAATCAGGTTATGTAGGATTGTAGAGTAGTTATCTTTGAGAAGTATGGTTTCTCAAGTTGAGCCCTACTTGTGACAATTAATGGATAGAAAACTATTGAATCAATAGGAGGATAATTATTAAGTAGAATCTTGTGATATTAGAATAGACAAGACCTAGAGGAATCACCAATACTTCTTGGTGGTGGATTCTCTTAGTATTGATAAGGAGTGATACTGAGTTTTCTATTCATCAAGAGAGTGCCAAGTGAAGCCTTAAGTGAGATTCTTTACCTTCATAATTTACTTTCATTGTGATTTTTTTAAGAATATAGTGGGGTAGGGGTCTCACACACATCTATCATCTCAAAATTTACACTAAGCAACTTATTGTGTTTGTTAGATCTATTTTTTAGTGATCCCTTATCTAGATGATAGATGAGGTTATCTACAAAGAGAACAATGACCATATACTTCCCATTCTCACAAAAGACATATAAAGTGCACCTTATCTAGATGATAGATGAGGTTATCTAGATGATAGATGATTAGAAAGCTTATCTCCTCCTCTTGCGGCTAAGATTGGAGAGCTTGTATTTCCTCATCTCTTAGCCATTGCCCTAGAAATTTTGGGGGCATTTTTAGCACACCAAGGCACCCCTCTACACCACACCATTCAGTCGATTTCATCGCCAATAACGCAGATTCTCTGTCTCGTTATTAGTCTGATTGCAAATTTAATCCATTCGCTAGTTGTGAACAACATTGGGTCATGCCCTCTTAGCCACATGATATTTATTGGCATTTCATGCACTAGAGACTCCACAACAAGAAGTTTATCATTTGGCTATATTAGGTAAAATCTCGGATGTTTGGATAAAATCCCCCCATGATGCTTGATTTTGATCTAGATGGTTGGCATCACAATAACTCTTCCAATCTTTCATATCATCCCATGATAATTGATTCTAATCTACATGGTTGGTGTCACAATAACTCTTCCAAGTGATCCTAAAATTTTTAATAAGCTTTAACCTTTAGCCAATGAATGACATCTTACTCTGCTCATTATAACTTTTTACATCAAAATACTTATCCCCATCAAGTCAATCTAACCTTCCAATATATTGCACATGTTTTGTCCCTCTCCTCTGTGAATGGTCTATGTTGTGCTCTATGGAGTGCATCTTGTTGAAAGATGTAATCGTGGTGTTGTGTATGTGGGAAAGCACCCTAGAGGTGCAAGATATTGTGGTGAGATAGGAATGCCACATGTAATATTGTATAGTGTGTGAGTGTTGACCAAAAGAGTGAAAAAGGAGTCGCCACATGGATGATGATGTGTAAAGTAGGATAAGGCTAGAGGGCCTATATCATTGTATGGTTCATTTGTGATATGCAAGGGGAATAGAATTGAGTGTTGAGTGTGCAATCTCTCTCTCTATGTTGCTTAATCATTGTCTATCACCATGATCAATCCCATTTTTAGGATTGTTAACATGGTATCAGAGCTTGGGTGGGCTCTTGGTCATGGTGATTATTATGTATATTAGCTTGGTTGTGTGTTTCTTTGATTAAGCATTATTTTCAATTTATTATTTTAAAAAAAATTATGCACACTCATATTATTGTTTGGATTTGCATTTGTGAGGATTTGAGAGGAGATTTGCAATAAGGAGGTTGCATAGAAGCTGTCCAAGAGAGTTGCAAATGGGGGTTTGCAACATGGAGAGCTTGCTCATCATCAAGGAAGTTGAAAACGGAGATTTCAGCATTATGAAGGCTATGGAGTCTTCATCATCATCAAGGAGAAGTTGCCAAGAGAAGATATGCTACTGATTATGCCTCAAGAAGGTTGGTTTTGTGAAGTTTTTGCCTCAAGTTTTGTGTTTGAGCATGGAAGAATGCTCTATGAAGGGTTGCTATGTATGGGATTTGTGTATCCCATGAATCTTGTGTGGAGGTGCATACTTGTCAAGATAATGGAAAGTGAGATGGTGAACTCAATGGAGTTCACATGTGTGTGCATCAAGAAGAGGATGCACTTGTGAATGTTTGCTCAATGAAGGAGAGCAAAGAAGGGGATGGAAACCTTGGTAGTTTCCACATGTTTATGCACCTATTTATGCACCTATGGTTTCATTTGAGAGACCATGTGAAGAAGCACCCTTGAATGGATGCATGCATTGAAGGAAAAGCATGCTGATTTGGAGCTCATGGTGGTAGCCATGTCAATGGCAATGAAAATCCCAATGAGGAGATTTTTTGGTTGAATCAAAGAAGAGATAGTTGGTGTGTGAAGCCAATTGTGTCATGGAGGAGCTACATATGGAGCTCATGAGGAGCTCAATGGTATTGTGGCCATGCTGAAGGCCAAGTTCAAACTTCAGAGATGGCCAAGTTCAAACTTCAGAGAAAGTTGAGAGGCAGGTGATGGAAAGCCTGTGAACAATCCACAAGGAATCAAATCATTGCCAAGTGATGATGGAAGAAGAGGCTATGACTACAAGGTCAATGAGGAACTCAAATCAGGTTCCAATAAGGCCATGAGCAGCAAGTCTGTCGTCTGGCCGGGGGCTCCAGTAGCATGACGTCCGTGGTGTAAGGCCAAACCACCATGCGTGTGATCGGAAAACTAGAATGAGACGAGGTGACATCAACTATGGCAACCCTATGCAACATGACAGAAATGGAGTTGGTTGGCGAAGCGGGCAGGCAAAGACGTAGTAGGCAGTAAGGCCGGTGGAATCTATAGAGAAAGTGGGCAGCGATGAACAGCAACATTTGCTCACAGACATCGTGAGAAGCGGAAACATGTGAAGAGACTAGAGGAGGCGCATCAGCAACACAATAGCAGGCAAGCAGCAAACAAGGCAGCGCAAGCTAAGCAAATAGTAGCAAAGGTGCAAAGGCAAGGGACTTACTGTGCAGGAGAAGGAGGGCAGCGTGGAGAGGATGTCAAGTGAAGGCAAAACTAGAGAAGAAAGGTGGTGGCCAGTGCAGGAAGCTGCATCAAACATCAACGCTGGAGGAGACCGCCACCATAGCTGGCTGCTGTGCAGAATCGAGAGGAAGGAGAAGAAGACCGTCTGTCAGGGATTCTGAGGACTGAAAAAGGCTCGATGCACAGCAGCGATTTCAACGGATAGCCTGCAGCAGCGTGCAGACCATAAAAAACAAAAAGGCTTTATTTAAAAAATTTTAAAAAAATATATCTAAGGTCCTTTAACCCTTAGAATTAAGGGTTGACTCACACACACAATCTAATGTGTTGATGCTTGTTGGCTAAGTACCCGTCCCACGCACACAAAGTTCGATAAGCTTTTGTTAACATGCATGAGAAACATAGTGAAAATATGCATTATGAAGACTCAATTCCCACACAGAGTTTGTAATTGGCCCAAAATTACAAAAAAAAGAGAGCCGTATACAGTTTTTTTTTGAGGGTCGCCCTGCCCGAGCTCACCTAGAAGCTCGAAATGGCTATTGTGTGATGTGTGCAAGAGCGATGCACGTGTGAGGTGCATGCACATGGGTTGGTTCCCACCCGAACTTCCATGTTCAAATCGGACTCAGTGGTTCCGCTGTGAGCGAGTCGGCTCAAAATGGACTAGGTGTCTAAGATGGTAGACACGGGCACACATGTTTGGTTGATGGACACTCCAATGTATCATTAAGGGGGAGTGTTGAGAGGTAGCGATTGCATTTGTGCAATGCTACATTGATATGGGTGATGGATGATGGGTGAGTTGTGGAACACCTCGATTAAGAGGGGGTGTTGAAAGATGTAATCACGGTGTTGTGTATGTGGGAAAGCACCCTAGAGGTGCAAGATATTGTGGTGAGATAGGAATGCCACATGTAATATTGTATGGTGTGTGAGTGTTGACCAAAAGAGTGGAAAAGGAGTTGCCACATGGATGATGATGTGTAAAGTAGGATAAGGCTAGAGGACCTATATCATTGTATGGTTCATTTGTGATATGCAAGGGGAATAGAATTGAGTGTTGAGTGTGCAATCTCTCTCTCTCTCATGGAGTTCTTAGTGTGGTTTAATCCACCTTAATTATGTTGCTTAATCATTGTCTATCACCATGATCAATCCCATCTTAAAAAGATGGGATTGATCATGGTGATAGACAATGATTAAGCAACATAATTAAGGTGGATTAAACCACTAAAAATATGGGATTGATCATGGTGATAGACAATGATTAAGCAACATAATTAAGGTGGATTAAACCACACTAAGAACTCCATGAGAGAGAGAGAGATTGCACACTCAACACTCAATTCTATTCCCCTTGCATATCACAAATGAACCATACAATGATATAGGCCCTCTAGCCTTATCCTACTTTACACATCATCATCCATGTGGCAACTCCTTTTCCACTCTTTTGGTCAACACTCACACACCATACAATATTACATGTGGCATTCCTATCTCACCACAATATCTTGCACCTCTAGGGTGCTTTCCCACATACACAACACCGCGATTACATCTTTCAACACCCCCTCTTAATCGAGGTGTTCCACAACTCACCCATCATCCATCACCCATATCAATGTAGCATTGCACAAACGCAATCGCTACCTCTCAACACACCTCTTATTTCATTATCGAGCTCTCCCATGGACGATTCAGTGTGGACGATTCAGTGATAGCCTTATCATAATAATTATGAGGCATCTGGGAAAATATATTTGCCTATTATTCAAAAGTCACTTGAATTTTAATGAAAGATTCTTATCTCAAGACAATATTACTCAAGATAGAGCCTTTTTTATTAATCAAAATTGTATTACATCATTTATAGTAATTCTAATGCTCGAGTCCAATCTAATAAAAAGATCTCTATCATCCTACAATTAAATATTTACAACTAGGGAGGTGTAAACCACGATGAATCAACCTAGCCAAGTACTCACCTAAAGTGAACAAACCATAGCCATGGATCCTATACCCTCTCATGAGATCTAATTATTCTATTATCATTGGCAAATTTAGGCTCGAGGCATAATAGGGAAGGAAGGCTAAATTAATTTCCTTGTTTCCATTCTAGTCATGATCCTAGCAGAATAGACCTTGATATAGTTGGCTAAAGTAATAGTCCTGATAATTCAAGTAAAAATTTGTAGCCTTGGCCAAGTGTTCAAATGCTATGCGAATGGCTGAGCCATATTATGTAGTTTAATTTTAAAAAAACTTACACATAAATATATGTGTAACGACAAAAAGTCGTATTATTTTACTAAAAGCATTACAATTTAACTTCAGGTTCCAAAGATTTTGTAAGGCTTGAGAGATTTTCTTAAGGGGGATATACAAATTTAAAGAACTTAGCCTTTGGACATAGATGTCAAACTCCTAGAGATTGCAATCGTGAATAATAAAAATTAGCCTTGGTCTCTCCCTAATCATGGCTAGCCAAACATTATTTGCATGATGTTTCACTTTTTCCATGTTTACATGATAATATTTCCCTATCCTCCACATAAATGCTTCATCTTCGAGGGAAGAGAAATTCTTCAAAGTGCTTTACAAAAGCCTTTCTCTAATATTTTTCTTGAGATGCTATATAAATGCAAATATCATCATATCATCCTATTGAGATAATCCAAAAATCTCAAATAATCGTTGACTTACTGTTTGTCTCAAAGCCATTGATTTTTTTTTTGCATTTAATTTGTATACAAAGAGTTTTCAATCTATCTTGTAAAAGAAGAAGAACAAAATCTCTTTACTACTCTATTTTTCTATTTATTTATATCATGAGGGTCCAGTCCACGAGCTTGTACAAAGGTTGTATCTTCCCCAAGGATAATAATCCTGCATCTTTGTTACTCTATTTTTTTATTTATTTACATCATAAGGGTCTAGTCATGAGCTTAAATTCCTTGTACAAAGGCTGCATCTTCCCTTAGATAATAATCCTATATCTTTATTTATTTACATATTTATTACTCTATTTATTTATTTATTTACATCATGAGGGTGTAGCATGAGCTTAGACTCCTTGTACAAATGTTACATATTCCCTTGGGGATAGTAATCTTACATCTTTATTACTCTATTTTTTATTTATTTACATCATCAAGGTCTAATTATGAGCTTATACTCCTTGTCAAAGACTGAATCTTCCCCGGGGATAATAATCATGTATGAGGGAATATACTACGAAGAATCCTAAAACATCTATGATGTAATAACAGATCATGAGGGAGTGAACTATACAACACCACCTCGTGTAATGTTGAGCCTCATCAGAATAAGGGTAAGAGGATGGTTCTCCTAAAACCTTGTTGTCATGTTGCAATAGGCATGCATCTCCCGAACCTCCAAATCAATACGGCGTGGCAGGTTGGTGAAACCTCTCCTAAAGATAATATAGAGATAAATATAGATTGTACAATGAAACTTATAAATTTGTCAACCATCATACCCTTAAATAGTTTTCTTACTTGAAAAGTTCCCTCACATTTGTAGTTGTAGCTCTGTTAAGTGTATATGTTTTTTAATAAATTGTGCGTGAGAATATACAAGTATTTCCGTGACATCAAGGCTTCAAGCATCTACCATTAGCAGCATTAACGGGTCAATTTCTAGAAGTCAAATTGAGGGCACCATTTTCAGAGAGTCCTCTGGATGCCTCCTCAAACTTCCTTGAAAGATTCTTTGCTTTTATAGCCTCTTCACAGTAAGCTCTTGACCACTAAGCAAACACTAGATTGTTGCAAGTTGTAGATTTCCCAAATAGGTTTAGTCACATGATAGCCTTGATTAATTGCCAACCACTAAAGCAAGATTAGGTTTTTAAGAGTCTCGCATAAGGTTTTTCTTCCAATTCACATTGTCCTATGTTCTTTCTTCCAACGTTAGTTAAAGTATTTCCTTTCCACAGTGACCTAGTCCTCTAACATTCCAAGGACAAGTGGGAAACTCCTTTGGCATGTTTTTTGCACAATGGACATATACAATCAATTATTGTTCATTTTCCAATGCTACCCCAAGTGGGGAGCTTGCAATGTATTGGGTATTTCATAGTTAGTTGGTGTGAACATCCCTTATTTAAGTCGAGGTCATAAGATAAGGCTTGATGCCTATAAAAGCATGTACTTGGATGGTTTTATTATAACATGGAGTATCATTTAAGTTGTGTAATATTTCTCTCTTGAGCTTTGTCATCTCTCTCTCTCTCTCTCTCTCTCTCTCTCTCTCTTTTAGGAGCTCCTAGTACCGTACTTTTCCTCATAGTTGTTTCAGTTTTAGTTAGTTTTTTAGTTGTTTTTAGCTTTTCTTACACAGACATTGTATCAGATCCACCAAATGTTGTAACCTTTTTGGTCTCATAGGTCATTTTGGCCTTTTGAAGACGTTAATATATCATTTCATTTCTCTCTCTCTCTCTCTCTCTCTCTCTCTCCATGGTTATCCTCCATCCACCATAGTCAAAACTTGATCTTGCATCCCTCTCTTTACATATGCTCCATCCTAGCACCATGAATGATAACATGGTATCAGAGCCACCATCGCCATTTCCTCTGTGTTTTTTCCCATGTGAAGCTATGGGTTTTTCTCATGTTATGTTGTGTTTCTTTTGACATATGAAGCTCTATATTTTTTCTCACTTTTTGTGTTACCTTGTGTACCATCTCTCCATGAGGTGCATGATGTTCTCCACATCACCGACAACCATATCTTGTCAATCTTGCACGTCTATAGTTGAGCACAACTATTAGTAGTAGCCTCTTCAAGAGGCGCTTGCTGTCCACATCACCCGTAACCATATCTCCTCAATATTGCACATCTATGGTTGAGCATAACTATCAATAAAGTATCCTTTCAACCATAAATGTAAGCTATAAGAGGAGATCAACATGTAGCCCACAACAATGTTGAAGAAAAATGCATCATATGATAGCTTGTAGAAGGAAACACGGGTTGTAGATGATGTCCATCACGTGATACTATTGGTGGCTACATTAATGCAAGGAAGAAGATGTCTATCTAAGGTTTCAACTATTCCCTAGAGAAAAATGCAAGCACCTATTGCTTGTAGAGACCAAAAAATATAGCACATCTAAGGGTCAAAATCAGTGAAAACATAGCCCATCTTAGCCCACAACAATGTTTATACAAAAGGCACATTTTCTTAGCTTGAAGGAGAAAAATGCAAGGCTTAGGATAAAGAGAATGTAGGGGAGAGCGAAAGCTTGAGTTCCTTGCAAGCAAACACACACAAGAGAGAGCGAAAGCTTGAGTTCCTTGGCAAGCAAACACACACAAGAGAGAGCAAGACATGAGAGGGAGATAAATGGATGAATTTTTTTCTATCTTCTTCTTTTCTCTATATTAACCATAAACTAAAGAGGTAAGAGTACATACTATAAGGAAAATTATTCTCCTACTATAACATATCATGGTCGATCCATAGTGTGAAGCCAACTATATGAGCTAGCGCTATAAGGTTATATCATACTCTAGTAATCTAAATATGGTTGTCACGTAGCCTATCATCCATTGGTGGCATATTAACCATAATCTCACCGATTGTGCTAGTGGCATTAGCACAAAATCTATCACCCACATGGATCATGAATGTCCAAGTTTCACTAGTTGAGCTTGATATCTCAACACTCCCCCTCAAGCTCAACTCCACACACTATACTCCAAGTAAGCTCCTAAACCTGCGGAGCTTCTTTGTACCCAATGCCTTCATGAAGATGTCAATCTGCTAATCCTTTGTGTTGACATATACCATATCCACTTCACCTGATCCTCTGTGCTAATATATACCAAATCCACATCACCTGCTCTAGAACTTTCTCCCTCACAAAGTAATAGTACACCTTAATGTGCTTCATCCTAGCATGGTACATACCAGGTTACTAGCCTGATGTATGGCTTATTATATGCTACTCATGTTATCACAATAAATGACAACAACCCTATCTATAAGCTCACCCATATTACCAAGTAGCTGAAACAAAGCTACCTCACAAGTTGCCATAGCATCACCCCTGAACCGTTGCCTCTGTACTCGATAAGGCAACTGTCAAATATTTCTTACTACTCCAACTCATAGTAACACTCCCAAAAGTAAACATGAAGTCCTTGGTAGATCTCCTATTTATGACACTGCCAGGATCTCCAGAGATGTTATTAAAGAGGTGAAGGCTAAGCTGAATGACATTATACAAAGAGATGGAGGTAGACCCAAGGCATTACAAAAGACACTAGAAAAACAAATTATCCTTGACTTTGTCATCAAAGATGAGCCAAAGGTTATGATTGATGTGGAGTTACAGACACTATTGGAGAGTATTGGACCCACCTTAGACACAAGAAGGTAAACATTGTTTTTTATCAGTCCCATGCCATCTTTAGGAAGAAAAATGATATAATGTTTTGTTGTTTCTTGTCTAGGTTGTCACGTTAGAAGAGGGAGGCAGAAATAGAAACAGGTTCTTCTGCACAAGGATTTGATGCTATCTTACATTTTGAGAGAAAGTGTACTTATGACGCCTTTCAGAGCATGGTTTTCCCAGGAAAATTGACCTTCTCTTATTTTGTTCGATGTCATGTCTTCAAGATGTCTACCAAGTGGCCAGGGAGTGGAGTTGACCTAGTGAACATATGAGACCAAGAGGCGAGATTGGTAGCTCCTGGGTGTGTTTTTACTTTGTGAAAAGAATGCAAGAGTGGTCAGCCCATGGCATGCCATGTGTATAACCCCTATGTCCAAGAGTTGCAGACCATTGCAATTGGAGACTTTAAGGTAGAGGATACGCAGGCTCAGACATTGTTTTGGGAGTTACTTAACAAGGTCATGGGAAAGAGGGCTACCCAAAGGCAAAGTTTAGAGGCTTCATGGGGCTGATGAAGCTCAAGACAACTGGAAAGCCTAGAGAACTGTGTTTAATGGAGACCCAAACAAAGTTTTGAAGGGAACAAAGCCTTCAAAATCACTCAAATATGTGCATACCTCCTTGTCACCCCCCAAGAAGAAGAATTCAAATTTAGGTGCATGCAATGAAAAGCTGCACCATCCCAAGAGGCAGCAGAGATAGAACTCAAGAACCTTTGTGCATGGTTCAAAAAGGGACATGTAAACAAGAAAGAGATCTCCATGTTGGAGACATGGATTACTTGGTGGCATGCAAGAGTTGCACACTCGAGTGAACACACATTGAAGGCAATCTCTATATTCTACTTTTGATGTTAGCTTGCCCTCCCTTGCCTTTTCAACATGTGATGACATCTTTATTGCTTTATTTTAGGTATGAAAAGCAATGCTAGATATTTAATTCCTAGATCTAACCTTGCTGAATCACTGCACGGGAGCTAGTTGGCATTAAATCATGGTATTTAGTACGTGACACTTTTGAATGTGTGTACCACTGATTTAACAAGTGTGTTGCTTCAAAGTTCATGGTATATGCAATATGTGAAGGGCTTGCACTTGGGAAGTGGTCCTAGCCTTGCATTAGGGAAAATTTGGACTCAAAAAGGGGCCTTGTAAGAGATCCCTTGGGATGGTGATGTGGACAAAGCAAGCCAATAAATCCACATATAATATTGGAGGGTACGTGCGTCATTTTTGAGTTCTTTATTCCATTAACTGACATGTAGGGTGTTTTTTAATTCAAAACAATGCATCTTGAGTATAGTTTTTTATTCCCACTATGGTGCCTTATTTTATTGAAAAAAGACACCACTCTCTTTCTTCATTACACTTTTGAATGTAACGAAGCCAACTTTGCTAACCAAACTTGAACCGAACTTCGTCCCTGCAACCCATCATCTTGCATTGTCTCCCTCATTGTCTTCCCGACTGTACAACCACAACTACTCCAAATCCGAATTGTTTTGAGCGGGAGGTTTTTGATTTTCTCTTCTTCTCAAGGCGGCAAGTTTTGAAAAAGGATGGAAAAGTATTTGTTCTTCATGCGCCATACCTGCTTGTGCATGAATAACAATCCCATTTCTTACCTTTTTCAAGTGAGGGTTGTACTTACAAGTACTCTGTACATTTTGGTTCATCCAGGATACCAACAAGTTTGTTTGATGGACAAGGAGGTATTATTTAGTGATGTTGTCTTTTGGTTTTAATGAAGCAATCTTCTTCACGGGAGATAAGTGTAATATCTTTGGTTTTTTTTGGTTAAAGTGTGAGTTCATGATGCTTTTTGGTGTTGTTAAAGCACAGAACAATGCAATGGAACCTGTGCAGCAAAAGAAGAAAAAGGTGGACATCCACTTCCAAGTAGAACCCGATTATGCTCCCTGCTGTGTAAGAGAAATTGGTCTAGGCCAACATGAAGCCCGCATTACTGAACTTTGAAATGAAGGAAAGAAAAATATGGACCTATGGTTGGATGGTAGTATTTACCCACTAGATCCAACCTCCTCTCAATCTCCATCATTCTTTGGGTTGACAAGTTTCTTCAAGTTTGTGTGTGAGGGTGAAAATGGATTGCTTGGGTATTGCAAAAGACTGTTTGGCCAATGTCAAAGTATCTTTGAAAGACATTTGAGTGATAGAGATGCCAGGATAAAAATGCTTGAAGGTGCGAATTTTTACTTGGCATCGATCACAACAGCTTTTCAAGCTTCAAACGAGGACAAAGCAAAAGTTTGTGCTGGGTTACAAAAAGGGTTTGATCATTTGCAGCAGACTATTTGTAAGATGCAGGACACTATTAAGGAGAAGAATGAAATTTTGGCAGTTCGAGAAATCAACAATTTCACATTGGAGAGTGAGAATGCACACCTTCGAAAACAACTTGAAAAGTTCAACAGAAAATTGCAATATTTGAAAGTCACGCCATTGGGTGCTCGATTACGCAAGAGACAGATCAAACCATTGGAAGAACTCAATGTTGGAGGTGGCCAATGGAAGCGTCGTGTAAAAGCTTGCAGGTATTGGGATCTATAATTTCTTTGAGCTTAAATTTCTTTGAGCACTCACTTTTCATTTTCATCTTTAGTTCCTTTTTTGGAGATGGGGGATTGGGTGTGGGGGTGGTATAGTTAGATGAATGGTGGACTGAAATAGCTATCATTGTTGCTTCAGGATGGCACAGATGTTGTGGGTCCAAAAGAGCAAGGTTCTGATATATTTGGCAAAGTTCTGACAAAAGACATTGTGGAGTCAGCAATACAGCATCCTAAGTTTGCAAGACTTCGATCAATCATAGCAAAGCAATCCTTGCAGGAGGTGAGTGAAGCATTCACGCCTGCAGCAGATGCACAAGGTATATGTGACATGGCTGGTATAAGCACAAAGTCTTACAGGATGTTGTTTAATAAAGTTAAAGAGGGTTTCAATTGTAAGCTTGGAAAAAAAACAGTAATTCCCATTCCAAAACCATTTCACGTGAACAAAGCTCGAAATATTCTCAACTTGGGAATGGTCGAACTTGTTGGAGAGCCTTGTCACGTGTCTAGCACATTGACAGTGACTAAAAAGAGCGGGGAACAGAAAATTATAGAGCTTACAGAGTTCAACAATTTCATCATGGATGTTCGGAAATTACAAATGGCTATGGTGAAATTTTATGACATCAGTGTACATGAGTGCAATGGAAGGCTGAAATTTGTTTTGAAACTTGATGAGAGTGAGGTGATTAAAGGACAGAAGTTGGAAAGGGTTAGCATTACTTTAATGAATAGAGCTTTGAATGCAAGTATCAGTAATGCTGATGAGAAGCACTTTAGTGTACAATCCAAAAATGAGATTTGGTGGCTGGCTGCATTTGAGGTGACGTGCTATCCATTTTTAAAAAAAAGAATATTATGTTGCTATCCTCTTGTTATGATGTTGTAGACAATCTAACAGTTGTTGTTAAGAGGTTCCAACAGAGACCCATGAAATTCTAAAGTGGTACTTCAACCAGACTGAGCTTCCTTCCACTATCCCAGCAGCAGTCGACGAATGGCGAAAAGCTTTATGTAGAAGGATATGGTGAATATGAGGTTGAATGGCACCTGACTGCAGATCTTAAAACCTTGAAATGCATGTTTGGTATTTCCCAAGGAGCAATGGCCAAGTATCCTTGCCTGTATTGCATGACCGAACGAGGTGTCTCCAAAGGAGGAAAAGAGAGAGAATGGAAATGCCTAAATGCAATCAGTAATAGGCGTGAACCCCCAAATCGTGATGCTCCAGGAGTGGATCCTAATTGGGATCCAATTCTTCCTATCCCTTTGATCAGAGTTCATATTTGTGTTTTGCATGCGCTGGTTAGAATAAGTGAGAAACTAGTCTACATGTACATCGAATTTTCATGGAATATGAAACCAGCAATAGAGAGTGAAAGAACTATTAAAAAAATAGAGCAAGTGCTTTCAGATGCAGGTTTACATTGTGGTCAAGTGAAGATTGAGAAGGACTTGAGAAGATCAGGGAAGACCGGAAATGTTCCTAGCAAACCATGTTTTGGAGGTGCAAAAGCCAGAAAGTTCCTATCTAATCATACCCAGAGAGGTCATCTGGGTACAGATTTTGAGGTGTGGAGGAAGCTTCATGCAGCTGTACCTGATCGAGGCTCTTCAGGACAAGCAAGGGTGGCAAAGGCCAAAGCGTGGTTGGCACTTGATCGCCTAGCACCTTTGTTGCAAAAAGCAAGGTTTGAAGATGGGGATGTTGAGAAATTTGAGGCAGTTGTGACAGAGTTCTACACTAGCTATGAAAAGGCATGGGGTGCGACAAACTTGACACAATACATGGTTATTACTTGAAAACCTACAGCTTTGAGTTTTTTTTGTTGTTCAAAGAATATTGTACGATACTAAATGTCTTGTTGTTATTGAGCATTTGTAGCACATTTTGCATGCACATGGAACCTTTTTTGTGGAAGAGTTTGGAAGCCTTGGGATTTGGTCTACCCAAGGCATGGAAAGATCTCATTGGCAAGCACGTTGTGCCTATCAAAGGGCCACTCAACATGGAGGAGGAATAAAGAAAAGTAATCCCATGAAGCAACTATGTCAGTGTGGTGGTATAGGCGGATTCAAGTGAGGGCTCGTGTGAAGATCAAACATGCTGAATCAGATGTGTCATGTGCAATAAGAAAGGTTCAGGCTGAACGGAGACGTTCAATATATGTCTCCTCACAGGGAAAGCAGAATCATGCTGAATGGCTAAGACAACGACAAAGACAGGGCAGAGTGTGGAAGAAAATTGATCGTTGAAATACATATTGTAAAACAATGATGTAACTGTGAAAGATTTTAAAAGAACAAGAGCTTTCATCTATGTCCCATATAAATGTTTCCAATATATATACATTTCATAGTTTTTAATGGTAAGCAAGAAGAGTATTGAGAAATATGAAGAAACTTCTTAGCAACTGGAACAATCTAAATTTGTTAATCTGGAGCAGAGACTTCCCCCAGCCGAGCCTTTTTTGATGACGTTTCTGCATCATCTTCTTCATCCTCTATCAATGGCACAACAGGGACCTTTGGCCTTGCTGTTCTAAGAAGATGCTTCTTCCCGCAATCACTCAACAGATTAGGATCTGTGATTCCACATGCCAACCCGTAAGCAGCATATGTTAAATAATATTTACATCTTAACGAATATACTCCAGGTCCCTCTCCAAAAATTTGAACAGCTGCTTGCCGCTCCAGAAGTATTGCCTTGTTTGCATTCAGCCTTAAGTGATAGCCACCTAAATACCTGGATAGAGTCTTTATCGCCATCAGAGGAAAACTTGCATTGTCCTTGGAGAAGCTAGCATGAAATATCACAATTTGAGGGAATTTTAGGCGATGTATATATGTTCCTAGTGTCGAATCGTGGCCCAATCCCGCCGTACGCTTGCCTGAAGCACGTTTGAGGAATGTGTCTTCATATATTTCCAACTGAAAAAATAAAGGAGCATTAGCCAGAAACAACATCACCAAACATTTCAGGACAAAGTTGATAAAGCCAAATCCACAACAAAAAAAACTAACCTCTTGGTTCTCATCTGCTTCAAGCAAGGCGTCTTGCCATAAATTAGTGCTCGAACTAGGAACGATTTTCGCTGACTTATTTGGCACATCCCTAAACCCTTCCATGTTGGTGATATTCAGTCTTTCCCTTGCTTCTTGTAGCTCTTCCTCTGTGGTATCTTTTCCTTCATATCTAAGGGCATCAGCATAGATCATCTTTAGTGTTGCTGCAGATAGGAACTCGGTGTCTTTCACATGGCTATCCACTAGTAAGTACTTATCTATCCCATCATCATCTACAAAATTGTCATTGACCTCCAGATTTTGGGCTATGAAAGCTATGCAATGGTCCTCCCTTAAGTTAAATACATGTATGTCTGTCAGCAATATATACTCTGAATCTCCTACTTGGTAGGAGGGGAATAATGGCGTTGGAATGGGGGAGGAGTCATCTGATTCAATCACAAGCTGACCTATATCACTGTTTTGTTCTCTAACTGCCTCAATATCAACCGCCGAACTGAGCTTCCTCTCTTCTTCAACATTGAACTCCTCAATCACATGAGGAGTGTCCTCCTCTTCAGCAACGTCCTCAACGGTGGGACTAGCCTGATGAGAAATCGTGTCTTCACTTTCATTTGTTGCATGCAGCTCTGTACATTCTTCATCTGTTAATTGCACGTTCATGTGCAAGAAGCATAAGAAGGCATAAGAGTATTCCATCAAGCGGCATTTTCTTTTGTGAAAAGGGCATAGCAAAGCTCTCTTCTTATCACATGGTACCTTGTGCCAATCCCTGTTTAACCTCTGCTTCTTCTCCGGCGACACCTTGAGATTAAAATGAATGTGATTTTTCCCATCAATCATCATTGGTTCTTCATTTGTGAGCTCGTCAAACTCTTGCTTTGCCTCTTCAAAGTATCCATGATGGCTAGAAAATGTATTCTCCAGAGAAAAATCGCAATTGAACATCAACGAAATTGCAGGGTGCAAATCATGATGTCGACATTTGTAGAGGAAGTCATACAACAGAGTTGCAGGTGTTTCTTTAATCTCTTCGTCCACATCAAACTCGACTTGAACTTGCGCCATGGCTGAATTCAAGGGTGTAGATAAGACATGGAAAATATTAGTTCAAGCAATGAATCAAGAGACAGTCGATCTTAAACAACAAATCTCTGTGTGGTGTGAATGGATTCAACATAACGCGAGAGGAGATGCCAGTGGAATCCAAGTATTCCTCCTCGCGTTGTAGTGAATCTATTTTCCCTAACGCAAATAAAATTGCAGCTAAGTCAAGGACCTCTTCTATAAGTAGAAATGCAAAACAGGTCAAGGCATGGATCTAATATCATGTTATCCAAGGGTATGCAATGCCTGGGTATAGCTCATGCTTGGTTAAAGCTGCTTGGTGAACAAACATATGTTTCTCTACATCAAGCCCCAAATATGTGAGGTAGATGTAATAAAGGTGTTTGTATGGCGCATACCCTCCTCTTGAAAGCATGCCCTTCTTACAAAGCATGGATCTACTATCAATGTTATCCAAGGGTATGCAATGCCTGGTATAGATCATGCTTGGTTAAAGTTACTTGGTGAGCAAACATATGTTTCTCTACATCAAGCCCCAAATATGTGAGGTAGATGTAATAAAGGTGTGCATGGTGCATATCCTCCTCTAGAGCATGCCCTTCTTACAAAATAGTTTAAGGCATGGATCTACTGTCAATGTTATCCACCAGAGCTTCTTGGTGAACAAACATATGTTTCTTTGCATTAAGCCCCAAATATGTGAGGTAGATGTAATAAAGGTATTTGCATGGCACATATCCTCCTCCAAAGCATGCCCTTCTTACAAATTCCTCATAGTTACATGATGGAAAACAGACACCACATACTTGTACCTCTGACCCTTTTTATGTGACCCAATGGTTGAGAGAGTGAGCACCACTGACTTGTACCTCATTTGTAAGGTTAATGAACTTAGTTGACACAGAGCTACAACAACCTGTAGTTGAATATCTTCTTACCAACATATCATTAGGAAAATTCTGGACTCAAAAGAGGGCTATTTCAACAATAATATAATAATAGACACATAGATTGAGTGACATGTAATCTACGAACGAACGAGATTCACCGGTGGTGGGACCTCTGTACAAACCCACCCAAAACGTGGAGAAACTCTTATCTTCATGAAATATTAAAAAAAACCATCACCTTGTCTTAAAATATTTAAAACCGTTTTTTTTGTCAGAAACTAACACAATAAAAGAATGTTTTCCACATTCCTGTGTTAGACGTGGAGCACTAAAAAATTCTTTCCACCACCCCTAGAACTAATGAAGCTTGAATGCTTGGAATAGATAGATACACATTCTCCTAGTTATTCCCTCAACTTGGTTCCACTTTTGAATCTTGAAACATCTTTGGCGTCCAAAAGAACACACCGTCCCTCATTTCTTCTTCCCTCCTTGATCCACAAAAGCGGTTAGCCCAGTCATCCACTTTCTGCTACTTCTTCTTTCTCATACGTCTGTTAATCTATCATGGCACCCGAAAGTGGACTGAAACGAGCAAGGAGCAGTATCTCATCTGTTGTGTTGTATAACATAAAAGACAAGAACGAAGAATGGATTCCCCAAGTATACAGGAAGTACTCTTGGGTCACTATGCAGCCAGGAAAACAAGGCCACTACCGAGTGAAGGGAAAGGCATCTGAAGACTTGGCCAAACATTGGAAAGGAAGGATCCTTGACTTTAAGATGGCACCAGGAGGGAAAACTATCAAAGAAGTGTTGATCCAGCATGTATTCATGCAAAAAGAGATCAACGTGGGACCTTGGAAGGACTTCCAAGACACAGACCACATTGTAAGTGCTTGTGTTTTGTATTTCAATGTTGCAAATAAGGTGATTGATATACATTTTTCTGCCTTGCACATATTTGTACCCATCCAATCTTCAGGAGTGGGAGCCTGCACAATGCTTGACGGGATTCTTGAATGTCGTACATGGTGAGGTGGGGGAACTTCAATATGAAGGTCGTGCACCAAGTGATCTCGCAAGAAGTAGAACATATTTCTATGACTCATTTTATACCTTGCCCACTCAATCGAGTCGACATGGAAAGTTGGAACGTATTCCGTTGCCCGCACTTGATAGTCCTGAGAGGCCATTGCTTGACACAGAAGTGATAGAGTCATACAGGACCAAAATGTTTAATGATATTAAATGTGCTATGAAGCCTAGCATGGGTGCAAGAAATGTGCACTTAAGTTTGTTTGTTCCAATTGCATGCTTTGTTCATTTATTTTCTGATTGTAAACAATTGAGAAAAACTAGAACAACTTTTGGGTGCAAAGATGTAGATGAAGCCTGGCTTGATCATTTGTTTGTGGAGAGTGAAATCATCAAAGGGAATGATTTGATCGAATGTCGATTGAACACCTCCGACATTGCATTTCGGTGAGTGTTATAACATTATAATGTATTTTTGTGAAACAATTACAACGCTTATTTGATTATACTCGAAAAATTATCCTAATGATATTTTGGAATCAGATACTATATTGCCAGGCAACATCTGTGCATGTCATTTACTTATAGAAGGTGGTGATGGATCAACAACAACTGGGAAAGCATGGACCAAGATACAAGAGATGGCAGCCACTCTTGCTTGATAGATATAGTTATGATTCGACAGGGTCACCCATCTTTGACATTGGAAGTGGAAGAGAATTGGACTCTCGAATATGTTAGGAAGGAATTAGAAGTAGCTATTCAGAATCCTCCAGATCAATTTTGCTTCAAGCTCGATGGTCGGAAGCTAAGTAAAAGAAGAGAGCATCAGATCATTTGTAAAGATGTTGCAGCCCCACATGAATTGGAGGCACTAGAAGATATATGATGTGACCATGTATACGGTGACAATGTATTTTCCATATGCAATAAACTTATCTATTCAGAACATTGCTTTTGTAATGCTTTATTGTTTAAAACAATGTAATGAAGGTAAAAATTCCCCAATTGAATTTTTATGTACACAAAAAAGGCTTAAAGTAAGAAAGCAAGCAGTGAAGGAACACAGTAGCAAATTTGATCCTCTGATTTTCAAATGAAAAGTGTATTTACAATTGATGTTCTCTCTCCAATAACACTAGATCTGTGCAAAAAAATATAAATGTACATGTATAGCTGCATATTTACAAACGTACATTTGTTGGAAGAAGGAAAAAACTATTTATTCCTGAACCCATAGGTATCGGCTTCAGGATGGAGCCATGGCTCTTCTCCCAAGTATGGAGCCCATGTAAGAGGCTCAGGGGGGCCTATACCCCCTCGTGGATTGGGCGGGATGAAGTCCACTGGCCCGTCTGGAGGCATAACTTCAGTGACCTTGATCAATTTCACAATCGTTTCCTCCCTAAACGTTTGGACGTCTAGGTCCACGTAGCGAGACATTGATGGAAACTGCCATCACAATTCATCAAGGCATAAATAAGATCAACATGACAATATATAAGAAGATAAACAAGAGCACGCATGCGTATGGGAGCTGAAAATGCTTACATCCCTTGAAGGGAGCTGAAAAATGCTTCGTAGCAGCAACATTGCATTAAGTGCAACCCTCCACCCACAGCTGTAGCCATCTTCTTGTTTGGGGACACTAACCCTTTAGATGGTCGATCGATCCAGGGTGTCGATGTCCATGCTGAGGCTCTCGTAAGCTGCCATTAGTTTCTTGACACCACTGTAAACAGAGACCAATCATTATCCTGATCAATCCGGACTTCTAACTCAAACAATAATATGTATCTTAATGATTTTTACTTACAGCAAAACATTTCCATGGACACCAGATGTCGAATTTGCAAGGTAAATGACATTTTCTTGCACGTCGACTAGTAGAAGACTCCAATGGGAACTGCACAATAGATTTCTATTAGTTTCAATCCAAAGGAAGCACTATATAACTCGTGTACGGTGATTCCTATAAACATCATGCAAGAGAGATAGAGAGACAAACTCACTTTTCATGATATGCCAAAAAAAATACTCGAGCATCATCCAGCTGGACCTCCCGAAACCAGTTCAGCACATCGAGGTACGGAACTGACTCTACTAGCAACAGTGTTGAGACCAGTGAATCAATCTGGAACACTCGTTGCTGGGCAATAGCGAAATAACAAAACTTCACAAGGAAACATATCAAGAGTGAGGCATAAACTTTAAGAGCCAAGAATGAAAAATTGTGGGAGGACAGAGAAAAGAGTATACCTTAAAACACATCTGAGCACTTTGTCGTTGACTTCAGTTTTAGGATCAAACAAAATGTTGATTTCTTCAGCAAATAACATCTATGCCCTCTAATATTAAAGGGTACATAGAACTCCGGCAACAAAAATTGCAGCGCCTCCCGATTCATGGCGTGGAGTGCACGAACATTTTTCCTTTTTGTTTGCAATGCAAGCATTGTAGCTTGATGTTCCCTTTGAGCGCTTGTCATTAAATTTGCCCGAGTCTGATGTTCATGATCTGGACCTCCCTCGGTCACCTCTTCAATTCTCACTTTTTGTACAGGACGGACATCCAAAATTTGTAACATTCGTTCATCAGTAAACGTAACTGGTCTAAGTAACTTATCGTATCTGAAACGAAGGGCTACTAGGCTGAAAAAATCTTTGTTCATTACTGTCACCTTGTGTGCATGGGCAGCAAGAACGTAACTATCCAAAAAAAATTCGATCATCCAATCTTCTGTGGCCTCGTGCAAGCAAAACAGGGCCGATGCCTTCCACCTAAACAAAATTCCATTCTGCTCACAAATTCTCCTGGCAAGCCTCTGGAAAGGCAATCTGGGAATAGCAGTTGTCGGGTGCTTCATAAACTTTATGATTTCTCGTAGGGCTGCCGAATGCTCTGCGAAACGCCTTAGTCTAGGCTGCGTTTTGGACAATCGGGAAGGACTGCTTGATTTCTTGGATCTTGAGGCTTTTAGAACGCCCATTTTCTTCCCAGTAGATGAGGGAGCTGCATTGTCAATGGGTCTAGCTGTATGCCTTACACGAGCCATCTGAAAACGCAAGAAAAAGCAGAAAACTTAGCTATTCAGTAGTACACGATTAACAATTCACCATAAAGCGAGAGAGGGTGGCCAAGAAAGCAATATGCACTTCCTCGCATTATGGTGAATCCTTTCACCATAACGCGAGATGAAGGCCCACAAAAACACAATAATCCTTCTCGCATTATGGTGAATTCATTGACACCAATAAGAGGCGGATTATTGTGCATCCTTTGAGCTTTGATCTTGCGTTATAGTGATTTGATTCACTATAACACGAGACTAAGAGCCAGTCAAAGCAAAACAATCCTCCTCGCGTTATAATGAATCGATCTACTACAACGGGAGGAGGGTTCTCCCGAATCTCTTACCATTCCGTCTTGCATTTTGGTGATTCGATTCACCATAACACATAGAGCAGTATTGAGATTCTAATGACTCGTCGTCTGCTTTACGGTGAATCAAATCACCATGACAGAGGGCAAACAGTCGAAGAGAAAACAATGGCAGAGGGCAAACAGTCGAAGGAAAAACAAAACAATCAAGGATTATACAAGAAACTCACAAAACAATCAAGTAATACACTTTCATCACATTCTATGAGTGAGAATGGATGGAGACTGTCGTGTAGGAGGTGAATTAATTGACACCAATAAGAGGTGGATTATCGTGAATCCTTTGCCCCTTGGTCTTGCGTTATGGTGAATCGATTCACCATAACGCGAGTCTAAGGGCCAGTAAAAGCAAAACAATCCTCCTCGCGTTATAGTGAATCGATTTTCTACAACGGGAGGAGGATTATCGCGAATCTCTTACGTTTGCCTTCTGCCATGGTGATTCGATTCACCATAAGACATGGAGCGTATTGAGATTCTAATAGCCCGTCTTGTGCTTTAAGGTGAATCGAATCACCACGGCAGAAGACAAACAGTCGAAGAAAAAACAAAACAAACAAGCAATATACAAGAAACTTACAAAACAATCAAGTAGTATACAAAAACTTACATTTCTTGCGTGAGAATGGATGGAGACTGTCGTGCTTGCAGGAGGTCGAAAATCGGTTCAGTACTGTGGCGGTAGTCGGAAGTCACCTGGAGGCAAGCAGGAGGACGAACAAGGCAAAATCGATAAGAGGACGAAAAGGTGGCGTGATTAACGGCTTTGATTAGTCTTTAGAGCGAACACACGTGCTGGCGGGCTGCCAGGGCGACTAGGCGGCGCTGACGTGTTGCATAGCATTAAAAAGGGCTTTGATTAAACTTTATAGCTTGTACACGTGCTAGGTACACGGCGGGCTGCCACGTGGCATTCATGGAATGGCGGGTAAAAACGCGGCGCTGACGTGTCGCGTAGCATTAAAAACGGATTTTCTAGGATACTCATCTCATTTATTGCCTCTCTTGGAGTTCGTATTCTCATTTATCTCCCCACCAACGGCCTTCATCTCCATCAACGACTGACTATCTCCTCCAACCCTCCTTCATCAATCATCCTCCTGTATCCAACGTCAAAGACAAACCTCCAACCTCCATCTCCATCTCCTGCGACGTTTGTATACAATTCGTTTTCATGGTATTTTTATCTCTTTTGTGCTTCCTTCTTCTTTTGTTATTTCGTTGTTTTGGTTTCAGTCGTGGTGGAGAACTTCTTGCTTTGTCTTTTCATCGCATTAAGGTGAATTGACAAGCTATGACTCCTCGCCTTATGGCGAATTGACTGCGAAGAAGAGTATTTTAATTCGTTTGACACCTCCTCTCTCAGTATGGGTACTGGAGAACTATCTTTATTTGTAATTCACCATAACGTAAGAGGCGTTGCCAAAGGATGATAAAGTCGTCATGTTGCAGTGAATCAATTCACCATAACGCGAGCGAAGGTTCTATAGGAAGCACAATATTCCTCCTCGCATTATGGTGAATCGATTCACCATAATGAATCTATTAGAAATCCCATTATTCATTTTTCTTGATATACCATTTGGATATGTAAAAGCAATTTTCTTACTTTTACGTTAACATATTGAAATTATAAGTATTAGAAAAGTTTTGCTCAAGGGAATATTCAGATATGTATCTTTGATTTAATGAATTTTAGTGATTCAATGTGCATGATTTGGATAATGTCAAATAATGTTATATATATATGCTTTTCATAATTTATATGTATCTTTGATTTAATGAATTTTAGTGATTCAATGTGCATGATTTGGATAATGTCAAATAATGTTATATATATATGCTTTTCATAATTTATATATATATGCTTTTTCATAATTTATATGAAAAATACTTTTTTATGAAGTTAGAAACTTATCTATGCCTTCACTTTGTCACTTGAATTGCTCGTATGTTTTTGCTCAGAAAATGCTTGTCCCCTTCCACGATGATATCCTCATCTTTAGTAGTAAGATGAAGGATGAGCATCTTATGCATGTGAGGAAGGTACTTGAGGTGTTGAGGAGCAATCAATTGTTTACCAAGGAAAGTAAGTTCACATTCATGGCAAGGGAAGTTGAGTATCTTGGTCATATTATAATCACTTCCGCTCCTATCTTTGTTGAAATTTGAGCATAATGATGAGCTATGGTGGATCGTACACTAGAATCAACATGATTAACAAAGTGATTAGTAAATGATTAAGACGTAATTAGTGAATAATTAGCACATAGATTAATGTAGGCATGGATACTCAAAAACCAGCAAATTCTCATTAGGGCTATGCCTCAATTTATAGAGTTTACATCAAGCATCTAATCCCATTGATTTCTCCATGATTCACTCCCAGAATATCTCCACCTTTTGCCTGATTCTCTCCACCTCTTCTCTTTTCCCTGAATATCTCCCAGAATATCTCCACACTCCTAAATTCTCTCATGCTACCCTTTATTCTCTCCCAGTAGATTCTTCTCACCTTTTCACAGGTTCTTTCACAATTACATCTTCTCTTTTACAGCCTCTATCCAAGAGCTTGTTCCCACACACACCCTATTCACTTGTATTTTCAACACCTCCCCTCAAGTGAATACTCCTAGTACACCTAGACCCTATACCAAGTTTGCCTCCCCTTACTTGGTAGTCCGCGACCAGTGTCTACTCCTCCCCTCAAGTTATCTCAGCACACCTGGACCCTGTATCAAGTTTCTTTCTTACTTGACAGTCGGCGACCAGTGCCTCAAGTCCCTAAACTCCATAGTCCTTGACACTCTCTCTCTCTATGTGTCCAAGGCTACTATAAGTGCCCGCGACCTTGACTAAAGTGCTCACACATACATCTACCACGTGGCCTACATCATCGGTGGCTCAGAGGTGGTTTTACTTTATTGGGGCAGGTTACATTGGGTTGTGGGGTCTCTCTCTCTCTCTCTCTCAGAGATTTTCACATGGCTCCTCACTCTTTGGAGCCTCACATCTTCTCTTGTCTTCAGTCTTCTTGTCGTGGCAGCATCTCTCCACGCGTCCGTCTCTTCTTTCAGTCTTCTTAGGGCAGCTTCTCTTCTCGGGGCAGCTTCTCTTCTCGTGTCCATGTCTTCCTTCAGATCTTCTTCTCGGTGTGGATCCTCTTCTTGGGAAGAGATATTTTTCTTCTTTCATGGCTAGGGCCATGAGCTCGTCCGTCAGGTCTTTTTGCTCCATGTGAGCAACATGTTTCAATGTTTTGCTGACAGTTCCTTTGGGTTTTTTATAATTATCTTTTGTCATTATGCAATGCAAACCCAAATTTATGCGGGAGGTCTTACCTCTTGCCTTAATCTGGACAAGGGCAGTGTCTGTTCCCATTTTTACACTGATAAAATGTGCCCAATACATAATGCGTATAGCATTCATTCTCATGCACATTCCAAATGCAACTCTGGCTGTGAATAATCTTGAATTTGAGTGAGATTTACAGGCATTAACCAAGGGTTGAATGCAAAATGATGATTTTCACAATTTTACCAGAAATTACATTAAATCAAGGGTAACCAATTTGTACGGGATGGTTGGAGAATGGAGATATGGATGTTTTCATGTAGATGTAGAGGTATGGATGTGAGTGTGAATGTGGAGGTGGATGTATGCATGGAGATGTGGATGTATGCATGTAGAAGTAGATGTATAGATGAGGATGTAAATGGAGATGTAGAGGTATGGATGTGAGTGTGAATGTGGAGGTGGATGTATGCATGGAGATGTGGATGTATGCATGTAGAAGTAGATGTATAGATGAGGATGTAAATGGAGATGTGGATGGATGCATGTAGATGTAGGTGTATAGATGAAGATGTAAATGGGGATGTGGATGGATGCATGTAGACGTAGATGTATAGATGTAGATGGGAATGGAGATATGGATGTATGCATGTAGATGTAGATGTATAGATGTAGATGTGGATGTGGAGGTGGATGGATGCATGTAGATATAGATGTATAGATGTAGATGTGAATGGAGATGTGGATGTATGCATGTAGATGTAGATGTATAGATGTAGATGTGGATGTGGAGGTGGATGTATGCATGTAGATGTAGATGTGGATGTGGATGTGGAGGTGGATGTATGCATGGATATGTGGATGTATGCACGTATGTGGATGGATGCATGTAGATATAGATGTATAGATGTAGATGTGAATGGAGATGTGGATGTATGCATGTAGATGTAGATGTGGATGTGGAGGTGGATGTATGCATGTAGATGTAGATGTGGATGTGGATGTGGAGGTGGATGTATGCATGGAGATGTGGATGTATGCATGTAGAAATAGATGTGTAGATGAGGATGTAAATGGAGATGTGGATGGATGCATGTAGATGTAGATGTATAGATGTAGATGTGAATGGAGATGTGGATGTATACATGTAGATGTAGATGTAGATGTATAGATGTAGATGTAGATGTGGAGGTGGATGGATGCATGTAGATGTAGATGTATAGATGTAGATGGGAATAGAGATATGGATGTATGCATGTAGATGTAGATGTATAGATGTAGATGTGGATATGGAGGTGGATGGATGCATGTAGATGTAGATGTATATCCCGAATCTGTTACTCGGTGGGGACAGGGATCTTACAGTTGGTATCAGAGCATTTGGTTAATAAAGATCAACTGAGAAGACAAATATGTCAAAAATTTATCAAGAAACACAAAAAGGTTATAATTGTGTGAGATAATTCATACAATTTGATATTCAAACTGAAATTCATAATTTGGTACCGAGAGTATACTGTAGTTCTTTACTGACAGTATATACGAGTAAATCTAAGACTTGAAATTATAAGCGTTAATGCTATCTAGATGATGATTTCGAATGTGATTGATATGATTTTTAATTCTGTTTGAGAATGGATGAATTGATTTGGATTCTGATTGAAAATGCTGATTGAAAAATGTTGATTTTAAAAATTAGTTGAAATATAATGAAACCACAATGAGGGGGAATGGGACGAGTCCCTGTGATGATATTCATAACTAGAATGATGATAATGAATTCAGCAAATCACTATGAGGTTAGTGGGTTGTGCTGTTAGATTGCTACTGTTAATACTTGACCGGTAGATCAAGTTAAGGGATGTCAAATTGATAACTTGCTTGACTGAAATTTCCGTGGAGGAATGTTCCGAAGGAAACTTTTCGGTCTAATGGACCATTATCATGTTAAAGATATGAATGACATGCTCTGAATGAATTGTTATTTAATGATGAGTTCTATATAAGGGATATTTATCCCAGTGTTCTGTTGGGTTGACCAGAATATAAGGAACCCCAGAATAAAATTGGATCTTAAGAAAAAGAGCTGTCCTCTACCTTGCGAGATGAGGACATCTCGCACTTTTTAAGTGGGGTAGAATGTAAGATTCCTCCCCAACCTTCGAGGTATACAGGAGTAAGAATCTTCCTTTCTGATCTTATAATTATTCCCTCTCTAAAATAAAAGAAAGTTTCTGTTTAAAAAAGGAAGACCCTTTCCCTAGAATACTTCTCAGGAGTCCCACCTGTTTTAAGAATTTAGAATAATGAGTTCAGAAGTGAGAATCGGTGTTTTGGATATCAAGGTTTTGGTTTTCATTCGAATACGGCCCAAAAGAAGTTCTTTATCTCTTAGGGAGTATAAGAAGTTATCCCCCAGATATTGTGACCCTTATATCTGAATTCAATGAAAGTAGGTGACTTAGCCTACAAGCTTCTTTTATCTCCTCATCTCAAAATTCTTAATGCCTTCTATAGAAAAATGTATCAAACACAAATCATGGAAAGACGGTAAAACTTCAGTGGCAAGTTACCGTTGGTTTCTAGGTTACGCTAGCTCCTTCCTTTATATAAGTCGTAACTTTTACTTATCGCTCACAGTAATCTTACTCCCATCAATCTCCTTCTTTCTTAATCTCCTTCATGGCTTGGCAACAAGAACTAGTTTTATCCATGATGATTTCTCACCTTCAAGACGCAAGAGAGTCTGTGAAGAAAGACTTTATAGAACAGTATGAGCGCTCACTTTTTCCTTACCTAGGAACTTCTGTAGCTCAGACCAAATGGCGGACCTACCAAAACATAACTAGGGTAACACCCTGGGGTCAGCAGCACTTTTGTAACAATGTCCGCTTGGCCATGGTTATTGAAGCTTTGGGTTTGGGTCCCCGATACTACTACGTCATGAGATCAAGGCATCTTGGGTTTTCTGAGCGGGTCTTCTTACTGGCGTGTTTTCTTCCTCATGAGAAGATATGCCTTTATCCCGTTTTTGGCTTGCCTCTCAGAGGTCTTTTTGTTAGATCACCTCATACCACTGAGATAGGTGCGGCAATAACCAATAGGATCATTCCCATAGATGAGTTACCCTATACTTGTGCAGCTTGTGAGTGCTGCTTTTGTGATCATATGATGGACGGGCTTATGGAAGTGTAAAGAGTTCTTCTATCTTTACTGTATAAGTTCCGACAATGAATAAAGTTTAAATCTTGTTCTTATCTTGCTTTCTTTAAGACTTTTCTTGGTGGTTAATCTTTATTCGTGCATCTTGCGAAATTATCCCAAGTTGCGAGATGAGGACATCTCGCGTTTTTCAAGTGGGGTAGAATGTAAGATTCCTCTCCCAACCCCTTTTTGATGTCTAGTATCTTCCCCTCTAATCAATCCCTCTTCAGAAATATAAAGACCTTGTTTCTAACTGTTTTAACCTAGAGAGAGAAAATATTCTAGAGAGAGAATATTTAGATTATGAATATTTTTGGATAGAAAAATAACTCATCTTATTAAAATAAGTTCCCCTGAAACAGAAATTCAAAAAGAATTTTCCAATGTGCAATTAGAATTAATTGGAAATAGGTATAAAGAACCTTAGTCTAAGGGTCTAGATTTTCAGAAATTTTTAGATTATGGTCCAATTAAGGTTCCTATGGGCCAATAGCATCAATCCATGTGTAGGGAGGAGATAAATCAAATTTGTAAAAGAAGATACCCAAAAATGAGTAAATGCTCACATAAGATGAAGAGTTGAAAATGTACAAGGTTTATTAGTAAAAAACTATGAGCAATAAAATTTTGACACATATGTAAGGAAGGGGAGTTCTTTAAAGAAGGTGCATATTTCACATAAGATGAAGAGTTGAAAATGTACAAGGTTTATTAGTAAAAAACTATGAACAATAAAATTTTGACACATATGTAAGGAAGGGGAGTTCTTTAAAGAAGGTGCATATTTCACATAAGATGAAGAGTTGAAAATGTACAAGGTTTATTAGTAAAAAACTATGAACAATAAAATTTTGACACATATGTAAGGAAGGGGAGTTCTTTAAAGAATGTGCATATTTCACATAAGATGAAGAGTTGAAAATGTACAAGGTTTATTAGTAAAAAAAACTATGAGCAATAGAATTTTGACACATATGTAAGGAAGGGGAGTTCTTTAAAGGAGGTGCATATTTCACATGCTTGAATGAGTTTTAAAATCAAAAATAATGTGATATTTTTATCTCTCATATCTCTTGAACCAAACCAAATCAAAATGGAACCAAATCGAATCAAAAAGTAACCAAACTAGGTCCAAATCTAGTCCAAATTCAACCAAACTGACTTGGAAAATTCTAGAATCAGTTTGTTTGGTTAGGAGCTCAACTTTTCCTATAAATAGAAGCCTTCCCTTGTTGAAAAAGATATAATGTCTTATGATTTGTTACTCTACTCCACCTAAGCCAAGAACTATGAATTCTTTAATAATTCACTAGTTTTTGACACTTCTCTCTTTCTTAAATCCCCATTGGTGGCTCCATCAACATACTAAACCAATTGATTGGTTGGGGGCCTCTACCGTGATCAAAGAATCAAGCAAATTATAAGATAAGTATAGTGAATTTTGATCTTTTCTATAATTTCTCAATGATTCTCTCTTCTCAACCCCTCTCAAGCTTGAGAAGCTTAATTGATATGTTTTTTGAAATGCTATTGAAGTTAATTAATTAATGATAGTAAAGAATTACATAAAATTCTATTTATATTTAATTCTAATGGTCTTTCTCTCTCTCACTTAAGAAATGGTCATACTCATGACCCTTTTCAATCCAAATGAAGCTTTTCATAAGGCTTTTTCTTAATCCAAGATTAAGCTATGCTTGAGACCAAATTAATGGTTTTTTTCTATACTTTTAGTTTATGTATATCGATGATTCAATCCATTATGGATTGATGATCCAATTAGAGACCATTCTAATTATTTCCTTAATGATAAACTTTATCCCTTAGAAAAAATTGAGACTTATCAGTCATAGTAGCGGAGCTATTGCAAAATTTTTATAGAAATTATGCATAAAATAATTTCATTCAAAGCATAAAAAGAGGACTTCCTACCATATTCTAGGAACTATCATCCTAGATTAATTAAAAGAATATTATTATGCATGGAGATATGGATGTTTGCATGTAGATGTAGAGGTATGGATGTGAGTGTGAATGTGGAGGTGGATGTATGCATGGAGATGTGGATGTATGCATGTAGAAGTAGATGTATAGATGAGGATGTAAATGGAGATGTGGATGGATGCATGTAGATGTAGATGTATAGATGAAGATTTAAATGGAGATGTGGATGGATGCATGTAGATGTAGATGTATAGATGTAGATGGGAATGGAGATATGGATGTATGCATGTAGATGTAGATGTATAGATGTGGATGTGGAGGTGGATGGATGCATGTAGATGTAGATGTATAGATGTAGATGTGAATGGAGATGTGGATGTATGCATGTAGATGTAGATGTATAGATGTAGATGTGGATGTGGAGGTGGATGTATGCATATAGATGTAGATGTGGATGTGGATGTGGAGGTGGATGTATGCATGGAGATGTGGATGTATGCATGTAGAAATAGATGTGTAGATGAGGATGTAAATGGAGATGTGGATGGATGCATGTAGATGTAGATGTATAGATGTAGATGTGAATGGAGATGTGGATGTATGCATGTAGATGTAGATGTATAGATGTGGATGTATGCATGTAGATGTAGATGTAGATGTATAGATGTAGATGTGGATGTGGAGGTGGATGTATGCATGTAGATGTAGATGTGGATGTGGATGTGGAGGTGGATGTATGCATGGAGATGTGGATGTATGCATGTAGAAATAGATGTGTAGATGAGGATGTAAATGGAGATGTGGATGGATGCATGTAGATATAGATGTATAGATGTAGATGTGAATGGAGATGTGGATGTATACTTGTAGATGTAGATGTATAGCTGTAGATGTAGATGTGGAGGTGGATGGATGCATGTAGATGTAGATGTATAGATGTAGATGGGAATAGAGATATGGATGTATGCATGTAGATGTAGATGTATAGATGTAGATGTGGATGTGGAGGTGGATGGATGCATGTAGATGTAGATGTATGGATGTAGATGTGAATGGAGATGTGGATGTATGCATGTAGATGTAGATGTATAGATGTAGATGTATAGATGTGGATGTGGAGGTGGAGGTGGATGTATGCATGTAGATGTAAATGTATGGATGTGAATGTGGATGTGGATGTGGATGTATGCATGGAGTTGTGGATGTATGCATGTAGATATGAATGTATGCATGTAGATGTGGATGTATGGATGTGAATGTGGATATGGAATGTGGAATAAGTAAGGTGGGTTGATGAGGGATAATGTGGAAAAATGAGAGTTAATATAGAAACTGCCGTCTTGTGATTAAGGTCGTGATGATAAAGTTGCAACTGCTGTGAGACGGAGAGTCAATGAAGGATGTCTCGCGTAGCAAGGTCGGCCAAGGTCTTGACCAGCCTTGGTGCGATTAAAATGGTGAGCTTCCGATACGGTGGATGAGGGGCCAAGGAAGCGGCCTATGAGTGAAGCGCTAGGTCACCTGCGAAGGATCCTAGAGGGTGCTGACCATACGGTGCTCGGGCTCTGGGTCGCCTAGGATACCCACGCGTGCGTCGAGGAAGATATTGGAACAAAAGTAGGAGTTGTTTTCTGAAATCGGGCATGGATCTGGTTGATTGACCTTGCTGGTCTTCAATGGATGAGTCCATGGCTCTTTATATGGATCTGTTGGTTGATCTTGCTGATCTTCAACGAGAGTCCATCTTGATAAGTGATTATATTGCCGAGTATTATGGGCTAGGGATTAGGAAACGGCCCCTGTGTGGACAAGTGGTGAGCGTCCTAGTTGCCAATGATGCCATAGATACTCTGATGAAGGAATGATGGGAAATTTAAGAATCAACTGGATAAATTGGAAGATGGTGATCAGTGATACTATGGTTTTATTAAAGGATTGTTTTAAACTGGTTGAATCTGTGAAAAGGCAATTTCATATTGGGTGTGTGAGTGGTGTGACTAGTTTTATTTTGCATGAACATCCGGCTAGGGGGCCTTGGAACTCTTTTCCTTGGTACCCGGGACAAAACCTAACCAAATTCTTAATTGGATCCCATCACTACAGTGGTTGGGCGGTTGGCTAACCCATGGGATTGGATGGGGTTAGGCTGGACTGATGGATCCGTAAATCGAGACTCAAACTTTTGTTTTTACGATAGATAAAATAAATCCCGGACAGTAACTGTTCTATGGATAGGAATCAACGACTGTGCCTCTTGAATGGGGAAAAAAGCGTTGATCCCAATGATCCAAGTGCAAGCTTCTCCCTTGATCTGACCAAGTATCTTATAGGTGTAATTGGATCAGCTCGATCAGAAATGATCTTGACTACGTTAGAGTAAAAAGTTATCCTGGTGGAATCACCCGTGCCTTTCGGTAAAGGAAGTTTTTCCGGGTTCGGTTTTGGAACAACCGACGGATTAGTCTCTTATCCGGATATCCGTGGGTGAGGCCCCAATGTGGGACCCCTGTCCCGCGCGAGAAGTGCTACTTCCGCTGCCTGTATCCCGAATCTGTTACTCGGTGGGGACAGGGATCTTACATTCATGAGGAATTGCCTCACTTAGATGAAAAAGGATTGGTTGAATACCTTCCAAAGAAGATTTTGGGCAAGAGAGATAGGGTTCTTTGTAATCAAACTCTTATGGAATACCTTGTCAAATGGAAAGGATTAGCCAAAGAAGTGGCTTCATGGCAACCCGCTTCTACGATGGAGCATCACCAAGGGTTGTTGGATGATTTTGATGAAGAGAATGGGGAAGTATAACAGTGAATATGCTTGCTAAAAATTTCTTAAAATTCACTATTTTTAGCCCATATGTCTATGTGCCAAGCTCAATGGTTGGAATGAGATTTAGGAGAGGCATGTACCTTCATGGAGCAAAGACAAGGAGCTGATTTTGGGGTGTCTTATGCAGAATTACAGCAATGCAAGAGCTGCATACTCTTTTGGAAGATCTTACCTCAACATGCTACATTCGCATTTGTAATTGAGGAGATGTTTTGTTCTCCATAATGTTGCACCCAACGCTTATGATTATGTGATTCTAATTAAAGGTTTTGAGGACGAAACCATTTGGGTGGGGATGGTTTGTAATGAAGGGGAACACATTAATTGGGAAATTAGCTATTGGTGCCCGAACATGTAAATAAATAATGAACCCTAAGGCCACGTGAACACACCATGGCCACATAAGTGAGTTAGGGGAGATGGACACTTATCTTTTGTTGACAATCATTAATACAAATCTTGAGCCCAAGCTCTTGGCTATGGTGGTACTCCCTCCTTGAATGCATATGGTGGTACTCCCTTGAGTTCATATGTGTGGTACTCCACTTGAGTGCATCTCTAACCCTAACCCTAATCTCTTTCTTGCATAGAATGTGACCCTCTAATTACATAGTAGTCACATGACTAAGTATGAACCTCAAGGGTTCACCTGAAAATAAGTAAGTATATCACTAAAATAAGTTTTTAATTTGTATTTTTAGTAAATTATAAAATTTATTCACAAAAGAAGTTTTTAAATGGATTTTTCTAAAAACTTGTAAGGTTTTAAATTCATATATACAAGGGATTTTTAAAATACCCTTTGAATGCACATGATCTATAGGGTTTGTATGGAGGAAACCCCCAAGGAATGGAACATCTTTGAGTAGTAAATTGAAGTTGTACACGAGCCTACTAGCTCATCATCGACCCGTCTAATCTGTGTTGTCTGGTGGCGGCTAGCAGTCAAGAAGGGTAACGTGTTACGTGGCACACATAGCGGTCGGTAGGTGTGAAAACGGGATGATCGACGTTTAGCCTCCTCCATGCCCCCGCCCATGGCCACACCTGGGTGTAAATCGACGTACGACAATCAGATTGGTCCCTGCCTCTGCAGGTGGACAGTCGGCAGTGGGTGCGCACACACCTCACGCACACCTCCTTACCAGTGCTCAACAAAAAAGGGGCATATTTTTCAACCAATCAAAATAACAACAACTCTTAAATCTACCCGATTTTTGTTTTCCAGATCTCTACCATCAAAAAGTCATTCCTTAAAATAAGGCCACTTAAAATCTTTCTTAATTTTTCTCGGTACAAATACACTTCCTTACCACTCATCATCATGATTCACCAATGTCTCCTTTTCAACATCAAAGGGTGTGTTTCTACCCCGCTACTCTACATTTCCAAGTTGGTTTTGCCAGTTTGGGGATATTTTTAAATGTAAGAAGACAAAGTTCTTCGATGTCTCGATTGTGGTTGTGATGTGAGATTAGATAGGATTTCGAAAGGTTGAACTCACAATTGGTTTGCCAGTTTCTCACGGCGCAGAAATCAACCCAAAAACTGTAACTTTAAAATGGCATTGTAGATGAAATATTGACAGCACGACAATAACGTACTGAACCAAGTGTAGATCTGCATGACATTAAAACCAAGTATGTGGACACTCGTGACATTAAAACCAAGTATGTGGACACTCATGACCAGACAACAACTTTTCTTGCACGAGGTGATTTCATTAAAAAAAACTCTCCACCATGAAAGATAGGACACTAGCTACTCAGCTTTTAATTCCTTTTTCTTTGCCAAAACAAAATAAAGGCAATGCTCATAAGTAACACGATCTTTATTGATGACAATTACTCAAATCCACATGGGATTATAACTATTATAGATGAATTATCATCCCTTTCACTAAAGACATGCTAAATCCAAATGAGACCGTTAGCCAAGGTTCAGGAGAAGATAGGCTCGCTTTAACACAAAATTTGTCTCAAATCAAGAGAAGAAGAAAAATCACCATGTCAAAATTTCGAAGAAATAGCTATGAAAGTAGATAAAGTAAAATGGTTATTTAAATCCTCTTAACACCATTAGTGCCACCGCCCCCCCCCCCCCCAAACACCTCCCCTCCCCCTCCTCGGTGGAGCACATTCTGGAGTAGCTTCAACTGCCCACTCCACTGAGAATAATGGGTGAATGTTCTTGCTTGGAGGCCGAGTGGCAATTTTCATCATCATTCATTCGCAATTTCTTTTGGGAAAGTCGTAGAGGTGAGCTAGAAGCTACACCACTCTCACATACAACCCTACAGTGTCAGAGCTCGAGTCCATATGACCCACCATTGAATTTTCAAAATAGTTGAAAAGAAATTATTCTTTGGTGGATTGAAAATCTACAATGGGTGGTTGAGATCTTCTTAAAAGGAATTGAGGCGGTTGAAAATATTAGTATAAAGTTTTCAACGATTTGCTGAGTTTGTAAAAGATTTGATAATGTCCAAGCCTTGAGACTTCGTTTCCAAATTAAAATGCATTTGTACCATTGATGTATGATCAACAAATGACCCATGTGCTCTCGAGTCTCATCTTTCAACGACTAATATGCCATGCGGCAAAAACGCTCTTGTAATTCTAACGGCTGTGTAGCGCCAAGAGAGCTGGCAAATTTGCAAAATATATTTCAGAGTAGCCTCGCATAATAATATGGCGAAATTCTTTTTCCGAGTCGAAAAACGAAATCGGAAGAAATTTCTTAAGAAGAAAAACGAAATCAGAAGAAGAAAAATGGTTACGCAGAAAAACTGGTTCATTTCTGAAAGCCAAAATTACTGATGGGAATTATCATTTTATTTTTCTCTTGATAAGCTTTTACACATAACCCTATATTAGTAAAGATTATTTTGTTAATGTCCTGAATTCAGGTGAATTTTTCCATTTAAAAGCTGATTGGATATATGATTTGTGGTACCGAATGCCTATTGGTTTCGGCGGGCGTTTTCAGTTTTTGCAACGTGTCGGGGAAATCTTTCCTTTAAAAAAGGGCAAAAAAAAACACCTTTCCATTTTACACCAAGCACGAAACCTATTGAAAGTAGACATACTTTTTGAAAAATTCAACCACTTCAATTCCTTTATTGAAAGTAGTCATACCTCTCTTGAAAAATTATACTCTGTTGTTGCATTTTTTTTCAACCAGATCAATTCCTTTATGGAATATCACAACCAGCCATTTTCAACTTCAAACGGCCGAAGGTTAACACTAGTTTGGTACCAAAACAGGACACTTGAGTGTCCTTTTTTGGGGGTTGCGAAAAAAAATCAAACTCCTAATGTAGGCTTTAGAAACCAAAATGCTTCATTGGGCATGTAGAGCATAACCCTATGCTTATGTAAAAAATGCTAAACATATAAAATGCCTTTTTATTTGGAAGTACATAAGCAACAAAGTAGCATATGTCTTGAAAATGAACATTTTTTCCAAGATTTTTCCAAATATGCAAGAATCATTCTCTCCAAAAAAAATCCAATGATATCAATAGCATTTTCCCAAGATATTTTGATAGCATACATCAGTCCAAGGAGGTAGAAGTTCACCAAAAAAATCATTTTCCTTTCCTAGAATTTTTTCCAAAAAAGTTGCATAAAATCAGCAAAAGTAACGCGTATTATCAAAACTCAATCACGCCACTAAAAAAATAATGTAGCCCTATCAATAAGAATGTTGATTATTGGTTTTCATGCTTGAGATGAGATAAATAAGCCATAATTTGATGTGTATGACACTAACTTAGCCTCCACTTAAGTAGGTTCTTATCGCCTAGTTCTAAAAAAACTGTAAAAAATAAAAATGCAAAATTTGATCATCTTTTATCAAAAACTAATCATAACTATGCTTACACAAGTAGTCTACACCTATAGTTACAACAAATAATGCACTTACACAGCTTTCCCCTTTGATGAAAATCAAAATTAGGCTCATAATTAGACATTTTATGTATTAAAAATAGGTTGCGCAAAAGGCCATGTATGAGAAGAGGCCCAAAAAGTGGTTCTAAAGTTTTGGAAAATTCAAAACAAAGTAGTATTTACCCTATATAACATGGGTGCACCTCAAGTTTTACATTATTAGCTTGCATATGGAAGGAGAAAAATTCATGCTCCACCTGTATAAAAAACGTCATTTCAATATTAACGAGTCAAAAATTTATCCAATAATTATCGTTTGATGATTCCAGGATTTAGTTTACATCATGGGCTTTCCATCAAGCCAAGTTTCATGATCAAACTATGTCCCTTCTAAAAGTTATGTCCAAATTACTACTATTTTGAAAACAGCAAAAATCATGCGTTTTATCAGCATGTGTCTAAGAAAATTAAAATATTGCCTTACAAAAGCTAAGAAAAGTGCAATTTAAAAAATCTCAAGGATTTTTTGGGTCTTGAGGAACATCTATGGATGTTAAGCATTTCAAAACTCTTAATAGATTGCCCACAAAAATTCAAGAAAAATGCTAACTTTTCAGGACACTTTAGTGTCCAATTACAGAACTAGTGTTAAGGTGAGGCACACCTTTCCCGAACATTGCTATGGACCACGCTTTGGCAACATGGAATGGTGGATGATGCAAGGCTTGCTGAGGCTAGCTGGGCAGTGCAATGTCTATGAGCGCAAGCTTAAAATATCATTTCTTTCAATACCCCCTCCTATAATGCGACACTTGCATGCTAAACACAATTAGAAAAATACCTTCCACACAATACTACCAATAAGAATTACCCTTTGAAAAGAACCTACATTCTCAAAATTTCTTTCACATTCCCTTCCAATGTTACTATAAATACAAGTAGTAAAAAGTTTCACCTTTCATACTAAAAAGAATGAGGTTACACTTCAAGATTGATAGCTAAGATAGAGCGATTAGGCAACATGAGTGTGTTTTGACATTGAATACTAGTTGGAGAAAGAAAACTTTTAAGCATACTTGGAAGTAAAAAATCCAGGTACTATGCAGTTTCTATATCTGCATGCCTCCAAGAGGAAAAGCTAGCTAACCTTTATTCCTTTTGGGTGCAATTTTTTGGCCCTCCTAGTTTCAAATTTAATTATAAAGGCCACAAGCAAGGCTATCGAGAGCGTAATCGAGGTTGCCGAGTTTACAGTTTTATATTCAAGCTATCCCAACTAGCAACTCATTTATAGATTTAGTCATAAACCCATAAGCATGCAAAGTGCAAGGCTAACATAAAATGGATATGAAGCTGTTGCACACGTCCATGTGGAGGAACCATGGTGCTTCATGACCACACATAACTAGTGTCCATATTTATGCAGTTGCACACGTCCATGTGGAGGATGGCATGGTGCTTCATGACCACACATAACCACACATCATAAAATCCACGTCTTATAAGGTAACATGGTGAGAATTCTTTGTTATTTTAGTTTATACACATTATCATGATAATTTGGTAAGTTTTTAAATCCATATGCACTTACATAAACACATTGTGTTGTGTGTAAGTGTGTGTAGGTCATCTCTTTCAACATCATCAAAGAAGACACCCTCAAAGTTGAAAGGTAGTTTTCTATTTACATCACCACTCCATTAATAAAACCATGGGCTCACCACATCACAATTAAGCCCACCACTTTGGTCCTCACTATCATAATCATTACTAGGAACTAGAAAGGATGTGAGACCTTTCCATGCTTGTGCACCATCTACGGTCTTTTGCTTGACCTCCACATTGGTGGCCTCCCTCGCGATACGTGCAGCAACAACTTCAATGCTAATATTTGATGAGGCCATCACAAACAATATGAAGGAGGGTTGTGGGTGGTGTACTCTACTAACAAGGCTTAGCTAAAT